>NC_142595.1:4551351-4854381 GCF_965207765.1 Zootoca vivipara | reverse complement strand
TGGGCCAGCCCTGTGATGGTGGGACCAAGAAGAGCCATGAATCAATAGGATTGGTGCCCAAGGCACAGCCCTGCAGCAGCTTTTAAACATTTCCATCTTCCATTGAACCTTGCTGCATACACACACGCATGCGGAGAGAGAGAGAGAGAGAGAGAGAGAGAGAGAGAGAGAGAGAGAGAGAGAGACATATGCCTTATGTTGGTAAGGAGTTGGCGTCAGCCATCTCTGCTACCATATATTTGTTGAGACATTCACCGAAACTGGGGAGCCGACAGCACCCCTTTTTGTTCTCTCCCTCCAGGAGCTGGTGTCTCAAGCGGAACACGACCCAGGGACCGCAGTTGCCTGGGCACGTAATTAGCAGAGCTTATCCACACAGGGTCAGCAGTGTTAGCGGAGAGGACGAGGCAGATGAGAGGCATCTGTGTTTTCATCAGCTGTTTATTTACAGCATTCTAAATACACTTAGAAGAGAGAGCGAGTGGTGCTTCTCCTCCTTCTACAGTAACAGCATACAGCATACAGCATACAGCATTACAGCAATCCAGCTACATGGCTGCCTCAGACTAAACTTCAGACTACTAACTCATACAGCAAACTCAGCATATATCAGAAACGCCTAGACATGTGACACACTATCTCAGCAACATGTCTAACCCTTAAGGTATTGTTATGTACTGAGCTGAATCCTAGAACAATAGGATTCAGAATCAGCGGGAGCTACCCAATCCAACTCCAGGTGGAAGTGAATCCGCAACCTGATTGGCCTGCTGGAGCAGCCAATCAGGCGGCTGGCAGAAGTGAATCTGCTACCTGATTGGCCTGTAGGAGCAGCCAATCAGGCTGCAGGCAGAAGTCAATCCACAATATAATTGGCCCACAGGTGTAGCCCTGAAGTAGCCAATCACGCAAGGCCCATTGTGTAAATAATGTATATAAGCAGATGGTTTTGGGGAAAGAGCCATTCGTCTTCTCTTCTTCTCCTTGATGAATATGAGCTGAATAAAGAGCATGAAATTCACTCTCGACTCCGAGTATATTTCACTGGCGACGAAGGTGGGATCCTGCTGAGCTGACCGCCACCACGCACTGCACCGCAGCACCGCCACCTGCTGCACCGCTGCATCGCACCGTGCATCCAGGCTTCAGCTCCAGGACCCAAGGAACCCAGAATGGCAACCGACAGCAGCTTCTTGCCATTCAAACCAGCATCAGGAGACTGGGAAGGGTACGCCGCCCGTTTCAACTTCCTCCTGCAAGCGAAAGAAGTCACCAACGATGCCATGAAGAGGGCGACATTCTTCAGCGTCTGTGGAGAGGAGACGTTTGAAATCGCCCGGGCTCTCCTTGCACCTAGAGATGTCGCTACCGTCTCTTACAAAACAATAATGGAACGGCTGAAGGAGCACTTTTCACCACAGCCCTCGGTGGTGGCTTGCCGAAATGCCTTCTACGCAAAGCGGCAAGCCCCGGGGGAAACCATAACTGGGTTTGTGACCTCCCTCCGCCAAGCCGCCCGGTTATGCAACTTCTCAGAGTTGGAGAACATGCTTCGTGACCGCCTCGTCGGTGGCCTGAGGGACGAGATGTTGCAACGACGCCTCTACGCCAAAAAAGACCTCACGTTCCAGATTGCTCTGGAGGAAGCCCTGGCAACCGAAGCCGCCGAGAGGTCAACGCAAGAGGCACGACCGGCCCCGCCATCCCAACCGAGGGTCTACCACGAAGACCTCACCGACGAATCCGAATCTGACAGGGAGGAAGTACACCGAGTACAGCGGCGCACTCAAGCAGCACACACACCACAGCAGCCTCGACGAGAAGGAGGGAACTGTGCAAGCTGCGGGGAGAACCACGAGAGGAGGACCTGTCGTTTCCGCAACGCAGAGTGCAGGCAGTGCAGAAAATTGGGACACATCGCCCGTGTGTGTCGGGCTCGACTCACCCGTCGACAAGCATCAGATGACCGACCCAGGAGCCCCAGGTCACACGGCACCATGCACCAAGGCAACTCGACGGAGATCACGGACTACCAGGTATTCCAGTTGCCCCATCCCAGCACAGAGAAAATTTATATAGAGGTACAGATAGAGGGAGCCCCATGCCGCATGGAGCTGGACACGGGTTCAACTCTATCCATAATCTCGGCCCGAACATTAAGGGAACTGTGCCCTAATGGGGGTCCCAAACTAAGGCCGGCCCCATTCACCCTCCGGGACTTTCAGAAACGTAAGGTCCCTACAATGGGGGTGGGGACCTTCAGGGTGCAATATCGAGGGCGAAAGCAACAATTGGACTTGCTGGTAGTTAAGGGCCCCTACGTTAGCTTACTGGGACTGGCATGGTTTGGACCTCTGGGGCTAGCCGTTACCGGGGTGAACCGCACTAGCTTACAAGTGGACGTGGACGCCATATGCAAAGAGTTTCCAGGGGTTTTCGATGGGGCATTGGGACGATATACAGGACCCCCCATTGCCCTACAGCTAGACCCCGCTGTACGACCCATCAGGCACAAGGCCCGCCGGGTCCCGTTCGCCCTGAAACCCCGCATAGACGAGGAATTGGACCGGCTCGTGGAGCAAGGAGTGCTGGAGCCGGTGCCCAACGCCCCCTGGGAAACTCCAATTGTCACACCCGTCAAGCCTAACGGTTCGGTCCGCATCTGTGCAGACTACAAATGCACCATAAACAAGGCTCTCACGGCCCATGCATACCCAGTGCCAGTGGTCAGCCATGTCCTCGCCACCCTGGCTGGGTCAAAAATCTTTGGCAAACTGGACTTGGCCCAAGCGTATCAACAGTTGCCTGTGGACGAAGCCACAGCAGAGGCTCAGACGATTGTGACGCACAGAGGGGCATTCAGAGTAAAGCGGCTGCAATTTGGCGTTAGCGTGGCACCAGGCATATTCCAGAATCTAATGGACTCTCTCCTTAAAGGGATTCCTGGCGTCACCCCCTTCTTCGATGATGTACTGATCGCCGGGCCCACACCAGAGGAATTTGAGGACCGCCTCCGCTCCGTCCTGCACCGTTTCCAGACAGCGGGCCTCAAGGTGAAGCGGGAAAAGTGTTTACTGGGAGTGCCGCAGGTGGACTTTCTGGGATTTAAGGTGGACGCAGAAGGGGTCCATCCAACCGGTGACAAGGTACGGGCCATTTGTGAGGCCCCAGCGCCCAAGAGCAAGCCCGAACTTCAGTCATTCTTGGGACTATTGAACTTTTACCATGCCTTCCTTCCCCATAAGGCAGCGGTAGCGGAGCCCCTACACAGACTCCTAGATAAAAGGGCCCCTTGGGTGTGGGGCCAGCGACAAAGGGCCGCATTCCAGGCAGTCAAGGACTTGCTCGTCTCAAACTCGGTCTTGGCACACTTCGACGAGAGGCTGCCAGTGGTGCTGGCATGCGACGCCTCTCCCTATGGCATCGGCGCTGTCCTGGGACACCAACTCCCGGATGGAAGAGAGGTGCCGGTGGCATACTTCTCCCAGACGCTTGCTGCAGCCGAACGAAACTACTCACAGATTGACAAGGAGGGTCTGGCAATTGTGAAGGGCGTAAAAAAATTCCATGATTTCTTGTACGGGCGGCCCTTTACCATAGTGACTGACCACAAGCCGTTGCTTGGCCTGTTTGCCCCCGAGAAGCAGACCCCCCAAGTGTTGTCTCCACGTGTCCTCAGGTGGTCAATTTTCCTTGCCGGCTACCAGTATGCACTAATCCACCGCCCTGGGAAGGCGATGGGCCACGCAGACGCACTCAGCAGGCTACCACTACCAGAAACAGGCCCCGACCCAGCGCCTGCGCAAGAGGTTATGACCCTGGAGCTGCTTCCCGACCGACCCATTCAGGCACAAGAAGTTGCGCACCATTCCACAAAAGATAGGGTCATCTCCCGGGTCCTGGACTGGGTGTGGCGAGGATGGCCCAGCAGCAGCCCCGGGCCAGAATTCGCTGGCTACACAAACCGCAAACATGAACTGTCGGCCCACAAGGGGTGCCTGTTATGGGGAAGCAGGGTTGTTGTTCCCCAGCCCCTCCGCAAAAGGGTCCTCACAGCCCTACACGAGACACACCCAGGGGTAGTGAGGATGAAGGCCCTTGCCAGGAGTTATGTGTGGTGGCCGGGGATTGACAGAGAGATAGAGGCCTGGGTCCAACACTGCCAGACCTGCCAAGAATCCCGCCCGGATCCCCCAAGGGCCCCAGTCCAGCCCTGGGAGTCCGCCCGACATCCATGGTCACGCTTGCACGTGGACTTCGCTGGCCCCTTCCAGGGAAAAACATTCTTCATAGTGGTGGATTCCTACACCAAATGGCTGGAGGTCGCACTGGTACCGTCCACTTCTACGGCGGCAGCCATCCGGGTACTACGTAAGCTGTTTGCAACCCACGGGCTCCCTGACACCCTCGTCTCGGACAATGGAACCGCATTCACGTCAGAGGAGTTCCAGACCTTCACAGCGCAGAACGCCATCCGCCACATCCGCTCAGCACCATTCCACCCTGCCACCAATGGCCAAGCGGAGCGCATGGTGCGGACCACCAAGGACAGCCTCCGCCGCATAACACAAGGGGACTGGGAATACCGCCTTGCCGCATTTCTTCTAGCACAGCACAGCACCCCAAGCACAACGACGGGCCGGAGCCCAGCTGAACTACTCATGGGCCGGCGCCTTGCAACTAGACTGGACCGACTTCACCCCGACAGAGCTCAGGATGAGGTAGTGGTGGGGAAAGGCAGGAACCCCCGGACATTTGTGGCCCAGGACCCAGTGTATGCAAAGAATTTTGGGGCAGGCCCAGCATGGGTACCCGCCACAGTCACCAAGGTGACCGGTCCCGTGTCGTACGAGGTACTAACGGAAGGGGGGCAATGTTGGCGCCGCCACTGCGACCAGCTACGGCGACGATTCCCAGGAGGAACCCAGGAGGAGAGCGGGACAGAGGGGTCCCAAGGGGACAGCAGGGCAGTGAGGCCTGTAGAGCGAGAGGGGTGGGCAGGGGAAGCAGAAGCAGTAGGCACAGAGGGGCGCCCCGAGGCTGGAAGGACACCGGAACCAGAGTCACAACCTAGTGGTTCAGTGGCGCCAGACCAGACAGCCCCGGCACAGCCAGCAGCCTCGGAACACGAGCCAGAACCAGAACCCCTGACCAAGGAACACCCCAGGCCACAACGCACACGGAGGCGGCCAGCAGACCTTGGGGACTACGAATGCAACTTCCCGGGCAGGACTGGAACTTAGAGGGGAGGGGTGTTATGTACTGAGCTGAATCCTAGAACAATAGGATTCAGAATCAGCGGGAGCTACCCAATCCAACTCCAGGTGGAAGTGAATCCGCAACCTGATTGGCCTGCTGGAGCAGCCAATCAGGCGGCTGGCAGAAGTGAATCTGCTACCTGATTGGCCTGTAGGAGCAGCCAATCAGGCTGCAGGCAGAAGTCAATCCACAATATAATTGGCCCACAGGTGTAGCCCTGAAGTAGCCAATCACGCAAGGCCCATTGTGTAAATAATGTATATAAGCAGATGGTTTTGGGGAAAGAGCCATTCGTCTTCTCTTCTTCTCCTTGATGAATATGAGCTGAATAAAGAGCATGAAATTCACTCTCGACTCCGAGTATATTTCAGGTATAATGCTTAAGGTGGAACTGAATTTACTAACAATATTCATAGGGTCAAAGGTAAAGTAAGTTACTTAGGCACAAAGCAATTTGGATTCATCTGGTCAAAAAACATAAAACACACATAAGCCCAGCTCTTTAAACATTCTCAAAACTAGGGAAATCTTTCAAATTTTGTGTTCAAAAAAAGAAAGGTCACTATTCCGGAGGAACTAATATCTCCTGTTTTGCAGTGTAGGAGACACAAGGAAGGAAAGGAACAGCAACAAGAAGGTTTTTTTTCCCCAGGCAGAACTCACTGGAAGTGAGTCCCAGCACCTCTCCGGTGGGCGCCATTGCCATTATAAGAGAAGTAGGGAGGGTGAGCTCCAGCACTTCTCTTTCTAGAAAAATAGCACTGGCCACAAGGGTAATGTGATGAATAGGATTAAATGTTGTTGCGTGTGTTTGGACTTTGCAGGGGAATGAGGGGTTAAGACCCAGTTCCATCAAAACGTTGGGATTTGAAGGAAGGATGCAAAAGATATGTCCCTGTTTAGATGATTTGCAAGGGACTTCTGCGCAAAAAGGACAGGTCAGGAAACCGGATGTAAGGAGGAGGGCTTATAGAGAAACCCACCCCCTGTCATCCGAAGCAGCCCATCTCCAAGCAGTCATGAAAGCGAAGAGACGGATGAGGAAAGTCAGGAGACGGAAAGGGAGTGCCAGACCTCTGGCAACATCCAAGAGCCCTTGCTCCACAGGCAGGAAGAGAGGGAGAGGGAAAGAGAGGGGAGGACACAGGCAGAACACAGACCCTCCCCCCCCCCGATTCCGGAATTGAGGAGGAGGAGAAAGGGGAGGAGATTCGCTGTCCCGAGGCTTTTATGTTGGTCCAAATCGCGGAAGTGGGCAGTGCCGGATTCTGATTCGGACTGAGGAGACATGAAACCGACCGCTCACTACACTGTAAATAATGAGCACTAATAAAGACTTTTGAAAGACAAGCATGTGGAAGGTCGTTACTCAGGAGTAGTCACAATAATCCTTGACCCCTAAGGTGTTGTAGGTTTGCTGTACTGTACTAGTAAATGCCATTGATCACAAAGTGCGTATGTGACCTTGGAGAGCTTGGGTGAGAAAGAGAGAGAAAATATGTATCTGCTAGATGCAGAAGGGGAGCCAGAGCTCGAATAGGACAACAGGGGATTTCATACTACAAATAAAACATGAGAAATGAACTCTCCTTTCCACTTCTGCCATTGTATGGCATACTGTGAATCTTTCTCTAAACCACCTATTTTGGTGGCGCATGAAATGTTAATTCCTGCTCATTCACTCTGGCTAGTTTGCGTGGCATAATTCCACACAGAGTTCAAGAGGATTATCATGTCCCCATGTAATTATCTCAGTACCGTAACACAGCAGTTAACAAAGACTATGATAAATAAATGCTAATGAGAGTCATGGGATTAAATTTAAATGGCCCACCTTCAAATAGCTGCAATATCATGAGCAATAAACTTGAGTCAATAAATAGCCCAATTCCTTTACAATGGTTGTTGTTATTTGTGGGTTTTTTGTTTGTTTGTTTGTTTGAAAAAGAGAGAACTCTTTTTGGAGGCGGTTTAATTCAACTAGAACACATTAGGGACTCAGTTACACAGGTCAATTTATAACATTAAAATGTATTATAAAAATGTGACACCAGATTGCGCTGTAGAGCAGAATCCAAGGTCAATGGCAGATTGCCTTGGGAGCTCCCCCCCCCCATTGTTTTTTTTTTAAATAGTGTGTTTTTAATACACACACACACATATACACATATATCATACACATACACACACACACACACACTGGTACCTTGGTTCTCAAACTTAATCTGTCCCGGAAGTCCGTTCCAAAACCAAAGCGTTCCAAAACCAAGGCACGCTTTCCCATAGAAAGTAATGCAAAACGGATTAATCCATTCCAAACTTTTAAAAACCCCTAAGACACCAATTTAACATGAATTTTACTATTTAACGAAGCCATTGATCCATAAAATGAAAGCAATAATCAATGTACTGTACTATAAAATAAGACAGTATTGTAGATGATAAAAAATTATTATTTTCCCCTTACCTGCACTGTTGATAGTCATTGTTTGGATGGGGGAGGGGGCTTTTATCCATTTCCGCAGTCGCACAATCAATCAATCAATCAATCAGTAGCTGAACTGGGATACACACAGTCACAAAAACAAATTAACCAAAAAAAGCCTCAAAAAACAAAAATGCAAAATAAATAGCAAAAACAAAAGTGCCAAACTTAATCCATCTGAATCCATTCTGGAAGTCTGTTTGACTTCCGAAATGTTTGAAAACCAAGGCGCAGCTTCTGATTGGTGTAGGTGCCCTGGAAACAATAGCTGACAGTCGCATCAGACGTTCGGCTTCTGAAAAACATTCGAAAACTGGAACACTTACTTCTGGGCTTTGGTGTTTGGGAACTAAGGCGTTTGAGAACCAAGGCACTACTGTATATCTGTATAGAGCAAGCCCTGGAATCATTTAGCCATTTGGGAAGTTATGATCTGGTTATTTTGAAGAAATGGGTTTAGCAGAACACAGAAGCTTGTAAAATTTAGCAGAACGCAGAAGCTTATAAAATGACTGGGGAAATAAAGTGGATTACAGCTTGTTGTAGAAGTGGAAAGTTGTAGAAGGGAAGTTAAATTGATATATGTACCCAAGTCGTTACTTGTTCCAAACCGACTCATTTAATAAGATTATTGATATTAATTAAAGGATGTGTAATTATGAGATGGGATTTGCTAGGAACAAGGATTGTAAAGATTTGTGACTAGAAAGTTTCAAAGCAGAATCAAGGGTGTAGGTAATCTAGAATGGGCAAACAGAAATCCAGAAAGGGAACAGACATTATTTTTGTGGATTCTCTTGATTGATGTTTTGTCCCATCTGCATTACTGCCTTTCGATCTTTCTAACTGTGTGAGTTTCCCCACCACCATTCCTGGCAAACACCACTGAGACTAATGACAGACAGAATAACAAATGAAAACAGAACTAATAGCAGGTACATACCCAGAAGGGACCCAGGTGGCGCTGTGGGTTAAACCACTGAGCCTACGGCTTGCTGATCAGAAGGTCGGCGGTTCGAATCCCTGTGACGGGGTGAGCTCCCGTTGCTTGGTCCCAGCTCCTGCCAACCTAGCAGTTCGAAAGCACGTCAAAGTGCAAGTAGATAAATAGGACCCGCTACAGCGGGAAGGTAAACGGCATTTCCATGTACTGCTCTGGTTTGCCAGAAGTGGCTTTGTCATGCTGGCCACATGACCTGGAAGCTGTACGCCGGCTCCCTCAGCCAATAATGCGAGATGAGCGTGCAACTCCAGAGTCGGTCACGACTGGACCTAATGGTCAGGGGTCCCTTTACCTTTACCCAGCAGACATCATACCACCGTAAAAAGATTGTCACAACATCTTTTAAAATAAACTTTCTAGAGAATGTTTGCAGTGCAGTGGAAAATTAAGGGCTTTATTTATTTGGCTAATACAAATTAGAGATTTCATAGATCCTGCAAACTGAAATTCAGGAAAGATTCAGTCAGACCTTGACACCTATTTCAAAGTCATCTGAATCATAATATTCCAAAAGATGCTCTATAAGTTATATCGGAACAGCAAAAGCAGGTAAGCCTCCTGTGCTACAAAATCTTCTGAGATCACAGTAAACCTGTTCAGCTGCAGTATGAGAAACACACTCTGAAGTACACACATACAGTACATATTTATGTCTTGAAGGGGGGGGGGGAGGACAGGGAAATGCCTTCCATTCTTTTAACCTTTTACACTGCCACCAAACAGAAACAGAGGAGGATATTTATTTAAAAGTACATCCAGAATTGGCAGCAAAATATATTTTAAAGGTTGTTTTGGGAAAGGGATGACAGGAACATAGGAAACTGCCTCATACCAAGTCAGGCCATTGGTCTATCCAGTTCAGTGCTGTCTATGTTGGTTGTAGAGGGACCCAGGTGGCGCTGTGGGTTAAACCACAGAGTCTAGGGCTTGCTGATCAGAAGGTTGGCGGTTCGAATCCCTGCAATGGGGTGAGCTCCTGTTGCTCGGTCCCAGCTCCTGCCCACCTAGCAGTTCGAAAGCACATCAAAGTGCAAGTAGATAAATAGGGACCACTCCGGCGGGAAGGTAAACGGCGTTTCCGTGCGCTGCTCTGGTTCGCCAGAAGCAGCTTTGTCATGCTGACCCCATGACCCGGAAGCTGTCTGCGGACAAAGGCCGGCTCCCTCGGCCTATAGAACGAGATGAGCGCCACAACCCCAGAGTCGGACACGACTGGACCTGATGGTCAGGGGCCCCTTTACCTTTACCTATGTTGGTTGTAGCTTTCCACGATTTCAGATATTCCTGGCCCTACATGGAAAAACCAGGGATGCAACCTAGGACCTTCTGCATGCAGGATCTGCCCCTGATCTACGGCCCTTTCCCACAACTAACAGGCACATGACCTGGAAGATATATGCCGGCTCCCTTGGCCAATAATGCGAGATGAGCGCGCAACCCCAGAGTCGGTCACGACTGGACCTCATGGTCAGGGGTCCCTTTACCTATACACAATAGTGCCGAGGGTGGATTTTCTTAAATCTGAGTCCCCCAAAATAGGGTCTTATAGACGGGAAAATACGGTAAGTGTTAAGTGTTTAATGGCCAGAGTATGAAGATTCGTATCACATAGCATTCTAAATTCATGGGTACTTTAAGATAGAATACATGAAGAAGCAAGAACTGTAGTACAGAAACATGTTGGAAAACCACGTCACCTCAACATTATTTATTACCTCTGTTAAGCTGTAAAAGTTAATTCGTTGTACACAAGTTTTCTCTCTCTGGTGTTGCACAAGCTGCATGCAAATAGTTGCCTACCCTCTCTGTCTTTTTATTTTGGCGTGCAGTGCAATCTTCAGCTACTCTTTTGTTGACTTGCCAGAAGGGAGTGCCATTAAAGGGGGGGAAATCATGTATTAAGGTTAGTGTGAGAGACTTTATTTAAAACCAGAAGAAGAGCCTGCTGGATCAGGCCCGTTACCAATCCAGTCCAACTTCCTGTTCTCACAGTGGCCAACCAGATTCCTATGGGGAACCTGCAAGAAGGAATGGAGGAAAACGGGAATGTAAACGGCGTTTCCGTGTGCTGCTCTGGTTTGCCAGAAGCGGCTTAGTCATGCTGGCCACATGACGCAGAAGCTGTCTGCGGACAAACGCCAGCTCCCTCGGCCTATAGAGTGTGATGAGCGCCGCAACCCCAGAGTCGTCCACAACTGGACCTAACGTCAGGGGCATACCTGCCAAGTTTCTCTCTGAAAAATAAGGGACCGGGCCGGAAGTAGCATACCGGAAGTAGCGCGACGGCCATTTTGGAACTGGGCGGAGCATGCTCAGAAGTGACTTTTGATGCTGCTGTGCCAGTTCCAAAATGGATGCCGCACCAGAAGTCATGCTGCAGCCATTTTGGAACTGGGCAGAGCAGCATCAAAAGTCGCTTCTGAGCATGCTCCGCCCAGTTCCAAAATGGCCACCGCACCAGAATAAACCGGGGAAAAACAAAAAAAATCATTTTTCCGGCTGGGGACAGCTGGAAAAACGGGGGTTTCCCAGGGAAAATGGGAGACTTGGCAGCTATGGTCAGGGGTACCTTTACCTATTCATGCTCTGGTGTCAGGGAGGGAAGCAGGCTCTGTGAGAAACCACCAGCATCATGCCTTGCAAGACAGATCTTTCCATTTAAGACTCTGAAAAGTTCTAAAGAATGTTGAATTAAGTAACCTTTCCTTCTGATGTAGGGGCAGTGTTAACTACTAACCTTTCATATTTTAGTATATGAGTGCCCTCTATTGGTGCTAACTACATTTTACACTGAACTGGGCAGGTGGACAGATACGGTAGATTGATTTGCTGTGAATATATTAGCCATCTGATAAGTAAAGTTATCTGAACAGCATACAACATGCAGCAAGAACAATTTTAAACCTATAATGTACAAAAATACATTTCTAAGAATAATGTGAAAGCAACCAGTGCAAGATAGAAAGTGGAGGAACTGCATTGCAGGGGCAGAGCCCACAGAAAACTTCTTCAGCACAATGATTATTAATGGGATTAGAGTAAGTGGTTTTAAGGTAGTGGTCTTAATAAATGATGGAAAGATGTGATATACACACACTTTCCTAATTCAGATCACGGGAAACTTAAGTGACTCCTTATTCCCAGCGTTCTTTCCATTCTCTTATATCTCAACGAGCCTCATTCATCTTGCTCTGCTCCTAAAGAGAACTTGAATTGGGTGCTGAATTGTGAAACAGAGCTCACGTCAAGATAACCATCAACTGTACAAACCGTGACAGGAAGGAATTACCTTGTTACATACAAAAGCTTTCGAAATTATTGAAACCTCTCTCCTTCTCAAAGAAGGATCACAGAAAGTTGCAATCTACATTAACCACCAAGTGGTTCTTTTTCTTCATAGAGGTAGGAAGAAGGAAAGTAAAAGGTTGGGTCTTTACTTCTGTATAAATTGGGGGTGCAGAGAGAAGAAATGCTTTCATATTTCCCTCCAGCCCTATTCCGGTTAGCTCCCACATTTACAAACATGGAGGCAAAGAGCAGGGTCACCTTGAGTCCCCCCGCCACATTCTGCACTCCTACCAGGATGTCTGCTGGAAGGGGGCCTCTGTGGACACAATTGTACCTCAGGGTCTGGATTCCCTCACCGCTTGGCTTCAAGAGCCTTTATGGCTTTTTATTCATTTTCCATTAATAACAAGAAAAAAAGAAATAGCATAAAAAAACAAAAAAGAAAAATTTAAAAAGAAAAAGAAAAAAGAAAAATCTCTTAATTCTAACCATTACCATAATTTTTTAGACTTCCCCCATTCCCTCCCCCTCTGGGTTCCCTATTAATTATCCTGACAGCAGTTTTCACAATTATTTTCATACTTCATATATCCATTTACATATTCCCAATTTTACTACCTTATACATATGATTATATATTTGTTTAATCAATTTCTATTCATTCCAAATCCTCACCTTAATTCAATTCTAATTCATCATAATTATATATCATACTTCTTCTCTTAACTTATTGTTTTTTATCAGGAATGCAATATATTTTAAATCATAAATAATCTATCTTATTTTTGTTTTTTCCTTTTAAATTTAAAATCATCCCCCCTACTTCTAAAGCCAAATCCTCAGGGCAGTTTAATGAATTCCATTTATCGTGCCCAGTTCAAACCATACATATCCAACCATTAAAATTGATCTTTACACAATCATCCCACTCCCACCTTTTCCCATATCCATCTCCAGCCTTCCTTCCACGAAATCTACCCACTCTTTCTCGCTGCACCTGTTACCCCATCCCTCTCCCCTTCCTTTGCCATCTCTTTTTGTATTACATCAAACAAACAATTCTCTTTTTCCATTTCCCAGTGTTCCCCCTGGACCCCCCTCTCACTGTTTCTTTTTTGAGAGCTCCTAGAAATATCAATCAATCAATATACTTTATTCGACCGATAGTCAGAAACAAAAAACATTTCTCAATACAAAGATAAAACTGAAAATATAAAACTGAAGGCATCAGAGGGATACATAAAAATATAAAAATATAAAACTGAAGGCATCAGAGGGATACATAAATGGGGTATGACCGCGCTACTAAACCTCCTACAGATAACCCACATCAAGACATTCGATTATACGTTTCCGACACTTGAGCGCCAGGAAGAGGAATTTAGCCACTGAGAAGGTTATTTTCCCAGTGGGCTTGTTGAGCAAATATGCTGCCTGCCGTTCTTTTGGTCGGGAACTAAACTGAGATAAATATGGGTCTATAAGATATTGCCTTAAATCATTATAAAAGGGACAACTCAGTAGAATGTGTTCTGTGGACTCCACCTCACCCAAGGCACAATGGCACATTCTCTGACCGTATGGGACTCCTCCAAATCTTCCCCTCAAAACCGCCAAATCAAGGACATTCAGTCTAGCCGCAGTAATTAGTCTGCGGTATTCCACGTAGTGGATATCCGCCAGGTAACGGGCTGGTGCAGACCGATACACCTGCTCCCCTAAAAACATCCCAGATTTCACGCGGGCTATGTCCTCCTGTCTGGCGATATCCCCCAATCTCTGAGCGATCATCGCTTTAGCGCGGCTGTATGTCATGGACTCAATATAAAGGGAGGACAGACCGCACTTTTGCACTTCCTCTACCACTTCCCTTTCCCATGGAGATTTAAAATTATCCCTCAGAATCAGGGGGGCCAAACCCATCGGTCTGAAACATAGTTTGAGCCATAGCCATAATTTCGCTTTCAGGGCCACATACGTAAAGGCTTGGCAACCGGTCTCCAATCTCATGATCGCACCCGCAACAGAAGGGGGGATCCTGAGAATGGCCCTGAGGAATTGTGATTGGATAGATTCCAATCTTACAAAGTCCCTACGCGAACCCAAGGCAATGCCCACCAGAAGTAGTGGGAGAACTTTCATTTTAAAGAGTCGCAGGGCAACATCTACTGTTTGTGCCTGTTTCTTGGAATACAGGGATCTATTCAACAGAGCTGCTTTAGAAGCATTTGTGGCTATATATTCTCTGTGTGCCAAGAAGGACCTGTTTGATCGAACTATCTGACCCAGGTATTTGAAGCAACTAACCTGCTCTATGGGAATACCATTAATTGACCACAAATTAGGTTTTGGTCAAGCAGCAAAGACCATTATTTTGGTCTTGGCATAATTAAGATGGAGCTCGTGTTGGGTCACGTATTCCTAGAAATATGTCCTATGTCTTGCCCCACATCTGCCACTTGTGGGGCATTATGCTCTTCATCCTCCTCCTCTTCGTCAGGCGGCACGCCATGCCCCGCCCCATCTGCTCTCCGCGCCCCCCCCCCCGGTGCCGGAGCATGAAGCTCCGCCATTGGCTGCCACTGCTTTATTGTTTTACTGATTAATTTATTTTCTGCTGTACTTCACCTTGGGACTGGTGCTGATGAAGGGCAGGCTAATATCAGAGTCAGCATCAAGGCTGGAATGTTAGTTAGGCTGGAATGGGGTCGCCTAACATCTTACAGCTCCCATATGTCTTTGTGGGAAGACACGACTGTTTAGTGATATTGTAGTGTTTTACGTGTTTGGTGGCCTAAGTTGGTCCAGCCACACTTCAGTTCTAAAATACAATAGCAGAGGATTAATCTGAGCAATCCAGTTATTATTTCCCCAGTTAGTTAGCATTTACTAGCAGCAAAAGCTCACCAGAAAGTTATTGGTTCCAAGATAGCACAGAGTTTGAGATAAGAGCTAAGGTCGGGCACAGAAAGGCTGCTGAGGGGATAAAGAATGAAGCCTACAGCCACAGCTACTTCTCTCTGTTGAGAAATACTTTTTAACTCACAGCTATCAGTAACCTAGATTCACTCAGTTTTTATGAGATGCTGCTAAAACTGTAGTTGCTACTGGTTACTGTGCCCTTCAGTGAAATATTACTTTGCTTGTGTAGTTCTGCAGAAATCCCCAGTGACCCCTGGAGGGAGAAAGGTCACTGGAGAGAATGATCTTTCCTCACATCTTCATTTCAGTTCAGAATCCATTTTCTGATAAAAGCAACACGATAGAATATGGGATGTATCTCTGGGAGATAATGGCACTCCTGGCATATGTGAGAAGGCTAAAAGCGGCAGATCTCAACTTCTCAGAGTTTTGTGTGTGTGTGTGTGTGTGTGTGTGTGTGTGTGTGTGTGTTTATATACAGTTAAGGTAAAGGTAAAGGGACCCCTGACCATTAGGTCCAGTCGTGACCGACTCTGGGGTTGCGCGCTTATCTCGCATTATTGGCCGAGGGAGCCGGGGTACAGCTTCCAGGTCATGCGGCCAGCATGACAAAGCCGCTTCTGGCAAACCAGAGCAGCACATGGAAACGCCGTTTACCTTCCTGCTCTAGCGGTTCCTATTTATCTACTTGCATTTCGACATGCTTTTGAACTGCTAGGTTGGCAGGAGCTGGGACCAAGCAACGGGAGCTCACCCCGTCACAGGGATTCGAACCGCCGACCTTCTGATCAGCAAGCCCTAGGCTCAGTGGCATAACCACAGCGCCACCTGGGTCCTGGTGGCTGGATAACTGGGTTATATACCTGGATAACTGGGTTATATACAGTTAAAAGGTAAAGGAACCCCTGACCATTAGGTCCAGTTGTGACCGACTCTGGGGTTGCGCGCTCATCTCGCATTATTGGCCGAGGGAGCCGGCGTATAGCTTCCAGGTCATGTGGCCAGGATGACAAAGCCGCTTCTGGCGAACCAGAGCAGCACACGGAAACGCCGTTTACCTTCCCGCTGTAGCGGTTCCTATTTATCTACTTGCATTTTGACGTGCTTTCGAACTGCTAGGTTGGCAGGAGCTGGGACCGAGCAACGGAAGCTCACCCCGTCGCAGGGATTCGAACTGCTGACCTTCTGATCAGCAAGCCCTAGGCTCAGTGGTTTAACCCATCACAATACAAATATATATAGGGGGGGAGTGAGCTACAGGGCAGAGAATTTACTTCTGGATTGAAACAGCAAATTTATGCCACACCGACTGGAGACAGACAATTTATTGTAACAACACAGCAATTTATCCAGGCTGGTTGTGCAGGGCTATGGAGAGCAAGGCGCAGTTTGTTTAGTTCTAAGCCAGTTTGTGAAAGTAATTAATGAAAAACCTTTATATCAGTAAAAATGTGGCCCCAGTCTCTGTGTTCAGAATCCTGTATAAAGATTTCAGCTGGGCTGCTGACTAGCAAGTGGTGGTTTTCACCTCCCCAAGGGGGTGAGCTCTTGCCAGTCATTTCACTTGAGCAGGGCAAGAGCTCCTGGCACGAGCTGAAGGGCAAGAGCGAACAGGTTCTCACCTTGCGTCTCTCACCCAAGGGTGAGCAGCCCAAGCATGATGTGCTGGCAAATGAGACATCAATGGAGCCTTAGATGGAGCTGGCACCTGCTTGGCTGCAACAACTTGAATCTGTGGCACCTTGAGCGCAAGGTTGATGTTCAAATTTGCCACCAGCGCTGACTGTTGATCAGACGTCAAGGTTGTGTAGTGCCATGCATGTTGCATGTTGACCCCGAAACATAGCTGGCAAGTTTTCCCTTTTCTCGCGAGGAAGCCTATTCAGCATAAGGGAATTTCCCTTTAAAAAAGGGAGAACTTGACACAGCTATGCCCCGAAACCATCCCCTTGTTGATGAATAAGACACAAGGACACCAACTTTATTGGTTACAGAATGTGGGCAGTATTGGCTTAGGCACTGGAACTGACCCAACTATATCTGACACCTGCCCATCATGCAGGGAGCCCTGGAAGGGTCAACCACCAGTAGGGGGAGCCCTGTTGATGAGGAAGTGAGCCAAGAGGAAGCTCTCTGGTTCGCGCATCAGTTTAAATGGCGCCCAGCCATACCTCCCCAGTCAGCAGTTTAGCTGGCTGGCTGATGTGGCCGGGAACCTCCGGGTGATGTGGGACTTTGTCCCCCACTCCCGGAGAGGAGTGGGTGGCTATATAGTCCACCGCAACTCCTCCTGACTGTGGAGCGTATTTATGATTCTGTCGCTGGGAGTGAGAGGGTGGAAATAGTTCTATCACTCCAGAGTAAGAGCGTGCTCTGATATAGATCTGGGCCTATACATGAGATGGCAGAGGAGCATTACATAGTCCAGTGGGTGTGGGGCACAAGTCCACAAGTGCTCCAGGGATTTGGAAAATATCTTTTATGTGTATGTTTGGCAATATTGTAGAGTGTGAATGGTTTACATATAAGTGCAAATGTTTGAGGTAGCGAGTGGTTGCAGCGTTTGTGTTGAATGGATGGCAAGTGAAATTGGGTGAGTGATTGTACGTATGTTGTGTTGATTGAAATGTTATACTGCTCTGTACCGGTAGTACTCTCTGATTATTTTATTTTGTTGTTGTTTGCAGCTATTACTATATTTTGTTATATGAATTGCCTGACATGTTTATCGCAGTATGTGTGTGTGTGTGTGTGTGTGTGTGTGTGTGCGTGTATCTATTGCAAACGAGTTCAATGTCTTTGTGATAGTAGGCAGTCCATAAATGGAAACAATAATAAAAGCTGCTGTTCTTGGACTCCTCAGCTCCCTTCAGCCCCAGTCAGTATGATCATGGTCAGAGAGATGTAGGCCACGAACATCTGTGGGGCTAAAGACTCCCTGGCCTTGAATTACAGGGACATACTCATTTGTGTCAACTAATGGGACAGCTTCATGCCCACAGAAAGAGAAAGAGTGCCTGTTGTTCTCTGCGTTGTGTCTTCCTTGGCTCTCTGTAGGCTGTTCCCACAGCTGCAGAATCCGGGCTATGTCCCACTCCATGGTGACCAGAGAAGAAACTCCTTGACCAACAACTGTGGTGTCTGTTCTTCCAACAGTCGGTCATCTGCTTGCGCCAGGCAGGCTTCTCGACCATTGAATGCTCTGTTAGCAATGCAACAGGTTGAGCCATTGTCCAAGGCACACAAGCCCTACGGAGGGACCAGTTGGCAATCTTATGCACTTGTGTTTATTTTCCAGGATCAACTCTATCCTGGTTGTTGCTCAATAAAGGATTTGACTTGCCATTTGTGCCATGTTTTTGTTGCTAGAGAGTGCTAGATGGGGATCATTCTGGAGTGTTTAGCTTTCAGAACAAAGTTGTTCATTTTGCAAGTGTTGACTTTTCTGTTATTTCAACCCTTTTCAACCACTTTCATCAGTATATTTAACAGAAACTGGTTCATTAAAACAAGTTTACAATGGTCCTGCTGTTCTAGCCTATAGCTGCAGTATTTCTTTCATTAGCTCAATAACGTCAGATAATTTGGGTCACAAATGGCTCCCAGCAGGCTTCATGGTTTTTTTTAAAAGGATGTAGAAAGTCTCTCAATGTCTTGCAGAAACAATGAGCAGCTGACCCTAGAGACATGTTAATGATAGTAGCAGGCCATTTTGTATTTCATTTAACGCTGTTTTTAACCACAGTTTTCTCAAAATAAAATGAAGGCAAGAAGCAACAAAAGGTAAAAGTCCAGAAGTCACAGAAAGGGAAGGAATAAAATAGAAACAATTTAGAGAACCAAAGAGAATTTTTTATAGCTGGAAGGGCCGGCCCTCCATTTTTGTTTTGGAGAGTGTTTTTTTCAGCCAGTTTTGGCTTTATGCATTCTTTTAATTTAGGATTTTAAACTCTGATTCTTGGAAAATAATAAAACTAGAAACCCCCTTAAACATGGCAATTCTAACTTTTAAAAAATAGCATCTCCACGACAGGGTGAGCTCCCATTGTTCGGTCCCAGCTCCTGCCAACCTAGCAGTTTGAAAGCATGTCAAAGTACAATTAGATAAATAGGTACCACTCCGGCAGGAAGGTAAATGGCATTTCCGTGTGCTGCTCTGGTTCGCCAGAAGAGGCTTAGTCATGCTGGCCACATGAACTGGAATCTGTCTGTGGACAAACGCCGGCTCCCTCGGCCTATAGAGATGAGCGCACAACTCCAGAGTCGTTCACGACTGGACCTAACGGTCAGGGGCACCCTTACCTTTACCTTTACTTCGTTGTAGCCATTCTTAAACAATTGGGAACAGGAAGCTCTTGCCAATATCCTGCAAACTACTCAGAGATGTAATCCAACTTCTGCCCACCACTGTTGTGGTTGTAAAACTACTCCATCAGCTTCAGTCCTATCCCAACCCACAAGAGGGTCTAATACTCTCTCCCAGCCACAGACCCTTCCAACTTTAAAGTGAGTATGAACTGCTGTTGTGTTGGAATTTCCACTTGCAAATTTGCACTAAATATGAACTGGATTATAAAAGAGCAGGGACTCATATCTTCACAGCTACCTTTAGGTTTTTTTGGGAGAGAGGCGGGTGGGTAGGTAGAGGGGGAAGACACATCCAAGCCACCTTAAAATCTCAGATTTCTCCATCAGTTTCTATAGGTAACTCTCACTTCCATGCCTGTGAAGCAGGAAATTTATTACATAACCTGTTGCACTTAAAAACATGCAAAATAATAAATACAGGCTGAACAGTTCAACAGCAACACACTGACGAGAGGAAGTTACGGTCTACAAGCCTATTTCTAGATCAGCTGAACTGACCTGCCATTGTTCATGTAACTGCAACTTTCCAGCAAGATGGAACCTGGGAAAGAAACATAAGAGCAGACGTACACAAGAGAGCAGCTGAAAAATGGCAGCCCTAAATTGATGTCTCCCCCTCCATAATGTGTAGTTCCACTTATCCAGACACAATGATACTCTCTGCATTTCTGTACCAAACACTGTCAAACACAGAGTAATAACACCAGGACACAGGACCGACTACAAATTAGGAAGGGGTACCAGCTAGCCTTTATGCTCAAGGATGTTGCTGCTGCAGTATTTATACCTACAGGAAGCACAGCTGCCTCTCATATATATTAGATTTAGGCTAATGCCGTAAACTTCACTGTAAGCTGTCATGCAATAGGAATACATTATTAACCTTGGATTAAGCACAAGGTCTGTATGTCCCATTTAAGATACTGTAGTTTAATATTGAGGGACCCAGGTGGCGCTGTGGTTTAAACCACAGAGTCTAGTGCTTGCTGATCAGAAGGTCGGAGGTTCGAATCCCTGCAATGGGGTGAGCTCCCGTTGCTCGGTCCCAGCTCCTGCCAACCTAGCAGTTCGAAAGCACGTCAAAGTGCAAGTAGATAAATAGGGACCGCTCCGGTGGGAAGGTAAACGGCGTTTCCGTGTGCTGCTCTGGTTCACCAGGAGCAGCTTTGTCATCCTGGCCACATGACCTGGAAGCTGTCTGCGGACAAACGGCGGCTCCCTCGGCCTATAGAGCGAGATGAGCGCCGCAACCCCAGAGTCGGACACGACTGGACCACCTTTACTAATATTGAGGAAACAGAAGCATTTTGAAGAGGGTAAGTGGATGGAAGGGAAAGTGAGCAAGACTTGCAGGTATGTCAGGTTTTCACCTGGAGATGGTGCTTGCGTCTTTAAATACAGCATTCCAGCAGAAAGGATGTCACAGCCATGCACCCCACCCCACCCATATATACACTAGATCAGCTTTGCAAATACATGCTCAGAAATGACAAACCTATGAACTTCTGAGCAGACTCCCTGCCCATGTTTAAAGTTTTTGCAGCTCATCAATGGGATGAGAGGAGCAGAGAAAATCAGGTCAACTATAATTCACAAAAAGGCATGTGCCTTCTCACCTGGAGCCGATTCTTACTCGGACATTCCCTGGGTCACCTGTGTATTTGTCTTACGACTGGAAAAGACTGCCTTGCCAAACAAAGGCAATTACACTTACAGTAGTGAGATTGCAACTTAAACACCAGCCATAGACCCAAATGGAGGAGGAGACAAGGCAATGGCCGTTCCTTCTATGCACTCTCACTCGCCCTGCTCAGTCACCTGCTCTGTGACATAATCAGATGCGATATTACTGGCTGGGGGGGGGGGCTTAGAACTTATATTACCTGTTTTAAACATATAATAGAGCAACAGTGGTCACCAATTCGTTTCCAGGCTCAATTCCAGGTCCTCATATTTGTGTTCAAAGCCTTAAATGAATTTTCCTTCCCTACTGAAGGGTGGCAAGGTCAGTAAAGGGGGCAGGGGCAGACTTTGGTAATCCTTGGTAATCTGCCCCCCTGAGCGAGGCCAGAGTTTGGTGTTCCCAAATGCAGTTTATCAATTATGGATCTAAATTTGCGCCTCATCGGCTCAGTGCCCTGTGCAGAGCAACCGCATGCACCACTCAACAGCAGCGGAGGAAGACTGGATGAAATTTAAAAGTTATTTGAAAAATAAACACGTAATAGATTGATCTAGTGGCAGTGAGGGAGATATAAGGATGTTGTAGATTATACAAGGGTTCGAAAATAAGTATTGTTAGAAGATAGGGATGTTAGAATTAAGATGAAAGATATAGATTGAGTGTTTAAAAGATAAGAAAAAATAGATATAACAATATGGTAATATTGTTGCAAATTTAGAAATTATGTAAGATTTAGAATTTACTAAATATGAATTATAAGGAAGCGCAGCAGGAGGGGGGAGAGGAGGTCAATAGATTAGAAATAAGGTTTTAAAAATAAGAAGTTTTGATTTTTGTATATTTTTTCTGTTTTTGTGTGTCTTGTTTTTTGTATTTTTTGTATTTTTGTTTGTGTTTATTGGGTTTAATATTTTTGTATGTATGAAAAATTTTAATAAATATATTTTAAAAAAACATAAAAAACCCCTCATGCACCACTCAAATTCCAGTTCTGGAGTAGTAACAAGAACAACAATTTATTACTTATACCCCGCCCATCTGGCTGGGTTTCACCAGCCGCTCTGGGTGGCTTCCAACGAGATTAAAAATACAGTTCCACCCCCCTCAGAGGTTTGGGGTTCTCCTAGTGACTTCATTATGCAATTTCCATTCATGTAGTTTCACTCTCCTGGCCTTTTAACAACTGAGATACGTATTTTTTTAGGACCAACCCTACTCCTGTCCTTTGCTTTGAACTGTTTTCAGTATTTTATTTTTAAATTGCTATACCTGCCCAGGGACCTTATGGCAGATAAGAAATCGAAATTACTGCCATTACAATTATTTCACCACAGCTGACAGAAACATAGACAGAACAGGCAGAAAGAGCTGCCATGTATGAAAAGTAGCATCCTTAATAGTGGGGTGAGAGAGCTGGAAAAAAATCCCGTCTACCCATGTACTATCTGAAACCAAAGGGTCACGTTGGTTGCCAAATGTGAAATATGTTGGCATTATTTTCAGCTCTCCTACCCCACTATAATTGTAGACAGAGGAATCCTTTTGATCATTGTACATTTTTCACTGTGGTGCCCAGATCTTCCACATTTGTACTCAAGCCACGTGGTCCAAGGACTGGGTAGATGTTTCTTTTTTTAAAGATACCGTTTATTTTGGAAGGGAAGAAGAAAGTACTGTCATTTCAGTTCTTCAGAATTGCTTTGCAAAACGGTAACACTGAATCAAACGGAAGTTGACAGTGCCTCTCTGAATTAAGGCTGCTTAGCTCCACAACCTAATAACTTTAAACAGCGCGTTAAATTAAAAGAGTTTTCGGTGTTACTTCTCTTTTTAACTTTGCAATCACCAGGTTTTGTTGCAGAAGCTGATCAAGTTAGTCTCTGGTTTATTTGTATACTGCTGTTTGGCCCAAAGGTGCCCAAAGCAGCGAACAGTATATTAGTACAAAATAAAGCCACAAAAAGTACAATAAATAAATCAGAATAATATAAACTTAGTTGTTGCTGCCATCTATTTATCTAGGGAGACCATGGAGGAGTGCACCTTTAGAGATGAAGTCAAATCTTTGTAGAGTTACAGCGCCTGCTGTGGCTGTAGAGACCGATAGGGGAGAGACATATTTTGTTGCAACTGGGACAGATGAAGGCATTCGGTTGTGCTGCTGCAGATGCACCATGCCATTTCTTCTCTTTGCACTCCTCCCAGAGTAAATTTCTCCTCTGGTCACTGCTGTATATACACAACCTGGCTGATTTGTCTCTAGGCGCTGTGGTCGTCTTCAAGGGATTCCCACACAGCAGGGCCGATGTTGCCGCCTTCATGTCAACGTTTGCAGACATCTTTGGTTGGTCTGCCAATGGGCTTGTTGCCTGAAGCCATCTCCCTATAGAGCATTTCCTTGGAGATCCTGCCATCTTACATTCTGTGGACATTACCAAGCCAGCATAGAAGTTTCTGAGACAGGAGGAGTGTGAACATGATGGGAATGTGGGCTTGGAAGGGCACATCTTTGTTTGGGACTTTGTCCTGTCATGTGATGCCCAAAATCTTCCTGACACAGTGCACGTGAAAAGCATCGCTCCTGACAGTTGTAAAACAAACACTACTTATTGGGTTCAAAAAAGGCTGCCTTGAAAATAAGTCACACAGTATGCCCCATTGAAAAGCCTTTGCTTTGCTTCCAAGCAAGGAAAATCAGGTACACACCTCTAATAGGATAAAGTGTGGAGGGCACATAAAATAGTAGTGCAGGTTGCCACCAATTTAACCCAGATGATGGCATCAAGCACACACACTTAAAAAATAATGTACAAACTGTGATATGCATACGCATACCGACTTGTCTTTTAGATCCCCCAACTTTGAAACCAAGAGCCTTTTCAAAAATTTGGCAGGGTGAAGTGACCTTTTCACATGGAGGGAAGGCCTTTTGGGATGGTTTCCACATATGCCTCAGATCCAGAGCAGCAGTGCTATTGCTCTGCCAGGTGGGGGAAATAGGCAGCTGCTAAGAAAAATGTGTTTTCCCATGTTGTTCTTAAATTGCCGAGCCCCCGTACAATACTTTGGTTTTCATCATGCTCTAACTCAAGGGTGGGGAATCTTTTTCAGCCAGAGGGGAAAGTGGGAAGAGAAATGAATGCAAAATATGCATTTGAACAGTAGACCAATTTCTACATACCCCTGGGTCTGGGGGGAAATGGTTGTTTTGGGAAGAGTCCCATAAATGGCCCACAGAAAATTGGTTGGAAGCAGTTGCATTGGTGGTGGTGGGCTCTCTGCTGCATGCTTGGAACTGGTGCCCCAAACTGATCTTCTTGGGTTGAGTGTGAAGGTCTGTCCTTGGTTTCCTTGCCACAATTGTTGGTGGGAGATCCGACCCTAAGTGGAGTGGCTACCTCAGCTTACCTTCCAAGTCCCAGACTGCAGAATCCGGGACCGGCAGCCGTGTGACACCAGAAGTTGCGTCAATGTAACTTCCGGTGTCGCTTTGCCCTTCTATGGGCACCAAAAATGGCCGCCGCTGGCTTCGAAAGTCGCTTGTACGCATGTCAGGAAGTGCGTCAATGCAACTTCCGGTGTCGCTCCGCCCATCTATGGACACCAAAAATGGCCGCCGACACCGGAAGTCGCGCCTATGCACTTCCGGACATGCGTAGATGCGGCTTTTGAAGCCAGCGGCGGCCATTTTTGGTGCCTATAGAAGGGCAAATCGGAAAGGGGAAAAATGGCAGCCAGCAGGAGAAAATAATGGAGAAAAATGGGAGACGAAGTGATACGGGGAACCACCGGGAAAAGGTAAGTAAAAACGGGGTTTCCCGGGAAAAACGGGGTACTTGGCAGCTATGTACCTCAGGCTATCACTGCACTGAGGTCCAAGTCAGTGTGATCCTCAAGCAGGGATGCTGAATATAAGCATGGGATGGAGTGGATTCTTTATTAAAAACTAAAGTTCTAGAGAGTTCACCAGAAACCCTGCCACTCGGCTGCCTTGAAAGAAATAATAAGTCATACAGTATGCCCCACTGAAAAGCCTTTGCTTTGCTTCTAAGCAAGGAAAATCAGGTACACACCTTTAATATGCACAGGGTAAGTGCTATCCTTAAGGCTCTGGAAAGCCCTCTGGGAGTTGCAGGCGAACAACTACAAATTTCCAAGTGAAATGTCAACATCTTACTTAAACATTTATAGCAACAGTTGTAGTCTCAGACCCAAATTCTTTAAATTTTTAAAGAATACACCAAGCCTGCAACAGTTTTTAGACATTCAGTGTAGAATTTTATTTGGAAAAATATCATTTGTAAAGGTGTGAAGATTAAATATATACTGTGATAAAAGCTTATCATAAATGCTCTAGGTCACACTACAAAAAATAAAATGTTCCCAGTAGCGAAAGTCGTGTGCATTTTTAGGTATGGTCTTGTGCATTTGGCATCCAAACCACCAATCTCCAACGTTTCCCCCCAATAGCAGCTTCATTCATTCTTCTACCAGAAATGAAATCAATGACTATGCTTTAATATACTTGTATGAACTGAGTAGAAATTTTATGCACAAGTCTTCCCACATTTTGATGATGTGATACCTCCGTGTTTTTAATAAAGCAACTGGAAGATTATATTTTGAGATTTAGTAAACTTGGACTTCTTCACGTAAGTTTTTTTTAAAAAAACAACAACTCCACACACATTAGGACTGTTTTCCTGGGTGCTCAATATTGTGTGAAAAATGTATGAGCTTTTCTACTACATGTGCATTTTACCTGTATAAATGTTGCATAAATTTGCCACAAACTATGGCTTTGACACACATATTACAAGAAACACATTGGAATATGCTTCACTGTACAGTGTACACAGTTTTTCAAAAGTGGTATCTTGGGTGAAGTAGTCCTCAGTCAGAACATACAATCTGCATTCTAAAGAAATGGTTCAATCTTTTTGTTGAAAGCTTGAATGCAAATTTGCTCATGTTCTGTCTCCAAAATTTAATGTAATTTATTTAAGTTGTAATACACTAAGAACACTTTAAAAGAGTAATTGTTTTTAACCAAGAGGCAAATAAAGATTTTCAAAGTTTCACTGTAAAAAGAAACTTTTTTTCAGTCTCACAACGTAAGTAGTTTTCACTGTTTCAAAATGTCAGTATTTTAACATTTTACTTCCTATCTAAAATTCAGGATTCTTTAGAGTATTTTCAATATCCTTTTAAAAAACTGATTATACCTAATGCCATGCAATAGTTCTCTACTGAAGGGGACTTCTTTGCAGTAGGCACAAAGTTGATTTCTGATATCTGCAAAACATAATAACCCAAACTGCTTAGTGGGGAACAAACCAATTCCATTAATGGACCATAGTGTAATGGGCAGCTACAGACAAGAGCATGAATAATGTGATAACAAAGATGGTGAAATGTTCAAGTACCCAGCATCGTACATTGTGAGAGTACATTCCAAAATACTTTAGCTGAAAAATGTGGTTTTATGCCACTATTCCATAAGAGCACTTCATTTGGTCTGCAATCGTAAGCCCACTTATCAGGGAGTAAAGTTCACTGCATTCAATGGTCTTACTTCTTTGTATTTATGCATTGGACTGCATTACTAGTTAGAAGAATTTTGTCTGACAGTTAATGTCCTCAGAAAATACTCCTTATTTCTATCATGCAGGTGTCACAAAACTTCAAAATTTCAAGGATACATGATAGTAAAGATGGTCCACTAAAACGATCTGAAAATATAACATAACTCAGTTGCATACACAAGGTACATACAGATATACACCATAGAAATGGTCCCCATATATTTTTGTTACCTCTGTAAGTCTCCTAGTAACTGGAAATGCTAACTGGTTTCTCCAGCATTCTGATGACCATGTAACACTATTATTATAGCCATAAAATACATTCAGAAAGCCACAATGAACCATGTGTACTCTTAAATGTTGAAAGGAAGGAAAAATCATCAGACTTTGGGCAGTCCTGTATTTTAGAAGGGGAATCTATTAGAGACACTGTGTCTCAATCTATTAGCAGTTCTCTAAATGGTAAGGGGGGGCTTGTAAAAACAATTACAGTCGCACCTTGGTTTTCGAACGCCTTGTGAGTCGAACATTTCGGCTCCCGAATGCCACAAACATGGAAGTGAGTGTTCCAGTTTGCGATTTTTTTTTGGAAGCTGAACATCCAATGCAGCTTCCAATTGAGTGCAGGAAGCTCCTGCAGCCAATCGGAAGCCAGGCCTTGGTTTTCAAACATTTTCGGAAGTCGAATGGACTTCCAGAACAGATTCTGTTCGAGAACCAAGGTACAACTGTATTAGGAAAATAGCGAAGTGGCTAGGAAGTGGTTTACTGGATTTGAAATCCAATTCTTGTCCCTTTTAGTATTGCTTTGATTAAAAGCTACCTGTGAAAAATATTCTGGCAAACTGAAAATAAACATAGTTCTTAAAAATTACGAAGTCTTTTAATACGAGCTCACCATTAAAAACCCAATACAAATGTGGCCAAATATTTCTTACAGGCAGGCTGAAGCAATTGGGCAGATTTTGCTCATGAATCTGCCGTGCCTCAGGCAAGACAACCAACTGGAGGCAGAGTATACTCTAAGGCAATTCACGCTCTAAGAGTGGCATGGAAGCTGCTTCTGAATGGCGGGTGCCAATGCCACTTCAATAATATCGAAGTTGGATGCATTGCTCTCATGAGGCACACAAACTGCTCCTGCGCCAGGCTAGTAACCCATAGACTCCTCCTTTACATAGATATTAACATAATGGATCATAGCTGAGTGTGGAACCAATCTTGCATATGAATAAACAACTTTGAAGAAAACAAAGTGCACACCTTATTTTTAAATAATGTTATGTGTGGGTCAGAGCAGAGACCACTGTAGAGGAGACGTTTCCTCCTGCATGAAAGGGAAATGTCTCTTCTAATATGGTACCTGCTACTTCAGGTTTTCATAAGTAACCTATTTAAGGACAACCGTACTCCAAACAGACCCAGAAACTGAAATATACATTTCCACTGCCATTTGTTCACAGTAATGGCATTTCCATTCACCTTTCATTAATGCCAATGTTAAATCGGACACAGATATTGTCAACTGTTCCTTTTCACCAATGGAAGGAAATAGAACTCTTGAGCCACAATGCTATAGTCTTCATTTATTTCAACGTATGCAAGAGCTAACGACCTCAGAACCTTCTAGTTTGAAGGATTGAACTTGCCGAGTCAAGAAATAAATACTAACTCCAGTGTTCAAAATAAACTTTACAAAAGTAGCCTCTAAACAGGCACGTGGTAGTTTGTACCTACAACTTGTGAAATACGGACATTAAACTATGCATTTCTTCCAGTGACTGGATTCATTTCCCAAACACATCAAGGCATTTATGCACAATTTCATTTTAGCTTCTCCACATACAAGTTTCAATCCAGTCCACAAGGAGTGCAGTGTAGAGGCACAGCTACAGGAGGGCCAGAGTCCTGCTTCCTCCTTCCACTGTCTGCAGGCATAATATATACGAGCACATCAACAGATACCACACAAGGTCATTGTGGTGAATGGGAGGGCCTGTGTCGTGTCTCCCGAAGTCCCAGCTAGATAGCCATATCCACTCAGTTAGAGAACGAGAACTCAGTACATTCCTGGATTAAGCAGGTGTGTTTAGGCCTCAGGTCCTCTGCAGGTGCCAAGTTTCATGATGCATCTGCACCCATCTGTGTGTGTTGCGGTTGGGGAGCGAGAGAACAGGGCTTCATTATACCTTGTGGGGTTTCTTCTGCATGCAGGCACTGAACTGCACTTGACTGAATTTAACTCATAACGTAACAGATTTTTTTAATAACACCTTCAAATGAAAACCAACCAACCAGCCAACCACTGGTCCTAATATAGTTCATAAGGTGCACACTGCCATAACAAGGTTTTTTTATAACCACTAATGTGAATAGGATCAAACCCTTTAGTTACTAGATAGTATGATGATGACAAATTTCATGTACTGGAAGCTATATGGATGTGAAATGCATGCGGTAGGTGCACTAGTTTAGGGACCCAAGACTAAACGTGGAAGCAGACACTTTGATATTATGGTTTTACCTTGTTTTAAGTATAACCATTAAAAGTGCTTTGTCTTAATCCATTCATTAAACAAGTATTTTTGAGTGTCTTTAGCTTGTCACCTCTTAACCACCAAATCACAATTATTTTCTTTGGTGCTAACAAATCACTATTTCAAGTCAAAAACCTTTAGCCAGCATGGAACATTCCTGTCCTATACGCTTAAGCTCATGGACATTTTTTTAATAAAAAACCCCTCTATGCTGACAGTCACATTCCTCAGAAACATACCCAGAGAATCTATAGAACAGATTTCTCTTTCCACCCTGATTCATTACTCTGTTAATACCGTTAAAAATACAATGTAAAGAACAACCTATTCTCATCACTAGTAAGAGCTAGATATATTAATCCAGTGCTACATTTCCTAGAAAATACCAAAGCACCTTCATACATTTGCACAAATTATTTTGAGTACATTGTCTGTTTTTACTTTAGTGCACCGATTATGCTTCATCAGTAGATAAATTTGCTTTAACTGAGATTAGATGAATTTTTTAGTTGCAAAGCTGTTTAAACAACCACCTTCCCCAAGCCATACTACAAAGAATTCTGTAAGTCTTTTATATAGCCACAAGTGAGATTGCAACCTGACAAGACTAATATTGCTGTCTTATTGTCTAAATATTGTTGATTAAAAGGTGACTATGAAGTTGCAATAAGGCATCCTTCGCAAAGCAGCACAAAATTATACTTAACTTTTAGCAGATGCTAGACTTTAATGGTTTAATAGCTATACCTCCTTGAGACAAGAATATTCTAAGAGCAAAAGCTGTGGGAACTGAATACCTAGAATCTAATTATGCAAGGAAGCAAAAAATATATATTAATATCAAATTTGAATTTACAACAGGCTCCGACCAAGAATCAAGTCAACAAAACTTGATGCAAGGTATGGTTTTTTAAGAGGAATTATTTGGCAAACTAGGCACCCAAACCCCAGGTCTGTGTAGTAAGCAAACAACAGGCAGCAGGCACCTCCACTTACAAAGGAAATGTACGTGACCTAAGGCAACGTGTGTCAACAGGTATGCTCAACAGGGAATGCTGCACCAGTGGAAGCTGTCAGGAGGCACAGCTGGACAAGGGGTCAAAGGCCACGACTCTCCTGAGCTCAATGCTCACATAAGAGGAGTTCTTCCTAAAGAAGAGATAAAATACTCCATGTGTCATTCCGTGGCAGTTTTCTGTTCCTCAGGATTTTCTCTAGAAGACCTATAAAGGGAAAAGGTCACTTTGCTGGTATCAAAACTTTCAGTAAAAATAAAGGATAAAATATTTATGAATGTTTGGAACAACCAGTAGTTTTTTCAGCTTCCACAAAATGATACAAATAAATGGAGAGTATTTGGTGTGTGTGTGAAGAGTTATCCAAAATTTGAAATGACCAGAGGTCCTCCTTGTGACCACTGAATCTCAAATTTAAACTACAATGCAGGATTCCTGAATTTATTATACTTGAAATGAACTTGTGAAAAAGACCCAACATTTAGTGTTAAATACAGCTGCAATTAAAGGAATAGCCTGAAATAAATATAATCAATTATAAGATAATGAACACCCATTTATCTACTGTCTTGCTAAAGATTACTTCTGCATATGCTATTAAGTCTGTCAACTTATGCATGAGTACAAAAATAATTTCTTAAAAATTGTTACACTATTTATTTATTGTAATTGATACCCATTTCTGGCATTTCATTTGTACAACAACCAACTGCTTGTGCAAACAGGGTTTCCTCCCCTCCCCCTCCCCTGTCATCTGCACAGGAAATTTGGGGGGGGGCACTGGAACAGCTGTGGGGGCCAAGGGAAAAGAGAGGAAAGCCAAGTCCTGTCATCACCTCTGATAGCTCAATGTTGGATCTTGACCTGCATCTACACCTGGGCTCTATTTATATCCTCACAACAATCTGCAAGATAGGATAGGCTGAGAGAGAAGGAGGTGGAGGAGCTGCTGCCATCTGAAGATCCCCCTTCCTCTGCCTCCCCCCTCTTCCCTGTTTGCTCTTTCTTACTTACCAAATTCAGGGATCAAATAGCTAAATTTAATTACCAGAGACTTTTCTTTTGGATCTGATTGTGCCCCCTGGTGTTTTGGATTTTTAGATATTTCAAATATTTGTTATTTCTGCCCTTTGGTTGTTACAAGATAAAGGGAGTAAACTACAGATCAAAAAGTCCTTACTAAGAGACAATGATATGTGACAACTACTGTAGCAGCTGCTTACCGGTATATCTGCAAAGGCCAAGGCATCTGTGATGGCGTGGGCAATGTACTTGTGGGGCTCACAAGCATCGCACTGTAGATATTGGAAGCAACCACAAGTGTGCAGAGAAGTATGGGTCCTATGATGGCTCCTTCCACTCCTAGGTAATATGCTCCCCCAGCTACTGCAAGGCCCGTCAAGTAGGGGTGGCCGCCTCTGGAATCACAACATGCCCAGTCAAATTACAATCATATTCTAATTCTAACCCCTTCCCACCAAAAGTTTAGGGAATAAAATTTAGCATTCATTTCCAAGCATACATTACAGTATAAAAAACACAAGATACATAAAATAAGAACAAAAGCAAGCCGATAACCCTCCTCCCACAACACATTTTAAAAGGGCACTGGGTGTCAATCAGCCTGGTTGAAGAGGATCATTTTTGCCTGGTGCCTAAAGGTTGATAATGAAAGTGCCAGGTGAGCCTCCCTGGGAGGAGCATTCCACAAACAGAGAGCCACTGCAGAAAAGGCCCTGTTCTCGTGTTGCCACCCTCTGAACCTCTCATGGAGGAGGCATGTGAAGAAGGGCCTCAGAGGATGATCTCAGGGTCTGGGTAGGTTCATATGGGGAGAGGTGGTCCTTGAGGTATTGTGGTCCTCAGCAGTTTGATATGGGTTTTAAGGTATTGTTACAGGATAATTTTTTCCATGATAGTGAAGAAGCTATTTTGAAATATTTACCCGGATATATCTGAATAGATTGCTGTGTCTACAAAATATGTTGGCAGCAGATGGCAAACCAAGAGAAGCACAGCTTTGCATCCTTCTCCTTGTACAAGCCAGAGGTCTAGAACGGCAGGTATGGCTGCCCAGTATGTTCCTAGAAATGGAACAACTCCAAGAAGTGCAGCCAGCGCTAAGGATAGAGAAGGTCTGGAGTTAGAAATGACAATTAAAAAAAAAACACAATTATGTCAATGGAAATAGTTTCGAAAAATATTGCATCTCTTCATAGCACACAGTTGCATTAACATTCACAGGACTATTTAGATGCAGTGTAACTGATCAAGTCAAGAGTGCATAATTTGTTTTGGATTCAAAGTTCCTGGTCGCGCCTTAAGCTGTGGACTTACAATGTCGTTATTCATTTTAAAAGTTATATCCTGCCATTCAGGTGGAAAAAGATGATTCATCATACTGAAGCGAAAGATGGCTAATCTTCCTCCTTTAAGGACCAATGTGTACATGATTCATTGCTCTGAGCATCAATACAACACATGGGCGTAGGCAGGGGGGCAGGAGGGGGCAGCTGCCCCCCCTAGAAGCAAAAAATTAATGTATTTTACAGACCATAACCAGCACTTTTCCCCTCCAAAAACTGAAGTGGAAAGGGCTTTGCTTTAGCAAGAGCAGCTAAGTCTCCGCTTGCTGGGGGGGGGGGGACACACAGCTGTAACAAAAACACATCAAATAAATAAAGCAAAGTGGCTACCAGTAGTTAAGCAGTTAAGACAATGGAGCAGATATCCCCAGGCAAGTTTCGATAGCTGACCAATTCACCCTATTGTTCTTGAGTGGGAGTTGTTAATGAGCATTCAGGAATCACATTAAGAGTTCTATTGATGATTTAATGAGGGTGCAGAGGATTCAATTTGACTAAGGTGGCTCTGCAAGGCTAAAAGGAAGTGAATAAGAAAGGGGGGGCTGTAGCTTTGACAGACACAGTGATGTTTATAAAAAGCACAGGTGTTCCAGCCTGCCCCTCCTCCTGCATCTGTATACTGTAAATCAGGGGTGGCCACCTCCCAAGAGACTCTGATCTACTCACAGAGTTAAAAACTGGGAGTGATCTACCCCCTTTTGGGGGGTTCAGGTCAAAGCTGTTGAGTTTTTTTAAGGAAGGGAAGCCCTGTTTTTTGGGGTTTAGGTCAAACTTGTTGAGCTTCTTTTAGGAGGGAGGGAGGCCCATTTTTGTTTAGGGCTTCAGGTCATAGTTCAACTTTTTTTAGGGAGGAGGAAAATTTTGGGTGAGCTTTTTTTAGGGGTGCCAGTGACCTACCAGTGATCTACCACAGACATCCAGTGATCTACTGGTAGATCACAATCTACCTGTTGGACGTGCCTGCTGTAAATCAAGCAGGGAGAAAGCTGCTTACAAGACTCCTCTTGCTGCAGAGTTCCAGCATCACAGCGTCACCCAGAGGCACCCAAAAATATGAGTTATCCCTCTCTCTATTTCTTTCTTCCTTCCTTCCCTTCCTCTTCCATCCTTAATAAAATACTGGGGGGGGGGGGCAGATAAGCCCCACATAGAAAGCCCATCAACATGGGGGGGGTGACTCTTTCAAATACGGTATTTACCAGTAATTGGGGAGGGGAGGGGAGAGGCACCTAGGCCTCTAGGAGTTGGCTGCTATGCCTAGGAGTAGGACAATTCAAGAAAGCAGAATGATGCATATGCTATGGTAATATATCAATAGAATCATAGAATTGTAGTCGGAAGGGACCACAAGGGTCATCTAGTCCAACTCCCTGCAATTCAGGAATTTTTTCCTAAGGTGGGGCTTGAACCCACGACATGGTTGAAATATTATGCTGATATGCAGCAACGCCTTGGAGCCGTCGTGGCTGTGGCCGTGCCTTGCCTCGCCCTCGCTGCCACCCCCTCTCGCCTGCCCGACCCTCCCATCCTCTCCAGCCAAGCAGGGTAGCTGCCAACGCTACCAGCCCCAGAAGCACAAAGTGGCCGCTGCCGCCGCCACAATGTCATTGGGCCCACTGGCCCTGTAGCCCCGCCCACATTCCCACTTCATGGCCCCTCCCCTCCCGTGCCTTGGCCCCGCCCCTGAACGACCATGGCTTGCCCCCCCCCCTAGTTTTGATCCTGGCTACGCCCCTGATACAACATCTATTGCTAAAAATTGGTTATGGTTTTGAGGCAACTACCAGAAGTGGATACAGTCCTTTTCACTATTACACACAAAAATTAACTCAACCTTGTTTTTCTCTCTCTCACCTGATGGTATGAAGACAATGTTAATTCCAAATACAGTATGAGTCAGCCAGGTGTACAGTCCATAGAACCCAGCCATTTTGAGGGATGCATCAAACACACCTCTAGAAGGATGAGATAATTCCATATAAAATCTATTAGTTGAGCAGCAAATATGTGTTTAAAAATTGCTAAAACAAACCTTAAAGATCAAAGCTATTTGCTACACAAATGGCACATTAAATGAAGTTTCAGGAAGAAGTGTGCATGCACACGAAAGCTCATACAAATGACAAACTTAGTTCATCTCTAAGGTGCTACTGGAAGGAATTTTTTTTTATGTTGTTTCAACTTCCTGCCACAGTTCAGGATAGCTTGCTGTTTCCCATTCATTATCTATTCATTTTGTATTTATGCTTTTATTATTATTTTCATATTATTTCCACAATATTTATTTCATTTTTAAACAAACTTTAAAAAGCAGCTTACCCTGAAATAACAACAAAGCATACTTAAAAAATTAAATGTAGCAGCTCTTCATTGAGACCTTCCCTCCCCAGCGCTAAGAATACAGTCTTTGACCTTTCTGAATACCCAACTTTCTACATAAATATTCTTACAGTCCTAGAAACTGTGAATGTAAGCACTTCATAACCAGATGTTTGACATTCTTCTGATATAGCGAGTAGTCTTTCAATGTAACAAGAGAGCTAAACACTGTAGATTTTTAAAGATATTACCATAATGACTGAAGATTTGACTTGTGTAAGTGTGCCCAACATCTATGGTTGAGGGGGAAAGTGATCTAGGCTTCCTAGTTTGCAGCTCTATTGCAAAAGGAATCTTAATCCAAATACTGGATAAAACATCTGTGACGGAATCCTCCGGAAAAAAACCCTCCTGACCCCTATATTCCTTTGCTAAAGTTACATTTTAGTACCTACACCTTTCCTCCCAAGCACTCCTGTCCAGAATGAAATGTGTCTGCCTCAAATATGCAACTTCAAGACATCACATCAGCATTCACAAAATTTTCAAATGCAATTAAAACATAACCACCACCCCCAAGCCTAGATAGCATTGCTCTACATTTCTGCAAAGGATGCAGCCATGGTGAGTTAAAAAAACATATCTGGAGCTACTCAAGAAATGTGCTATTTGTGCACATAGAAATGCAAACATATAAAAATTGTTAATTAGCTGGGTAGGAATTTGGAAGGTATTGCTGAACTGTAACAAAGAAAACCCTGACAAAGCCAAAGTACTTAAAGTAAAATATTAAGTATGTCCAGTCCATTGAACTGGAAAGTTCGCTAACACTATGATTAAAATGTTCCAGTGTGTAAGGTACTTAAAACACAATATTTCTCCGTATTATTATGATGCATCCTTTTAAAAAGAGACCATAATCTTTAACCTGGCCTGAGAATTGGATGGAAGACACCAGCTACCCTTTGGAATTAGTGTTATATCTGAAATTACAGAAAGTATTTCATGATACAAAGCAATTTGAAAACTTTCCTTTGGGCCTTTTATGCAAGAAAAAGAAAAAGTAGGATACCAGTTAACTGGAGCTGCAAAATCCTCCATGGGCTAAAAGTTTTACAGTTTCAGCAAAATGTTGAAGTAGCATTGTTTGGACAGTATGGATGTTTATAAGCAAATTTTATTACTACAGGCTATGTACTCGAAGCCACAGAGATGTTGAGTTCAGAAAAGGAACCTTGCTGATACAAGAATTTTCACATGTCTCAAAGAAATAAAGCAAAGCATTTATCACTCCACAGTATAGTGTAACATTAACAACTGCTTGGATGTAAATTGGATGCAATTTACTAAAGGTAGAATTGCGTTCACATGTGGAGCTCTCTCATTTAGGCACAGCAAAACTTCAACAGCAGCCATCTCAATTATGGCCTATTTCTCAATGAGGTGGTAAAACTGTGTCTGGTCCGTGCCTCTGCAGATTGCTAGTGGAAGCTCACAAGACTGAATGCTCCTCCATGCATATTCTTTGCACAAAGAAAACTAGCATTTCAGGGAGATGGCTAGACGAGGACTCATTTCCCTTGCAAGTTAATTTCTATGTGCATAGAAAGGGTGCCTTGAAGAGCATTCCAATCATGTGAGCCACCAGCTGCAGTCTGAAGTGGTGCAGCCCAGAAACAGGTTTATCAATGAGTTTGTGTTCAGCATCTTTAGTGGTGCTGTTTGAAAAGCTACATTTGATAATATTGTTTCCAGAAAGGTATCATAAAAGATTTAGGTTTAAAATCAGCGAACATCTAAAAGTGAAGAAATTATTAATGCTAGGAAAAATCATATACTCCAATGATTTCAGAAAGCTAGCGGGGGGCGGGTGAGGGACACCACAAAAATAGTCCCAAAGCATATATTCTGAACCATCACTTCATCAATACTTGGTTTAACGTGCAAGACAGAGTATAACCTGGGGCAATGCAAGAATGCTGTAAGTCCCACTCTTAATTGTACAATTCTCTTGGAACTGAAAGACCATCAAATTGCACGCAGATTACCAACGTCATTTAACCCATCCAATTAAATGATGCTGAGATTGTAGCCAAGCATTCACACTGGTTTTCCTTAGCATATTACATGTTTTAAACTTTAATATGCTTGAAGACGAATTGTTTTCTCTGGAGATTGTATCACCATATCATTTCCATCATCATGCTCATTCACTGACTGCAGTGGCCTGATGCAATTATGACAAGTAATCATAATTGATTTCAGTAACCAAGATTAGGTTAAGTTTGCATCAAATTACCTTTAGCATTATGGGCAATTTTGTCTTAGGAAAAATGAGAGTGGTTTAGCAAAGAGACTTTTGGAAACTTTTTTTAAAAAAGTGACCACTCTGCCCATTGAGCATAATTGTTTGTGGTTCTTACAGTGGATAAAGAAAATGAAGCAAGCAATAAAACTTTCTTGGAAAGAAAGCCCACATGTAAACCTGATCACTGGCTAACATGTTTCAAGCAAAAATACTGATATGGGTATAGGCTCTTCCAGAACGAATTCATCCCCGTAAAGAAACATACCCTGCAGTAACTTTAAGCCACAGCCATACGCGTGTGCATGCACTCATGTGAAAATATCGCACACACTAAATTGCACTGAGGCCGTGACAACGTGCAACTTAGTAATGTGCAATATCCCCACCAGAGCAAGCAGAATGGGAGCTTCGGGGAAGAAGGGTCTGGTGCATTCAGGAAGAGAAGAGCATGCCACTTAGTGGGAGGACAAGGATTCAGGCAAAAGGTGTGCATGCAACTCAGAGATACATAAGTTCAATGATCTCTGCTTCGGTTGCACAGAACATAAGACAGGTTAGGTACTGCCCTGTTAGTTTTAAGAATAATGCTATCAAGGCGGCTCCATTTTCACTGAATGGTAAGGTAGTAATGAAAACGAGTGATTGACATCTGAACCATCCACAGCTAACGGTTTTAACTTTAAAGTCTTAAGCTATAATCAATAACCAGCCTATTGCTCAGGCAATTCATTCTAAACTCTCAAAATACTACACTATCAGTTTATTGCAGTAAACTTTTATAAAAGTGAGAGAAATACTATTAAAGGCAAATACACCTGGATACAAATTTGGCTGCTTTCGAGTCCCCCAACTCAAGGCATTGCTTTCATTTCCTTTACTGGTAAGGATTCCTTGAACATGTTCTTATTTACACAACAGATGCATCCAACCTGTCTTCTGGTGTCAAGTATGCAATATTCTCATATCCCAATAATTCACAGAGTAAATGAACTTTTCTGTGACAAGGGAGGGCAATCTTTTCATTTGCTGAAGGCCATGCAGAGTCTCTGGTGTAGACATGCCCACCATATAGTCATGCACACCTCCCACTTCATATTAGCATGCATGGAAAGTATTTCCTCTATGAGACCCAGATAGTCATATGACTGAAACCGTGGGAATTTGGACCCTGCTCTCCACCATGTGACCCGGAAATGCACCATTAAAAAAATATATAGTTGTCCAAAGATAAACAAACACATGTAACTTCACAGTGACTTCAGGTCTTTTTCTAACACACATGGAAGCTTCCAATTCACTTGGGCTTCAAATACAACAAATAGTGTACATGGGGTAGGAATAACCCTATAGGTTTCCTTGAATTAAAGAACTTTTTAATGAGGGTGAAAGAGGAGAGCGCAAAATATGGTCTGAAGCTCAACATCAAAAAAACCAAGATCATGGCCACTGGTCCCATCACCTCCTGGCAAATAGAAGGGGAAGAAATGGAGGCAGTGAGAGATTTTACTTTCTTGGGCTCCTTGATCACTGCAGATGGTGACAGCAGTCACGAAATTAAAAGACGCCTGCTTCTTGGGAGAAAAGCCATGACAAACCTAGACAGCATCTTAAAAAGCAGAGACATCACCTTGCCTACAAAGGTCCGTATAGTTAAAGCTATGGTTTTCCCAGTAGTGATGTATGGAAGTGAGAGCTGGACCATAAAGAAGGCTGATCGCCGAAGAATTGATGCTTTTGAATTATGGTGCTGGAGGAGACTCTTGAGAGTCCCATGGACTGCAAGAATATCAAACCTATCCATTCTTAAGGAAATCAGCCCTGAGTGCTCACTGGAAGGACAGATCGTGAAGCTGAGGCTCCAATACTTTGGCCACCTCATGAGAAGAGAAGAATCCTTGGAAAAGACCCTGGTGTTGGGAAAGATGGAGGGCACTAGGAGAAGGGGACGACAGAGGACGAGATGGTTGGACAGTGTTCTCGAAGCTACGAACATGAGTTTGATCAAACTGCGGGAGGCAGTGGAAGACAGGAGTGCCTGGCGTGCTATGGTTCATGGGGTCACGAAGAGTCGGACACGACTAAACGACTAAACAACAACAGGGAAGTGGCTAAAAGTGCAACACGCATGGGGGACTCAAAACTCAGCTTCTAGAATGGTGTCCAAGAAATACATATTCAATGATTTGCAACTCCTGTACTTAATTTTTTCACTGCAGCCTGTGTTTTTAAAATAAGCCTATTAATTCCCCAAAGCCAGCAAAAGTTGACTCCTGGAAAAATGTAAATTGCAACAAACCATTGTTTCTGCAAAAGCAGATGTGAAAGCATTAAGTTGCCTTTTACAGAAGCAGATTCTTACATTTAGTCAGTACTGTCTAATCTGCAAGTGTTCCCCCCCCCCAGCATAGCAATGTGAGATTCATAACTTGGGAGATGCCTGCAAACAAACTCCTTTCAGATGAGGTGAAAGTCATAATGGAAATACTTTGTAATGAATATGGTCTAGAGACTGATAACCATTAAACTATTCATTATACATAAAATAATAAGCAAACAGTGTTAAAAAATTAACTGTAGCTATAACCATACCCTACGACTAACTGTGATCACCGGTACCAAAAAATTTGATCACTTGTTTCTGCAAAATTGTTTAGCCTTAACATATATACTCCCTGTCTCCCTCCTTTCAAATTGTTCACAACTTCTTCTTCTCTACATCAGAAAATGGCATGCCCAGCAAGATATATGAATTGAGATACATTCCAGTCACATAGGCTGCATCTTTCAAAGCAGAAACTTTGCATACCTAGATAGCGCTTTAAAAACTAAAAATACGATCAAGATACGATCAAGAATGAAAGATATAGAATAAAACCTCTAGGAGAAATGATTAAGTATTACTTTGGTCAGAAAGCCCCTGAACCCCAAGCTTCTGCTTGCAGGTAATCAACAGGGGTGACACGGGACTTTAATTGGCATGCTCCGGTGACGAAAAGGGAAGGAGGCAGCCAATCCACTGGAGAGGAGCTCAAACAGGAAAAAATGGGAAGCAAAAGGCAGCCAGTTTTAAAAGAGGGAGCCAATTAAGCACGCCTAAACGGGGAAATAGCAAAAGAAAAAAAGGTAAAGAGAATAAAACTTAGTTTAAAAGAAGTGCAGGAGCAAAAGCGAAGGGACTGCTTCATCAAAAGGACCCCTGACAGTTAAGTCCAGTCGCGAACGACTCTGGTGTTGCAGCGCTCATCTCGCATGACTGCAGGGGTCAGCAAACTTTTTTCAGCAGGCGGCCAGTCCACTGTCCCTCAGAGCTTGTGGGGGAACGGACTATATTTTGGAAAAAAAAATGAACAAATTCCTATGCCCCACAAATAACCCAGAGATGCATTTTAAATAAAAGGACACATTCTACTCATGTAGAAACACCAGGCAGGCCCCACAAATAACTCAGAGATGCATTTTAAATAAAAGGACACATTCCTTTTATTCCTATGCCCCACAAATAACCCAGAGGTGCATTTTAAACAAAAGGACACATGGAAATCAACAGAAGTTCCAACAATCGATGAATGGAGAACGAAATTAATAGAATATATGGAACTGGCAAAATTGACCGCAAGGATAAGAGACCAAAAAGATCAAAGGATAAGAGACCAAAAAGATCAAAAAGTATTGCAAAAATTTGAAAACTCTTACAGGTCTTGCATAATGCCGGCAACCAGCAACATAAAAATCTCTGACCATAAGAATTATAAGGAGAGTAAAAGGTAATAGGGACAGGGGTAAATGTAGGAAAGCGAAATATAGAAAATGCAAAATAAAACCATTGTAGAGAAGGAAGGAAGTCACAGGCTCGGCGGAGTATCAGTATAGCTTGACAAATTGTAAAAATATAAGCTGTATATATGTGTTTTTCTATTTATTTTATTTTATTTTCTCTTTATGTTCGTTTTCTTTTTTTCTTTTGTTTGTTTCTACATTATTGCAAAATAAATAAACAAATATATATAAATATAAAAAGACACATTCTACTCTTGTAAAAACATGCTGATTCCCGGACTGTCTGCGGGATGGATTTAGAAGGCGACTGGGCCGCATCTGGCCCCTGAGCCTTAGTTTGGGGACCTTGCTTCTGCAGACAGTTTTTCCAGGTCATGTGGCCAGCATGACTAAGCCGCTTCTGGTGAAACCAGAGCAGCACATGGAAACGCCGTTTACCTTCCCGCCGGAGGGGTCCTATTTATCTACTTGCACTTTGACGTGCTTTCGAACTGCTAGTTTGGCAGGAGCTGGGACAGGGCAACGGGAGCTCACCCCGTCACAGGGTTTCGAACCGCTGACCTTCCGATCGGCAAACCCTAGGCTCAGTGGTTTAGACCACCCAAGTCCCACGCTGCAATGAAAGGCAGAAGCAAAAACTGATCAGGGGGATGTCCACATCCTGATAAGTTGTTTCTCCTGCCTTCATTAGCATGGGAGGATCCTGAGCCCAACCCAGTGACCTGGCAGTGCAGAAGGAAAATGAATTAACAGGAAATCATACCCCAAAACTATACTTATCATACAACTTGTAAGAAAGTAACAGTGCACCTTATGGCCTCTTCCACAGACTGGCCAACTATATTGGAGGAAGGGCCAGGCTGTGACAAAGGAGTCAAGTTGATCACCCACTTCACTGGCTTGTAGTATTCATCACTGGAACTTAAAAGGTAGAACAATGTGGTCAGGAAAATCACCTGCAAACAGACAAGAAATAAAGCAGCTGAGTGTTAACTAGGAACATAGTATGATGGGGGTGGGGAATAGTGCAATTCTGCTTTGCACCTCTTAATATAACTGAGAAGGGAATAAAACACTGTTTAACATACAGTGGAACATCTACTTTGTGCATGCACAAAATGGACGCTTCGACTTCCGAAGGTTTCGACTTCCGAAGAGCGCCGCGGAACAGATCGCCTTCGGAAGCCGAGGTACCACTGTATTTACTAATTGCCTACCAGATTTGCACCTTTCTATTTTTGCAAGCTCCAAATTTCTTTTTTAAAAAAGCAGTTTTGCTGCAGTTACCAAAGGATTTTAATATATTTAGATACATACATTAAAAATATGGTTTCATTTTCTCCATTTCCAATTCAAATTATAATCAGGAAATTATAATCAGGTGATTAAAAAAATCCTTAAGAATCCAACATTGCCATTTTGATTTTTCTAATTGTAGAAAAGAACCTAAAAAATTAGCTTCAAGCTCTTTTCAATAGCACTGAAGTTTGTATTTTGATTATCCAACCCAAAGGGCAGATATTCTTTCCATTCTTTACCAACTCAGCTTTTGCAACTAAGGGACCCAACACTGTTAGCAAACCTTTCTTCTCTAGCATTTTTTAAAAGAGAAAGCTGTGGTTGTTTTCCCATCATCCAGCAAAACCTACAATAGCCTCTTAGCGCAGGTCACTGCTTGTATGTTTAAAGGGGGGGTGGGTCACACATTCCCCAGCCAGAGTCCTTGACATAAGCCAGCTCAATATCCAATATCTAGGTGATCACAAGCCTTGGGGCTATGTTCCAGCCATTAAATTTCCCAGAAGCATCACAGCTGTCATAACACAAAACTTAAATGGAAAGAAATCACCTCTAACATGACTAGTTGTGCCACACAGCTGTGTATGTCAAATTTAGAATCAAAGGAAACGCAGAGAAAAATAGCCACACATGCTCTCTCCACTCTTGCCAAATAAAACTTTGCATTTAAAGCAACACATTTTGGAACACATTTTTTAAAGAATGGCCTGATTAGCTTTTCAGATACCTTTCAATTGAATAACTTTCTAATGAAATGCCTGAAGTAACTGATATTATAGTTTGAAGTCTTGTTTATTCTGTTATATTTTACTCCAATAAGACCCATTTATCCTAAATAGAACCCAAAAAGGCAGACATGTATGTAAAAAATTTTTTTGCAGGTAGCTCTTAGAAATATTACACAATCAATACATTTTTGGAAATTTTAAAAACCCTATTAATTTTTTAAAATCACTTTTTAAAATTTAAAATTTTGTAACTTAACTTTAAAATTTAAAGTAAACCCATCATGTGACATACAATATTAAAGTTAATGAAGTTCTTAGGAGATTGGTATTTTTAGTTTTGAAATATCTCAAATCTGGGCTGAGCTTTTAAGGTTTATGTGTAGTCCGGCAAAAAAATGTCATTTTCTTGAGATTTCAAACCCTCATAACTCAAAAACAGGATGAGATAAATTTTAGATTTAAAGTTAATTTTGATCATTCAGCAAGTGTACAAAATATTAAGAAAATCAGATCAATTGATATGGAATTACCCTCTTATGAACATAGGAAAAATAGAGTTTGCTATAACTTTTCTCCTCCCCGAAATATTACTGAATACAGGATACTTGTCAGTTTTCAGAGGCTGGTGCAAATAAAATATTGATAGTCTATTCCAGGCATCCCCAAACTCGGCCCTCCAGCTGTTTTGGGATTACAACTCCCATCATCCCTGACCACTGGTCCTGTTAGCTAGGGATGATAGTCCCAAAACAGCTGGAGGACCGAGTTTGGGGATGCCTGGTCTACTCATTTGCCAGACAATGGTTCAGATACTGAGGTGTTCTCCACTCTGTTCAGCAGTTAACAGAATAATTTTAATTGCAGATTATATGACCAAAGAGCTGAGCTAGGAAGGTACCAGAAATTACTGTCTAATGTCTAAACAATAGCCCTTGCTTCACACCAGGGGTGGCCCGACCAATTTTGCCACCTGAGGCAAAATGGGAATTGCAACCTCCTATCCACACCCCCAACTCCCCTCAAACTTCTGCCACTGCCATGCCCTGACTCTCTCCAAACTCGGCAGGAGTCAGGGCACTCCTTCATGCATTGCCGCTCAGTTTTCCCATGAAGCCAATTGGCAACATGGCATGCAGGAACGCTCCTAGCTCTCATGAAGTTTGGCAAGAGCCAGGGCACTCCTCAAAGCCTTGCTGCTCGATTTCTCTGCCCAGGTTTAGGAAAATGCGCAGCAATATCGCATGCTGGAACACCTCCCTCTCACCGCCAGTGGCAAAAGTGCCGCTGTTTGCCTACCTCTTGGGCTGGCTGGCTCTGCTTCATACAGACTAACACACTCTTGACAATATATACAGACTGGCCACTCTACAGGGCAGAAGCTATCTGGCAAAAATGTAGAATTCACAGGCAAAGAAAATTCTCTGTTTTCTCTACTTGGCACCATTGAAGCATAATAAACAGTGCAATACTCATTTAAGGGATGTGTATGCATTGCCTTAAGTGTCTCAGCAGAGAGAAAAGCATAAGCATCTAGTATTTAGTGAAAGTGTTAATGGCAAACCAAATTGTGGTCCTACAACCTCTTCAGGAGATTGTCTACACTGAGCAGCCCAAGATATAGCTGCTCCTCTCAATGAGTAGGCTCAAGAATAAGTGAACTGAAGAAAGTTACTGCCTGCAGTAAACCCTTTTTAAAACAACAACAACAACCAAAACCCCTGCACTTACCAGCGAAAGCACAAAATTGAGAAGAGCAGTGCCACTGTAAAAGAGAACAGTTACTAAAGTTGTAACTGTGGTGAAAAGGAGGCTCACATTGTGACTCATAACTATCCAGAGGGATTCCAGGATCTGGAAAAAAGCAGAATAAGATCCTGAAGTCACTAGCCTGGCAGAACTGTTTTGAAAAATACTGTGCTCTCAATACATAATGTGTCAGGGTCATGTGGAGATTTTTGTTAGCATCAGTGCCGGCAGCAGTGGATCTTGTGACTGCAAAGCCCCACTATTTTCTTTGTTATAAATACAAATTGACTCAAACTATGTTGAAACACTACCATGAAAAATGTAAAACCACCTAGTCTAATAGGTGAAACATAACGTAAAACATAAACAAGCAGGGGGTTGTTTTTCCCCTCAATTGAATATTTTTTTCTGTGAATTAACACCATATATTTAGATATTTGAATCCATTTTGGAAAACGGGAACAGATATCTTCCATATACTTTGGCCTTCCAAATCCCTTTGGCAAGGGATTCTTGCCAAAAAAGTGCAGCTTTTTTTTTTTGCAAGAATCCCATTACATAATCAAAAATATAACTTTCCTGTCAGACTTTCCTGTCTCTAAACTTATTGGATACGTAAATAAAATAGATCTAGATCTGGACAAAGATCCAAAAACAACCTATCTGACATCAGTGAGGCAACTGATAGCAGTTTACTATTGAAGTCACGTACCGAAAGAAATGTCTCAATGTTCTCATGAATAAAGGAGGCAACATCTTGCCAATCAAGCATGTCACCTGGCCAGCTGTTTTGACGGTTTAAATGTTGCTTATGTCCTTTGTGTCTTCCTGAATGAGTTACATTCTGTAAAATAAGTGAGAAACATTTTAACTGGTGCTCACAAAATTTCTGTGAATTATTTAAGAAATGCATGAAGTTACAAGGGATACACACACACTATTAAAACTGTAACTCTCTGAGCCTGCGCAGATTCTCCCCATCCACCCGACAATTTTACCCAGAAGCAAAGGTGATGTATCAATACATAATTCAGGACCGGTTTGGGAGCCAGAGCGCAATGATGTCTTCACCTGGCGGTATATCATAGGTGGGGCTTGCCTGTGCCTGACTCCCTCCACCACCAGTGCTGGGGTGAAACTGCCTCAACGATGTTTGGCTGGTTGATTGTTACGGTATGTTGAAAAGCTGACATCGCCCAACCCTAGAAGCAAACCTTGAGCTCAGGCATTTCCTACCCTATTCCCTTCATGCAAGTACAAGAACCAGGAGATACTGAATTTATTTAATTGTGGGATTTGTCTTTTTATTTTGCCAATATCATTAATACCGTATTAATTTGCCCTGAGTCAATAGACTGGGATACTTACTTTCACAAACCATGAATGATATAGTCTGTCCCAGAGCTCCAGAACTTGTTTTTCAATCACAGCGGTATTGTTCACTTTGTCTCCTAATATTTTGTGGAGCTACAACATACAAGAGGGAGTTTATGTCAAAATAACTGAAAGGCAACATGGAAAAGTGAATACATCATCAGGAAATCTATGGTAATTTTGTTTACATTTGTAATTAATTTGCTAGCTAAAGAGAGTAATCTATCTTGAGGGGATTCCCTTCATCTACTCTCCTGCAAGCAATACAGTAGTACCACAGGTTAAAAACTTAATTCGTTCTGGAGGTCTGTTCTTAACCTGAAACTGTTCTTAACCTGAGGTACCACTTTAGCTAATGAGGCCTCCCGCTGCCACTGCACCGCCGACACGCGATTTCTGTTCTCATCCTGAAGCAAAGTTCTTAACCCGAGGTACTATTTCTGGGTTAGAGGAGTCTATAACCTGAAGCGTCTGTAACCCGAAGCGTCTGTAACCTGAGGTAGCCACTAGCTGTTCAGCTAAGCTGTTTTCTCCCCTTTCTGGAGAGTAATCTTTTGTTCCTTTAATCCATAAACACTACTAATATATTATTTGTTTGTTTCATAAAAATTATTTTGAAGCTAGTGTATGGCAGTCTAGCAGACCCTGCCCAGGGAAGCATTGTACATGTTGCTTCCTTGTAAGAGCAGATGACAACGTCTTGTAACAGTGAGTGGTCCTAACTGCTTTGAAAAGGGCATTTAGGAGACCACTCCTAAAAATGACCTTTCTGGACTACGAGGGCATTCTAACTATTGGCTGACCAATAGTTCCTTTCGGGGAAAGATGCTAGAACGAGTCATTGCCATGCAACTCCAGGACATTTTTTGTCAACATCTATTAAAGGTAAAGGGACCCCTGACCATTAGGTCCAGGGTTGGGGCGCTCATCTTGCATTATTGGCCGAGGGAGCCGGTGTACAGCTTCCAGGTTATGTGGCCAGCATGACTAAGCTGCTTCTGGCGAACCAGAGCAGCACATGGAAACGCCGTTTACCTTCCCACAGGAGCAGTACCTATTTATCTACTTGCACTTTGACAAGCTTTCAAACTGCTAGGTTGGCAGGAGCTGGGACCAAGCAATGTGAGCTCACCCCGTCGTGGGGATTCGAACCGCCAACCTTCTGATCGGCAAGCCCTAAGCTCTGTGGTTTAACCTACAGCGCCACCCGCTGTGGGTTAAACCTATTTTATCTACTTGCACACCTATTTATCTACTTGCACTTTGACAAGCTTTCAAACTGCTAGGTTGGCAGGAGCTGGGACCGAGCAATAGGAGCTCACCCCGTCGCGGGGATTCAAACCGCTGCCCTTCTGATTGGCAAACCCTAGGCTCTGTGGTTTAACCCACAGCGCCACCCACGTCCCTGTCAACATCTATTAGGGAAGTTTTAAATATTTGATGTTATATCATGTTTTTAATATTGTGTTAGGAGCCGCTCAGAGTGGCTTGACCTTCCCAATTTCCCTGGACTTCTCAGCAACTTATAATACCGTCAGTCATGGAATCTTTCTGGAACAGCTGCCTGGGCCAGGGATCGGGGAGATTGTGCTCCAGTGTTTCTACTATCTCAATGGCAATTTTTAAAAGGTGTACCCGGCCATTATTGTTTTGCCTCATGGTATGCCACAGAGCTTTATTTTGGTCCCTGTTCTGTTCAACACCTATGTGAAACCACAGAGTGGGGCCAAGTGTTCAAATCTTCAATGATTTTATAAATTAAGCACATTACAAACATCTGAAATCAGTGCCTCAAAGCTCGTAAATCCTTCAGGGTACTATATTTGAGCAGTAGTTTACTGATTTCTTAGATGAAGACATTGAAAAAAGGCATCTCTCCTAATTGTCTTCTAACTTGGTAATCCTTATAATCAAGTAGTAACTGTTCCCGTCTTTGTCCTTGGAATGATCCCATTTTCAAGTTCTTTAAACTGAGCAGAGATTTAAACTTTCTACTGTTAATCTAATTTCTTTACTGAACTGTATTTTCTTGATTTGATGGATAGTGGCATAATAAGTAGCTCTTCTATAGCATATACAGTAGTTGCAGAAAGACTGGTTTCATCCTTACCTTATGTGTTATCCATTCTCGGCCATACTGATAGACATTATTGGCAGCTGAATTCAAAGCCTTTTGAAAAACCTGAGCTTCAGGAAGCCAGCTGGTTTTAAAAAGTAAATTAAAAAAATATTCCTATTACAGATCAATTTGTTTGTGTCATTATAATAAATGGCTGAGATACAAAATACAGTACTGCTTAGCCATGCCTGGTGGGATTTTGAGCCCCCCCCCCCAAACAGCAGATCCCCGTGCCATTTAATTATTTGCTTTTAGAAGTCTACTCAGGATTTCAAGAGATATTTTAAACTTGGTGCATTGGGCTGTTGTTGAAGGAATATGAACCTGAAGTTCCCTGTGATTCTTTGGATCCAGACAAATGCACCCTTACATATACACAGTTTCTTTTTTTAAACCATAATCTTATTAACAATTTCCATTTTCTAACAATATGGCAGGCTTATATAGATCAAAGGCAAACAGCATGCTTCAATAGGAATCACTCTCATCATATAGTGGATATAGTTTTGGGGCTGATTCCTAGAAAGAAAATATTCATGTCTCTTGACACTGAACAAAGGCATTCTGCACAGGAGTACAGCCCTGGTAATATCAGTAGCATTAAGAATTCTTCCCCCCAAATATTTATAAATTTAATTGTTCTTAGTGAAAGAGGATTTAAACCATAGCAAGGGGATGTTAATCCAAAATTAAGTGTTCTGAAGAACATAAATCTGCAGTTATGTCAAATGATCAAATCACTTCCTCCTCAGCAAAGGATTCTAGACTGTAATTTGTTTTGAAAAACCCTGCCTCTACTTGTGTATATGATATATTTGCACCTGGGAGGTTTGATTAAGTTAAGTATCTTGTACTTTTGTTCATGTGGCATATAACAATTCAAGTCTTAATGATGAAAGTATAACCTAAATTAATGGCCAGATCTATTATTTTATCATTTGTTACCTCTTCTACAAAAGTGAATGCGGGTATACACTATATAAACTCCTAGTTCATCCAAGTTCTAATTCTGAAAGCCAGAGGGCCTACAGATAAAAAGTCAAATGAACCTTACTCATAACAATGTTGCAGTATGTTTAGAACACTTCTAATGACAAGCTGGGACTAAACTACAATAAACTCGCTCCATCTCAGCTTCTTTGATCTCCTTAGGTCATGTGAATGGAAGTTATCAAATGCCTCTGTAAAAGTAATACCAATGTACCGTAAAGCCATTAGACCATTTTCAGATTTAAAAAAAATAGATATACACTCTCTGTACATTTGCTGTATCATTATGAATTATAGCCTAGAAAATATAAACACTTAATAATGTCTTATGCTCTTTTTAGCATAACCAAGTGATGGGTGTGACTTTTCAAAAAATGTAAATTTAGATCTATAGGGCCCAGCATTAACCAGATATATGTGAGACAGTGTCCTGGTTGGTACATAACACTAAGCCAAACCAAACAAAGGTTTGTTCTTGACTTGCCATTTGGTTTGGCCATGATTTTCACTCCATACATTTGCATGCTCACTCATACAGGCTTAGCTATTGTTTGGCATAGCAGTATGTGTGAATAGGATCAATGAAGTGGTAACAACAGTTTGCATCAAGGATTCTGAAACTGAAAATGAGAGCCCCCAACACAACTCTTTTTCCAACAGCATTTCTCCTTGTCCTAACCAAGCACTGCTGTTTCAAAGTACTTCCAAAGTACCACAAGGCCTTTCTTCACAAACACCAGTATTGTGCTGAACAAATTAAAAGATGCACTTGTCACTGCCAACCATATTTATGGACTTAAGATTAAGAGAACATTTGTACGCTACTGGGTATGGCATTTACAGAATTGTTCTTCCAAATTCTATCACATTATTTCAGTATTCTTACTTGGCCCATTCGGGATGATTGGCTACAGTTTCATTGATCAAGCTGCTTGTGACTTCAATCATATGTACGCTTTCTTGGTGCACCTAAGTTAGGAGGAAAAATATAAATGAAATTAATGCAACTTAGCATACATCATGTTCTAAATTAATGGAAAGGCAATGAAGCCTAGGCTTTAGAAGCAACATTAAAACATTTTAGTACAATACAGATAATGCTATATAGCCATAATATAACAAGCTACATAAACCTCAAGGCAATAAACTAAACCAGACATTTCGCTATTGACAGATAACCTAAAGTAAGGTTGGCCTCAGGGGTTAGGTCACAATATTATTTTCCCAAACTAATTGCAAACCATTATGGTTCCCAAACAGAATCAACCAAGAGGCCACATAGAGCCGAAATGACCCTTCATAAGGACCTAACACTGTGAATTTTTCATTAGTTTATACATAGCAATATTTAATTGCTATCATTTTTGTAGTACAGTATACTTTCCCCAATAGTCATGCAAATACATGCCTAAATATTTGTTGTTTTCATTACAGTTACTTTTCCTGTCATATATCCGTTGAAAATTGAAATTAAAGTATTTATTTAAAAAATAGTCATGCACGTATCAAAGTTAAACGTAACAAAGTTAAAAGAATCAGGCAACTACCGTATGTACTGTATTTAATTGGACTCAGTACCTTTGCTGTAAGGAGCAGAGCTAGCAGAAGGGTGCCTATCACTAGCACAAATATAATGAAAATGCTAATGATTTTATCTAGCATTTTTTCCAGCCACACGATCATCTGTGCAGAACAAAAAGGAAAGGGTAAAACAGAAAAGTCATTGAATATTTAGAAATCAAAATTGCATGTAAACATACTCAAACCCTACTGGCAGCCTTTCCTCCCAGTGAAATTTGGTTGGATCCAGACTTAGACCATGCTTAAAACAGGCCCACAGAAATCAATGAGACATGCAACAGAATCCTAGCCATGTCTGCTCAGAAGACCTATTGAATTTAGTAGGGCTTATTCTCAGGCATGTGGACATAGGACTGTAGCCTTAGTCATAAATAACAGGTCCTACAGATTTCAATGGGAATAGTTTAAGCTTGACTAAGCCTGGAACTGACCTATTGACTGCAAGAAAGGGTACTAATATAGGTGCACTGACACATAAGACAGAGTGTACAGCACTAGAATTGAGAAATATTAAGAATGATTTTATTACTCAGCACTGCAACACAGAACAATAACCTAGAAAATAGTTTAACATTATTTACCAGACTCAAGAGCAACTTCTATTAATTTCTCAGCTTCTTGCACTTAATAATCAGAGGGTCGTTATCTATGCATGGAAAGTACAGCTTGTAATAAGCTGCTAACTTGGTGCCTTTGTAACTCCAAATGATTTTCAAAAGCATTAACCATCAAACACCTTTCCATCAACAGAAGCCAGGGTACTTCCACATATACACACATTTAGTGTATGCCACATCATTTATTTAATTGCCTAGATCCTATGTTTGAGCAAACGGTTTTAAATGTGGATTCTGTTAGCCCATTTGCTAACACCAGATGTAACTTATACCACCCCCCTTCAAAGGCACCACCCTCAGAGTATGATCAGAAAACCGTAAAATCAATACAATATTTGTCTCGTGAGTCTTTACTGACTTGGAGAGGTGCAGGTAATATAAGCAGCACTGTTCATTTGAACCAGCTATGGGGACCAACAATACTAGCAGTAAAATGGGAGTTTCAAGTGCTAGGAATTCAGTAGTAAAAGGCACAAATGCTGCTTGTGAAACTAGAAGCAAAACAGAAATGAGGTGGTGGAAGCCATGGTCTGTGAACGAGCCAGAAGAGTATGTGCAAGAGGCAGTGTGATCGTCACTGATATCAGTACCAATAACAGCAGAACTGTGTCTGCTATTGGTTTTGGCGCCGATATCAACATTAACCAGCAGAGAAAATGGCTCCGTCAGAAATAATCTGGGTTTGGGAATTTTTTTTGGGGGGGGGGCAAGGAACAGACAAGGCTACGGAGACCAGAAGGCCAGAGAATGTTGGCATGGATGGCAATGCAGAAAGCAACCAATGAAACTTCAGAGGATATTGAACGTTTGCAACATTTGATGTGTTGGAGATATGGGAGAGAATGAAGCTTTCCCTGCTAGGTAGAATTTCAGCCATTAAAATGAATTTATTGCCCAGGATGCTGTTTTTATTCCAAACAATTCAGGCTACTTCAAAGAATGGAAAAAAGATATTTCTAAAGTTATTCGGCAGGAGGGAAAGCCATGAATTAAACATAAAATTATGATAGATATAAAAGATGGAGGAGGCTTTGCTCTGTCAGACCTGCAAATGTACTATTTTGGATAATAATACATCTTATTTTGTGTTGGTTAAAATAGTGGATTTACATTGGATAATGCAGACATCCTGGATCTAGAGGGTCACTACTTAAAATTCAGCTGGCATGCATGCCTTTGGTATGGGAAGGCGAAAATTTATAAAAGTTTTATAAACCATATTCTTAGGAAGAATCTGTACAGTTTGGGAGAAATATAAAAATCTGCTGGAAAGAAAAACACCTTTTATGGCTATCTCCCATCGAGGCAATTACAATTAAGAGAGTTAATATGGATATACAATAGGCAGCCTACAGGGAATTGCTGTATTTCACAGGGGTGGAACACAAACTGAAATCAATGGAAAACCTAAGAAGCCAAGTTATAGATTGGTTGCAATATCATCAGTTCCACTAAAGTATATGCTTAAATTAGATAGAAATAATGGTTTTTCGGACCAAAGCTCAAAATTCGAAAAAGAACTCCTGCAAAACAAAGATAAAACTTTTGTCTAAAATGTATATAACCTGTTAAAATGGAAAACAAAAGACGTACTAGTTAAAGCCTCAATGGCGCACTGGGCAATAGATATAGGACACAACATAGATTTTAGCCTCTGGGAGAAACTTTGGAAAAGTGACTTGAAATTTACAGCATGCTATTCTTTGAAAGAGAACTATTTGGAAATGATTCATAGATGGTATCTAACTCCGAGTAGGCTTTCTAAGATTTACAAGTGCTGGAAGTGTAAAGAGGTGGAGGGAACGTTCTTTTCATATGTGGTGGACATGTAAAAAGGTAAGAGAGTATTGGGAAATGATTTATAATGAACTGGAAAAAATTGTTTAAAATTACTTCCCCCCAAAAAACTAGAGTCCTTTCTGCAGGGGATAACTCAGACTGAAACCCCCAGGTGTCAGAGAAGGTTATTTATGTATGCAACAACTGTGGCCGGTGTTTTGTTAGCCCCCAAATGGAAAGCATGTGAGGTCCCCACTAAAGAAGATTGGCAACTTAAGTTGACAGAATATGCACAGAAAATAACTGTGTACAGCTGAAAACGCTGGCAGCATTAAGATAAATTCAACATGAATAATTTTTGATGCATGTAATAGAGGAAAACCGATTGGAATAGTTATTAAAAAATATGCATGGATGTAAGATATACAAAATGAACCATGGAAGGAGAAGGGAAGTCAGGTTAAAGTACCGTATGTAAAATGTTACATAAACACATAATCAAAACCCCAGGAAATTTTAGATACACAGTGGTGCCTCGCTAGACGAATTTAATTCGTTCCACGGGTCTTTTCTTATAACGAAAAATTCGTCTAGTGAATCCCATAGGAATGCATTGAATTTTTTTTGAATTTTTTTTTTTGCCCATAGGAACGCATTAATTGAATTTCAATGCATTCCTATGGGAAACCGCGATTCGCTAGACGAATTTTTCATAAAACGAATTCGTCTAGCGAGGCAACCTCCACTAGAAAAAACCTTTCGTTAAGCGGAAATTTCTTTAAGCAGGGCATTCGTTAAGCGAGGCACCACTGCAATTGCCAGGGCACAGCAGCAGTAATCCAGAGGACGTAAAGATGGCTAGTGATCCTCATAGCAACCTTCAAGGGGAGGAAATGCTGGTGCCACTGTGAAGGTAGGGATCTAGGTTGCAGCATAGCAGTACCTTTCCCTCTAGGGAAAAGTAGTCTCTACCTGGATTGGGGAGTAAACATGCCAGAGGGATAGAGAACAAGGGATCTCTGTTCTTCAAACATGAACAGTCCTAATGATCACCTTGGTGGAACTCCTTAGAGACACCTGATGTTCCCAGCCAAGAGACAAAAGGTGGGAGCAGTGGAAGTGTTAATGATGTGGAAAGGAGTGGCACAAATATTGATTTGCATGGGTACTTCACTTCACAACCTGGAGAGTGAAGGGAAGAACGGTCCTTGGTCTCCTCTTCAGAAACTGAAACAATTACCTGCACACCTGGAGAAGGTAAACAACTTGAGTCGCCAACACTGGCTGTGTATAGCCAAGGCATTATTAACCATTCACTTGGGACACAGGAAGGTCTTTCCCAAAGCATCACCCACATGTGTGTATATTGATGATCTTCTGACAGCGAACACCACTCTAAACCCTGTGCTCTTCTCTTACTGAAATATTATAATTGCCATATTTATCAGTGGTTTGTCATTGTCTCCTGTGCATTTTGCAATTTTAAAACAGTCGCTGCACCACAGACACTTCACTACAATTGTAACATCAAATACCAGTGAAGTGAAATCAAAACATACATGAGAGAGAGAGAGAGAGAGAGAGAGAGAGAGAGAGAGAGAGAGAGAGAGAGAGAGAAAGAACAGAACATGCTGCTAGGTGGTAGTTGAAGAAGGTGTAGCGATCTCTGACTGCATGCATGCTTAGTTCTGGGGGTGCAGTTGGCTCCTAAATATGTGTCAGTTTAAGCTCTGCATGTTTCTGAATTGTGCTCTGTACAGGACCCTCTTTGTGTGCCTGCACAGGGAGTACAAAGAGAAACAATGGTTTATGTTCCTCTTTTATTATTGATTACTATATACTCTATATACAGTGGTACCTCTACTTACGAATCTAATGCGTTCCGAACGCACATTCGTAAGTCGAAAAAAAATGTAAGTCGAATCCCATAGGAATGCATTGGGAGAAAAAATTCGTAAGTCGAAGCAACCCTATCTAAAAATTCGTAAGTAGAAAAAATCCTATCTAAACCGCATCCAAGATGGCGGACGGAGCTCCATTCGTAAGTAGAAACATTCGTAAGTAGAGTTATTCGTAAGTAGAGGTACCACTGTACACTTGCACTGCTGTCTCATAGCCCTTCTATACATGGGTCACATTAAGGGAACAAAAAGTTCAACTATGCAAGCAAAAATAAGGCCACCCTGAAACAAAGTAGCAAATTTAGCCATATGATGTTAACAACTTGGTACTGTAGCGCACAATAAGTGAACACATTGGAAAAGTTATTTAACTCTAGAACATGTTTTACTTGCAACTGCAAAAGGATTCTTTATTGATGCACTTATTCACACTTACGGGACCATCAACAAAATGTTGCAGTGTAGAATGCTCCTGTTCACTGTTCCAACTAGGTACTCATGCTCTTTTCTAGAACACTCCACTACATTCCATCCTCCCCACCCCAGTTTTCTACTCTTCACCTGCAACAGACACCGTTTTGTGGCTATTGAGTGCTCAGTCATCACTGAAGTATTTTGGGATCTCTTTCCCCCTTAGGGTTCTTTTTAAAAAAAACTTTTTAAAACATTTCTGCAACCCCTGGATATCCTCCAAGCCTGTCAATACTCTTGTGCGTATCATTACCCTCCCTCTCCTTCATGGGTGCAAACTGATGACTGAATCATCTGATTAATCATGCAATTTTCTTGGCTACTCTGATTTAGGTCAAGACTTTGAAGGTTTTCCAAAAGTTACAGAAATAAACTAAGGGCTGATACACACGAGCCCCCTAATCCCTGGTGTCAAACCCTAGTAATAACAAACCCTGGTTAGCATTAATCACAGTTAAGATCAGTGCTGACATAAGGCTTAGTAATAGTTAAAGCCATGGTGGGAATTTGTGCAGAAGGGAACGAAACGCCACAGTTCACTTCCTTAACCACAATAAAAGGATCAGAATCGTGATGTGTACGCTAGCTCCTTGCTACAAGTCAATGTGAGCTAGCGGCAAATAAATGGCTTCATTTTTAACTCAAGAGCACCTTGCACCTCAGTGATCACACTTTACCTTTCTGGTGATCTTCGATTCTGCATCAAACTATCTGCATACTTTATGTGTAAGGAGTTGAAATATACTTAAGCTAAACTTGCATCCACTTTCCCTTACCAGGCTGGCCATAATCAGTGATTGCATTCCCTGCCCACACAGAAAAATATTCTAAGGCATTAGTGATTTAGTTTCATAATCAAGTAACTAACTGAAGTTATTAACCGTTACAAACAAATGTCACGATTATCTATGAGTTAGAGATAGCAAGCCATTAAGCCGCAGAAGGTGATTCACTTAAGGAAGACTAAGCATGCAGTCAATGAAACTCATTTTTAATTATTATTATTTAAAAAAAACTTTACACAAAAGTTGTGTTTTGAACCCTAGTACAAAATAAATGCATTAAATGAAATTCTTGTAAATATTGTTTTCTGATTGTTATTCTTAGAATTTCAGGGGGAAAGCTGCAGTGAATAAAATTTCAAACTGTTTTAAATAGTGAATTCAGTATATCTAATGAATTTTAATTTAAATGCTTATACAATGGAAATCGTCCTTTGAGGATAAAGCACATTCTTCCTGTGTGAATTGCACACAATAATTTGGCATGGCAAGCATCAAATATTTTATTTACATCTTTGTTTTTCAATCAAATATTTGTGTATGGAGTATTATGTACGAAATATCTTTCTGAGCAAATATGCATTTTTTTTCTCTTAAATCAGAATTTGCAGGGATCAGGTTGTATCTGAATAAATCATACATGGGAGTAGGCCTAATGAAATCAATACAGTCTATTCTGAATATGAGTTAGTCAAGATATAGCCCATTAGGTCTACTAAGAGATAAATCAACATAAGCAATATTATGTCCCATTAATATTAGATCAGTGTATTAGTAATTTACATTGCACTGGCTTCAGCTTGGTTAAGAAAAGCCATATGCAAGGAATAATCATGTATTTATAAGATGTTTTATAGCTTTTTCTTGAACATTATGGAAAAAACCAATTCTAGATGCAACTGCCAATTGCATTCTACTGAATTTCCCAAATGGTATCAGTGTAGACATATCAGCCATGGTTAATTATGGTTGGGCAATTTGAGCAGAAGGAGAGAGAGAATACACAAGCTTGTGGCTCATTGTAATTCCTTAAACAGGCTTTCAGGTTTTGTTTGAACTAGCTCAAAGTAGACTTAAACACTTTCAAATATTAAAAGTATTGTTAAGTTATCATTTTCTTTTCACCCTCCTCTTGCCATTCCTCTCCTGCTAATAACTCTCTTCTACTGGCACCCAATTTTCACTTCTGGCAGCAAATGAAGCAATATGCTTACATGAAGACCATATTATTTATTATTTACCAACAGTTGTGTGAGCATTCTACATAGGTTTATATATCTATTCCTCAGCTTCAAGTTCTCAGTTGTGTATAAACATGAGCTAGGTGGAGTTTGGTTATCTCAATTTGAGGCAAATGGAACATTTATCATTCAATGTCAATGTTCAGTACATAATCCTTCTTCATCAAGCATGCTAAAGAAAACTAGAGGGCATTGAATGACCTTCTGTAGCTTATATCATGGCGTGGAATAAAATTGCTGTGATGCAAATCAAGAGCAAGCCATGTTACCAACAAGAAACAAAAACCACTTCATGCTGGGAAAGGGCACAAAATATATTAACTGCAAACAAACTGTCTGCTTATTTACCTTCTTATTAAGCCAATGCCACAGCTTGGGAGAAGGAAAGTGGGAGAACGTAGAAGAGAAAGAGACAAGAAGACAGTGAAGAATTATTGAAGAATGCAGTTGTAGTGCAAAAATGAAAAACACAGACCCCTGGATTATGCAAGGAATGAAATGAAACCATTCCAGAGACAGACCTTCATCAAAGCCGTAAAGACGTGGCAGAAACCATCAAAACCATTTTTTCAATCAGAAAAAAATGTACAGTATTTAGAAATTTTAAAACATGCACTGTACCAACAAATGTTGGACTGCTCTGCTGATTTATATTAGTGTCTTCTGAGCTAAAGCTTATGGGCCACAGCTAAAATATACACAACTGCATTACCTAAAGAAGACAAACTGCCTTCTGGGGTTGTTTGGATGACACTCTTTAAAAGGGTTCATTCTTCTGGGGTGAGAAAAATACCAAATCCATTTAACAAGCCATGGGACTGGAGATAGGGAAGAGAAAAGGAGATTACTTACCATGTATTTTTTCTTCTCCATGACTCACCAAGGGCATTCCAAAAGCCTTTGGCAGCAGGATTCCCCCCTTGCAAGGTGCAATCACTTTAGCTGCTCCATCAAGGGGAAGGGCCTTCATTCTACCCAGACTAAACTAGAATAACCCCTCAACCCTATAAACTGATAACAAAACTCATTAACTTGATGTGCAAGAAAGACAACTGTATAGAGAAAAGAATAGGACCATAGGGACAACCCCAGGGCCCCCTGCCTAATCAACCACCTAACCAAAGGACAGCACAGACATGCACAGAATGCCCTCTGGTAGTCATGGAGAACAAGAATAGGATATCTTCTTATCCCATGACGCAAAAGGGCATTCCAAAAATGTTCAGAATTCTTTAAAAATCAGTACAGTGGTACCTTGGTTTAAGAACAGCTTAGTTTATGAACAACTTGGAATAAGAACGCAGCAAACCCGCAAGTGTTTTGGTTTGTGAACTTTGCCTTGGAAGCAGAACATGTTCCGCTTCCTGCTGAGTGTGTTCCATTTGGAAATTGAGTCCCCCGCTGCTATGGGAAAGCACGCCTTGGTTTAAGAACGCTATAGTTTATGAACGGACTTCCGGAACAGATTAAGTTTGTAAACCAAGGTACCGCTGTACTGTCCCAGAGTGGGTCCAGGGACTAAAACTTTATGAATAGCTACTTTCTGCAAGACCCTTCCCCTAAATGCTGCATGAACTGAGGGCATCAATTGTTCAATGCCTTTAAAAGTGCGTACTGAAAAATACACTACCACTTTGCAAATTTCTGCCAAAGAAGAATGACTTCAGGAGGCTGCTGCAACCCAATTACTGTACCTAGAAATAGTGGATTTTGATACTTTCCTAACCTCTGAACCAATCTGAAATAAAAAAGAGATTCAGAGTGCCTGTCACTCTCCCCAAGTACAATGAAAGAGCCCCTTAAATGCCCAGTTTGTGCCACATCTTTGCCTGTTGATGCACCAGCTTAGGACAAAAGGTTGGAAGGGAAACTTCCTGATATCCATGTAAAAAGGTAAAAGAACCAACAATATTTTGCTTCTGGCAACCAACATGCCTTTGAAATTTTGAGGTATTATCATAGTCAGAATCCAAAGGAAAAGGAGGAAAAAAATTCTTCTCCCACACACCCCCAGGGGGTAGTATTTGGCATATCAAATCTGTATAGAAAAAATGATGCCTTTGTGGAGTGAATACAATAGTGGGATATTTAAGTAGTTTGCTCCCATTAATGAGATCTGCTCTCAACTGCTAGCAGAACTGCACAGACCTTTGATGGGTTTCTGCTCCTTTTACTGGTTGCAATAGAGTTTATTTCTTCTGTGACACAGGAAAAACTTGCAACATGGAAAATATGGGTGGCATTTCAAAACATTGACGAAGCATTCCTTTGGCTCTCTACAGCAAACTCTCTGATGAAAAATGAAAAAGTTTTTTTTTGGGGGGGGGACTTGTCCTGCTGCAGCAATTCATTCTACTCCTGTATGATGGAACATCACAGCTCAATAATGTCCATGATTGCCAATGTGCCTACTCTTTCAACAGCAGACACACTGATGCTACACACAAAACATGTAGCATTGCAAACCCAGATATGGAGCAGCTCTTAACATTATGCAGCTGGAAGCGGAAAATATCACATGGGGCTGGCTATCAACCAAGTTGGATGACACAGCTAAATATGGCAGCCCACTTTTAGGACCTTGCCATCTGCACGTCACAAGCAGTACAGCATTCGCAATTTTTGGGTCATCACCAAGCATGTAAGTACTGTGATCAATTTTAATAATTATTAGTTAATTATTAATTGATGTTAATTGAGTTCTTATTATCATTATTTTCAAATGTATCTTAAGTACATCCTTTCATATGCACTATATAGGCATTTTGCTCCACAAATGACACTATTTGAATAATAAATAATGCTACAATAGATAAATTATGTTCTTGGATGATCAGTATTTACATATTCCTCTTGTCAGGTTTGGTTTATGATTATGGCTAACTCACTTCAGCTGAATTTTCAGGCAGAAAATGTCCTTGGCATAAACTGAATAGTTAGGTCAGGATTGGATTAACACACAATTCTACCTATAAAAGTGTAACATGGCCTATACTGGTCCTCTGGGCAGAGGGTGGGGAGTATGAAAATTTGGATTCAAAAGGTATTTGTATTCTTTGAATTGAGACAGAGATGCCTTGAAAAGAACCTTGAATCTTTAGTATTTTCAGTACTGGTGAAGAAATCCATTTCAGGTTTTCATAATCACTGAACTAGATTCAAAAATTGGGATTGAAGACTCATTCCATCTCTCTGCAGATACGTTTTCCGGAGCGAGTCTGCAGGTTTGACACTTCAATTTGATGAACAAAAGGGGTACTATGCCTGTTTCATTATGTCAATTTGATAGCTTGGCTTTGAGTCTTTCTATAGGTTTCTAACCTTTTGGTTTAAGCAAAATTAGACTCTTGATTTTGGGTAATTTACCCCTTACTGCCTGGGAGTTTTCGGTTTTTCTTAAAGATTAAAAATTCTCCCCTTATTCTGAATTGTTGAGAAGTGACCTTGAGTCTTTACGAATGCAGTAAGTTTCTTTTTCCTTGTGAGGAAACTGTTAGATCATTTACAGTGAAACAAGGTCTTTAGCCGACATCCCGTTAAGGTTTCTTTGAGTAATTTATGTTTTCTTGAGTATTTAATTACGTCAGTTAGTTTAGCTTCACCTTAATTTATTATTCTATCTTTATTATACTTTAATTCAATATATCTCGTTTCAGGGATCTTTCACGGTTTAAATTAGTTTTGTGCTCATTATATTCCTGTGATTGTCTTTTTTGCTATCCTGTTCCTGGATGCAAGCAAATAGGAATAGTCAACCTCTAATCGGCATGCTGGGTTTTGCCTGGCATCAGGTGGAGCTCTAGTTCTTTAATTGTTTAAAAAAGATCCATAAAGAGTTGGACAAGCATCTCTGCACTCCTCTGCAAAGGGGCTTTGGTCTCAATCACTTGGATTTGGATGGGCTGTGTGACTACCATTTTGGATGGTTTGAGAAGTGAATAAACTTTTGCAACTTTGAATTGTGCTCCTTTTTGCTGTAAATAGCATCTTTTTTGTCTTTAGCTTCAGTAATTCTAGCGTCCAGTGGTTTACCACACACCTTTGCTCCAGCAAAAGTAATAGATAGAGATGGGTATGTGAACTCAAATCTATTTCCTTAGCCACAATTATGCAAGCTACCCCACTGGTGGCCTATACTCTCAGTTCTTTAAGAGCATTACTGGTTCATGGTCGTTACCATATTTTAGGCAACAATTGGAGAACACAGTACGTTGGCTGTTATGTGATTTTTAATTTTTTTTCAGCCATGTCTTTAATGTTGTTGTTTTCATTGTGTTACAAATGAAAACATTCTTTTTATTTTTAAAAAAACACTATTTTTTAAAAAAAAAAACAAGTTGGACTCATCAAAGAACAAACATACCAGGAATGTTGTGGAAACTGGTATTTTCCTCAATACATCTTTGAGCTGTTTGGACTTCAGCTCTGTTATAAAGTGAACCCATAAAAAAAAAAGTTTAGAAACATTGCCACTGAGGCCTGAGAATTCTTTCAAAGAGCAGCTTCTACTCTCTTATCCCTTCTCCATCAACTGGAATAATGGCATTAGGTGAAAAACATGTGGCACTTCAGCTTCAAGGTTTGCCAGGGCTAATGGAGACTAGGGCTTCAATAGGATTATCTGCTAGTTGCACCATGTCTGTTTGTGCTTAACGGAGAGTAATGGGAGAGTGGTGCTTGAAGAAATTGCAGCTGGAGGCCAGTGAGCATAAATAAGACTGTGCTTATCAATTCTATACAATCTCTGATCATGTTACTTTTGTAGTACATTTTAAAAGGTGACCTGTGTAGACTGAAATGGCAGGAGCAAACTGCTAGGCCATTGCCAAGGCAATGAAATAAGGCATCGTCAGTAATACTGGACAATGGAAACTAGATGACCTACAAGAAAATAACCTACTACAAAATGAAGCAGCTTTCAAATACAATTAATTATCTTCTTAAAGGCCAGTGAAACAGTGATGTAGGGCGGAAAGTTTTCCATAATTTTTCAATTTGATTAAGTTCATTACTAACAAAGAAATAGATGCCAATTGCAAATCAGTATCAGGTAAGCTTTTCAAAGCTTTCAGCTTTGTTTACTAAACAGAAGTAAAATAAACATGCTAAATTACTTCATTCTCGTAAGACATCAGAATATTTTCCAATGCAAACTGGAAAATTTTCCAATGCAAACTTTGTATAGGACTTTTCCCCAGAAAATCCACACCAGTGGTAGCAAGTCAGTAATGAAGTAGCCATGCACTTTCATTCTGCTACAATGACTGCAGCATGTCAATCACTGATGAGGCAGTAGGAAACTACAGCATGCAACACTGGAATTCACTACACAGACAATTCATGCATTTACTACAAGGGAGATGAACAAATCTGAAAATAAAATCCTAAACATAATCTATTGCAATACCTTTTAGAAAATCAGAACAAGAAATAAGATGAAGAGTGGGTCCAACCTCAATCATCATTCCAGATTTATTTATTTATGAATTGCTTCCCAGAAACAATCCTGAAGTGATCTAACAATAAAAGCATCAACTATAAAAATAAATTCAAGCTCAATATAGATGGGATAAGAATGTCCACTTACAAGGCTTGTTGAAATGGATGCTTTTGCAATTTTTATGTACACCACTTAGAAACCTTGGTGATTAAGGGATTAAAAATAGCTGGTACAAGTAAACAATTAAAAGATCACAGAGATGACACTAGTCTGATGCGTAATGAGAGGGAGCTCCAGAGGGTAGATGTCATCACACTAAAGGTCTGATTCCTACATCGTAGGAAATGGACAACTTGAAGAGATGGTTTTTGCAGGAGGCCTTCCACTACAGAAAGCAGTGATAGACTGGGTATATAAGGGATGAGAAAAATTTTAAGTACCCAAGTCTTAAACTGCATAGGGTTTTTTACACCAGTACCAGCACTTTGAACTAAGCATGGCAGCTCACTGGACACTTTCAGCAGCATTGTTAACATACTGGCAATATTCTGCCTCACGTAGCATTAGGGTTGGGCAATGTCAGGTTTTCAACACATCAGGGCTGTTCAGCCAGGGGTGGGAGCACTGTAAAGGATCCCCCACTCCGCTGCCAGCTTGCCTGAGCCAGCAGTGGGGTGGGGGCTCCGTTAACTGTTTGGCTGAGGGGAGCGGCAACCGCACAAGCAGGCAGTGGGGTGCAGACTCCGTGAAACTGCTTGGTTGAGGCCGATACAGCTAAAAACCACCAGACATTCAATTACTATTCAGTGGACTCTATTGTTTGTTTTGTCCCCATCATACTTTAATAAATCAGTAGAATGCTAATGATTTGCTCTGTGCTTTAGTTTGCAGTGTTTATTTAACTTTGCTTATCTTAGATATTAGTCTAGACACAGCAAGTACTTTCTGGTTCACATAGGAAAAGCCGTATATGATTTCATATCACAATGCTCATTTGCAGGTATGGTAAGGTGGTTCTAAGTGTTTGCCGAGATAATATAACAGAATAGTCAGTGCCATCAGAAAATGTAAAAGATGTACAAGGCACTGGGAGAGGACAATGAAATTAAGAAGAAACATAAGGTGAAGCTTGATGATTTTGGATTATTTAAAGCTGAAGCTCGATATTCAAAGATGAATAAAAATATTGTTGATTACTTAAAGACACCATCCATTCCTGTTGTGTCATATTCCCCCTTTCTAGTAACCTAGAACTATTTACCCCACAGCTTGATTACTGCACTCTGCAGTCCAAGACCTTTGCCACTGATACAGCAATTAATTTACAAGCAACCCCCCATTTATGCGGGGGTTATGTTCCGAGGCACCGAACCCATACATGGAATTGTGTATATTTGAAACACCACTGGAAAAGCCTGCAAACACCCTCTAAACCACTCAACATCCTTGAAAAACCCTTTTAAAAACCAGCAGCACTTACCAGATGCCAAACTCCACCAAACTCCCTCCAAGGCTCCAACTCTCCACATGCCTCAACCATTAGTGCAAGGGCTCCTGGGATAGCTGGGTGCTGTTGTCATGCCTTTTTTTGCTCTTTCTGAGCTCTTTTGGGGCCGTTTTCACCATTTTTAAAGTCATTTCCAGGTTTGGTGAAATGCACATATGTGGGGATGCACACATACTGAACGTGCATAAATGGAGGGGTGTCTGTACATGCAAACTGTATCATGATCTAGGTCCACAGTGACTTTTCTGAGAAAGGTTTCTATTTTACCATTTTTAAAGAATATGTTTTTATTTTATAACAAACAAACATTATCAGGATTATCTCCATATGACTAGAAATGGTAGGTTAGAAAGCAAATTTCACCCACAACTGTTACAGCTTCTGAGACTGGCCAAGTACTACACAACTGGAAAAGGCACCCTAACATTTGTGGTTACCTTTACAATCTGTCTCAGCAGATTTTCCCATTAATGTATCAAGCTCTCACCTGGCCTGCTGTTTCCCACCCTTTGAAAAGTGCAGAATGTGGCCTAGCAAGTCATCTAGAAGGAAGCTTCTCCATTACTAATGCCAAGGAGGTATGTATTTGACAACTCCTTTGGATGGGTTTATTACTGGGAGTCCCTCTTTGGGGAGGGAAAAAGAAGTTTGGTCTGTAGAGGCTCAGTTGACTGTAGACAAAAGAGGTATTGGCTTGGAACCCAAGTTCTCTGATCCAGTGGGGACTCCCATTGGCAGATATGTGGATGATGATCCCAAAACCCACTGGAGCAAATTTTCATGAAGCACAAAGGGCTACAAAGGAAATCAGCAAAAGTCCCCTCCCTACCTTTCACCTGCAGGAGCATCCAATGGCTTCAGTTCTGTTCAAAAGAACACTGTACCTAAGCCATTAACTACAGCGACCCTAACTGTGTAACTAGTACTGTTTACAACCTAAAACCCAAACGGTGCAAATTACCTTCAATTCAAATTACTGTACAATGGTAAAGGGTTCTGTGCATTCATTACAGTGAATGAACATATTTGTAATTGAAATAGGCAAAACCGGTTTGACTCTGCCCCCACTCCCCCTATATATCTGATGCTCTGGTTGAAAAGCAGGATAAAAATGTTTAAATAAATTTTATATACGATACACACAGAGAGACGCACAAGTTTAAGAAGCAACTTTAAATACCTTACTGTCTAGCTTTAGAATGACTCTTCCGAGGCCCTTGATTGGTCGTGGTGCAAGAGCTTCTTGACGTTCTCTCACAAAATCTTCAAGGACATGCCACCAGACACTGCAGTGACTCACCAGAAATTTCACTACTCCAAAGTGGACCACAAGTTTTTTGATAACCCACACTGCAATATTAAAAGAAGACTTAATAAAAATACGGGGAAAAGGAACACAGCAATATTGCAGTAAGCTATCCTAAAATGGCCCCTTCATGGATCAATGCCTTGTCGTGGCGAAGGGGCTTGAATAACTCAGAGAAGCTATGAGCTATGCCATGCAGGGCCACCCAAGATGGACAGGTCATAGTGGAGAGTTTTGACTAAACGTGATCCACCTGGAGAAGGAACTGGCAAGCCACTCCAGTATCCCTGCCAAGAAAACTCCATGGACAAAGACAACAGGCATATAAAAGTTATGACGCTGGAAGATGAGCCCCTCAGGTCGGAAGGCGTCCAACATGCTACTGAGGAAGAGCGGAGGACAAGTACAAGTAGATTCAGAGCTGATGAAGCGGCTGGGCCAAAGCCGAAAGGACGCTCAGTTGCGGATATGCCTGGAAGCGAAAGGAAAGTCCGATGCTGTAAAGAAAAATATTGCATAGGAACCTGGAATGTAAGAACCATGAATAGAGGTAAGCTGGATGTGGTCAAAAATGAGATGACAAGAATAAATATCGACATCCTGGGCATCAGTGAACTAAAATGGAAGGGAATGGGTGAATTCAGTTCGGGTGACTATCATATCTACTACTGTGGGCAAGAATCCTGTAGAAGAAATGGAGTGGCCCTCATAGTCAACAAAAGAGTGGCAAAAGCTGTAATGGGATGCAATCTCAAAAATGACAGAATGATCTCGATACGAATCCAAGGCAGACCTTTTAACATCACAGTAATCCAAGTTTATGCACCAACTACCGGTGCTGAAGAAAGTGAAATTGACCAATTCTATGAAGACCTACAACACCTTCTAGAAATGACACCAAAGAAGGATGTTCTTCTCATTACAGGGGATTGGAATGCTAAAGTAGGGAATCAAGAGATAAAAGGAACAACTGGCAAGTTTGGCCTTGGAGTTCAAAACGAAGCAGGGCAAAGGCTAATAGAGTTCTGTCAAGAGAACAAGCTGGTCATCACAAACACTCTTTTCCAACAACACAAGAGACGACTCTACACATGGATATCACCAAATGGGCAGCATCGAAATCAGATTGATTATATTCTCTGCAGCCAAAGATGGAGAAGCTCTATACAGTCAGCAAAAACAAGACCTGGAGCTGACTGTAACTCAGATCATCAGCTTCTTATAGCAAAATTCCAGCTTAAACTGAAGAAAGTAGGAAAAACCACTGGGCCAGTAAGATACAATCTGAATCAAATCCCTTATGAATACACAGTGGAAGTGAGGAACAGGTTTAAGGATTTAGATTTGGTGGACAGAGTGCCTGAAGAACTATGGATGGAGGCTCGTAACATTATACAGGAGGCAGCAACGAAAACCATCCCAAGGAAAAGGAAATGCAAGAAGGCAAAATGGCTGTCCAACGAGGCCTTACGAATAGCGGAGGAGAGGAGGCAAGCAAAATGCAAGGGAGATAGGGAAAGATACAGGAAACTGAATGCAGATTTCCGAAAAACAGCAAGGAGAGATAAGAGGGTCTTCTTAAATGAGCAATGCAAAGAAATAGAGGAAAACAATAGAATGGGGAAAACCAGAGATCTGTTCAAGAAAATTGGAGATATGAAAGGAACATTTCGTACAAAGATTACCATAATCAAGGACAAAAGTGGTAAGGACCTAACAGAAGCAGAAGACATCAAGAAGAGGTGGCAAGAATACACAGAGGAATTATACCAGAAAGATATGGAGGTCTCGTACACCCCAGGTAGTGTGGTTGCTGACCTTGAGCCAGACATCTTGGAGAGTGAAGTCAAATGGGCCTTAGAAAGCACTGCTAATAACAAGGCCAGTGGAAGTGATGATATTCCAGCTGAACTATTTAAAATTTTAAAAGATGATGCTGTTAAGGTGCTACACCCAATATGCCAGCAAGTTTGGAAAACTCAGCAATGGCCAGAGGATTGGAGAAGATCAGTCTACATCCCAATTCCAAAGAAGGGCAGTGCCAAAGAATGCTCCAACTACCGCACAATTGCGCTCATTTCACACGCTAGCAAGGTTATGCTTAAAATTCTACAAGGCAGGCTTAGGCAGTATGTGGACCGAGAACTCCCAGAAGTGCAAGCTGGATTTCGAAAGGGCAGAGGAACCAGAGACCAAATAGCAAACATGCGCTGGATTATGGAGAAAGCTAGAGAGTTCCAGAAAAACGTCTACTTCTGCTTCATTGACTATGCAAAAGCCTTTGACTGTGTCGACCACAGCAAACTATGGCAAGTTCTTAAAGAAATGGGAGTGCCTGATCACCTCATCTGTCTCCTGAGAAATCTCTATGTGGGACAAGAAGCTACAGTTAGAACTGGATATGGAACAACTGATTGGTTCAAAATTGGGAAAGGAGTACGACAAGGTTGTATATTGTCTCCCTGCTTATTTAACTTATATGCAGAATTCATCATGCGAAAGGCTGGACTAGATGAATCCCAAGCAGGAATTAAGATTGCCGGAAGAAATATCAACAACCTCAGATATGCAGATGACACAACCTTGATGGCAGAAAGTGAGGAGGAATTAAAGAACCTTTTAATGAGGGTGAAAGAGGAGAGCGCAAAATATGGTCTGAAGCTCAACATCAAAAAAACCAAGATCATGGCCACTGGTCCCATCACCTCCTGGCAAATAGAAGGGGAAGAAATGGAGGCAGTGAGAGATTTTACTTTCTTGGGCTCCTTGATCACTGCAGATGGTGACAGCAGTCACGAAATTAAAAGACGCCTGCTTCTTGGGAGAAAAGCAATGACAAACCTAGACAGCATCTTAAAAAGCAGAGACATCACCTTGCCGACAAAGGTCCGTATAGTTAAAGCTATGGTTTTCCCAGTAGTGATGTATGGAAGTGAGAGCTGGACCATAAAGAAGGCTGATCGCCGAAGAATTGATGCTTTTGAATTATGGTGCTGGAGGAGACTCTTGAGAGTCCCATGGACTGCAAGAAGATCAAACCTATCCATTCTTAAGGAAATCAGCCCTGAGTGCTCCCTGGAAGGACAGATCGTGAAGCTGAGGCTCCAGTACTTTGGCCACCTCATGAGAAGAGAAGAATCCTTGGAAAAGACCCTGATGTTGGGAAAGATTGAGGGCACTAGGAGAAGGGGACGACAGAGGACAAGATGGTTGGACAGTGTTCTCGAAGCTACGAACATGAGTTTGACCAAACTACGGGAGGCAGTGCAAGACAGGAGTGCCTGGCGTGCTATGGTCCATGGGGTCACGAAGAGTCGGACACGACTAAACGACTAAACAACAAAATCCTAAAATGGCTGCTACATTTCTTTTGCTGATATAGGTGGGGAAATAATTTTGGTGCCTGAAACAAAAACAAAAATCAGCTTCATACTGATAGTAATACATATTCTGTAGTTACAAGAGCTAGAGTCAAATAGGAACACACACCACACCTCAACATTAAGAACTTTGAAGCCTCCTTGATTCCAATGAAAGATAAGCTCAGACTTTAGATCTCTCCCACTTGAATCAACGGTCTTCAAAGTGCTTGTTTTTGGGTGGGTGCCCAACTGGCATACTTAATATATCATTCATTCTCATTCTCTCTCTCTCTCCCCCCCCTCTCTCTCTCACACACACATGTGTGTATGTGTGTGTATGCAGCAGCAGCAAACTAAACCAAACGTCACGGTAAAAATTATGAAGGATTCTAAAAATTCCAAAAATATTCAGTTATCTGAGATACACACAGCGCCAATGCAACAAGGCACATATTTAAATATGTTTTGGAGTCTCACAATACATGGAAAGCCTTAGAGAAGCCTAAACCATAGTTTGAAACTAATATGGTGTCTGAAATTACTCATGATGCCTATGGTTTTCAATGTCCGCTGCTGCTGGAAGTACTGTTTGGGAAAATCAAAATTATAAGAAGAGTCAGTGGAGGAAGACCAACTTGTTGGGTACTTACTCCCCCCCCCCCCGTAATGGAGACTGACCAGGAGTTTCTGAGGCAATTATGTAACTAGCATAAAGATTAAATATATTCCACTCATTAGCACCAAAATCTAGCCTAGCACCAAAATCTAGCCTAGGCTAAAATTATTTATACAAGACTTAATTATATGACCGTGGTACTCTTAAGGAACAAATGACAAAGATTTATGAGCACACACAGCAAAGTCTTCCCAGACAGGGCAGATAATCCCTTTGCCAACTTTTGAAGTATTCTTATATTGCAATAGGTAAATCAGCTCCATGTCACTGTGGCTTATAAACAGAAATCCATATATGAGCAAGTCACAAGACATTCAGCCTGATCCTTAGGCCTCAACTGAGTTTCTTTTTCTTTATATTTTAAGTATTTTTTTTATTTCAATATCATCCTTGCTCCTATGGGAGTCCAGAAGTACTCTTAACTACTTTGATGTCCACTTTGGAAAAATCTTCAACGCATTAACTGTCATATGATCACATGCAGGGTAGCCAATAGGGCTGGGCAGTATCTGGTTTTCAACATTGTGATATACCAATATATCATGATGTCCGAAATAAGGATAGAACTATGCAGAGGCAAACAGTAGGGCTTGCTGGTATCTGGTTTTCAATTTCATGATAAATCACCAGCTAAACACTCATTATCAAACTGGGAAACAATGGTCAACAGTTTCAGAACAAGCCAGGATGTTATTAATTTCATAAACATGGTTTAAGACCCTTGTTTGTTCCAGTTCACTGCTTATGTTCCATACAGTCCACACCGGCTCAATTACCTGTAGTGCCTCTTACTATTTATACTCTGTAGCACAAAGAAGTGACCTAACATGCTGGGGCATGTATTAGGAGGCAGAATCAAGAGGTCCACAGAAGATGCCTACCCAGTTTCCTTAAATTCTCCTCTGTGCCATATCCCACAGGGATTCAGGGAACACAAGGAGCTGCAGTATAGAGGAAAGGGTAGGAAAACTCCCTTGCACAGCCACTGTTCTGCTCTCCTGAGTCTTCAGGAGACTGCAAGTTTTCTGTTTCCTTACAATCTGACAAACTCTTTTTTTCTCCACCTTCACAACTGATCTGCACTGTGGAGACTTTGGTTGAAGGTTTTTCATCTAAATATTCTTTTACCTCACAATATAAGAAAATAGTGAACCACCTGCAACAGGTACTGGCAGCAGCTGTATTATCCAGAGATTCAACCATATCTGAACTATTACAATGGCCCATGCAAGCAGAACGAAGTAGATATCACTTGTTTTCTTCTTTTTAAGAAGTGTTCCGATCTCAGGTCTCTGTCTGCCACTCACAGTGGATTGAGAAGATGTGTCACTACTTTCTGTGGTTCCTGGAAGAAGAAAAAGTCAGCTATATAATACATTCAACAAGACTGGCAAGTTTTAACTTTAACTTGAATTTTGTGGTACTCCCTTCCAGTTGAGGTCAGACATTTTAACTGAAGTCATTTTAACAGATTCTTACCTTTCCTGTATTCAATTATTGTAACCATTTAAGAGACAACTGCAGTTAAGTAGTATATAAATTGTTTAAATAAATAAACTGCTATTCAGAAGAACAGCAATCATCAGAACTGTTTCTAGGATGCATATAGCCTTGGGGAGCCATGTCCACCAGTCTCATGTAAACTCATACAAACTACTACACATTTAACACCACATTGTAATTTCCCAAAAGTCCTATGTATCTAGAAGTAAACAAGTTTAATAATACATTTTTGAAAAATAAAGAAGCGAAACTTAAAAATGAGAATTGCTTTTGAGTTTTCAGTGAAATATTTACTTTCAGTGTACACAGAAATAAATTTTTCTGCAGTGTTTTAATCAAAGGCTTAATCCCTGGAATTCTGAAATCTCAAAAGGAAGCTTATATACAAATAATCCATTCATATGCCAAGGTTTGGCTAAGCGTGATTTGGTGTGATGTCTAAAGTCCAACTATGGTTTAGCACAATGTTTCAACTGAAACTAAGAATCAGATACTTGGTTTGACGGATGATTGTAAACCATTGATTTGTCTCCTGTTTGAATTTACAGAGCATAACTGTAGCATTCCAAAGATCACTGTACTGAGTAGACAGAAAATAGAAGTTGATAAGCAACTCTAAATTACAGTTTACCTATACATTTGCCTCAAAAACTCTGCAAAATACAAGCTCAAAACACATAATTACAAAAGCTTAATCTAATATGGTATATAAAAACCTCCCTGATAGCATATTCTCATACTCTTAGAGCATTCAAGCTTTGTGTTTTGTGCAGAATACTTCTCCTTAAGTTTCCAGTATTTGACTTAAAGGTAAAGGTAAAGGTACCCCTGACCATTAGGTCCAGTTGTGACCGACTCTGGGGTTGCGCGCTCATCTCGCATTATTGGCCGAGGGAGCCGGCGTACAGCTTCCAGGTCATGTGACCAGCATGACAAAGCCGCTTCTGGCAAACCAGAGCAGCACATGGAAATGCCGTTTACCTTCCCGCTGTAGCGGTTCCTATTTATCTACTTGCATTTTGACATGCTTTGGAACTGCTAGGTTGGCAGGAGCTGGGACCAAGCAACGGGAGCTCACCCCGTCACAGGGATTCGAACCACCGACCTTCTGATCAGCAAGCCCTAGGCTCAGTGGTTTAACCCACAGCGCCACCTGGGTCCAGTATTTGACTAGCAGGATTAAATTCTGCAAGAGTGACAGTATGAATGACCCTTCACAAACAAATATAGATTATTATTATTATTATTTATAAATATAATAATAAACAAATATAGAAAATGATGAACTGAAGTCATGTATATTGTATCATAGCAATTGCTCAAGACTGCAATCAAAACAGGCTAAACAGAAGTCATCTGACTGAATTTGAGACTGCTTATTTCATAAATTGCTACTTCATATTTGGAATTATTCTATTGGTAGGCTTATTTAGTTTCAGCTGTATGGCATGCATATGAACATTACATAAAAGTATGTTTGGCAGAACAAACCACAGATGGGGTTCTGAATTACTGCTTGCACAATCCATGGTTTTGGATGGTGCTGAAGCCCTATTTAAACTTGACAACATGCTCACTAAACAACATGATCTGTGCGGGAGGCACATTCGCAACCCGCGTCTGAGCATCTGCGCATGTGCAGGTCGCAATTCGGTGCTTCTGCACATGTGCACATGTGCAAAGCACGATTTAGGGCTTCTGCACATGCATGTGCGCCGAAACCCGGAAGTAACCCGTTCCGGTACTTCCGGGTTCGGCGTGGAGCGCAACCCGAAAAGACACAACCTGAATTCTCTGGTGAGAGAAGGGAGGCATGGCCCAAATAGAAGACAAGACATATTGGGGGGGGGGGGTGGAGGAAAAAATTGGGTGCTAGGTAGAAGCTAAAGTTAAAGGGAAGCAATTACAGAATGGAAGATTGGGAGGGTGGTCTGGGTTGCTGGAGGCCAGGGCAGGGGTGGGATGAAAGGAATATATAATTAAAATTAAAGGACGGATTAACAAGGTCTGAACTGGAAAGGGTTAAGGAATGAGACGTGGTATAGCTGGAATTATAATTTAGGACGAGAGGTGGGAAGGGGGTTTATAATTTAATATATCAGATGGGATAGAAATAATAGTTTAGCAAATGTGGAATATTTTAAGGGAAAAATTAGAGGTTAAGTAGAAATAAATAATGAGTTAATGATTAAATAATGTGAAGTATATCAATAGTGGATGAATGGCAGAAGAAGTTGATAGAATATATGGAATTGTCTGGGTTAACCGGGAGGCTTCGAGATTGGAGTGAAGAAACAGTGGAAGAAGACTGGAAGAAATTTAAAGTTTATTTAAAGAATAAGCATATAATAGAGTAGAATCAATGGAAGTGAAGGAGATACAAGGAGGTTGTAGATAATAACAAGTTAAGAAATAATTATTGTTAGAAGTAGTTATATGTATGTAGAAAGAAATGGAATAGTAGAGAAGGTAAATATCAAGGATTATAAGATATAGAATTAAGTAAATTTTTAAAGTAAAGTTAGTTGTTTAATATGATTTTGAAATTAATAAAAGGGATTTACATTGTAACACAGAAGGAGGAGGAATGAGGAAGTCATTAGATGAGATAATAAGTGAGATTATGAAATAAGAATTATTATTATTTTGTATTTAGGTGTTTTTGTATTTTGAATGTTTTTTGTTGTTATTTTTGTTGTCTGTTATAAAAATCAATAAACATATCTAAAAGAAAAGAAAAGACACAACCTGAAGCAGCTGTAATCCGAGGTATGACTGTATATAAATTTAATAAATTCAAAGAACAAGCTTAAAGCATGCAAACATATTGAAAAATAACTAGCATTCTTACAGAATATTCAGTCACCTGAGGATTGCGGTGAATGTTCCTCATTACTCGATTCAAATCCTGTAATTGATATTGCCATGGCTATTGTAGATGCTGCAATAGAAACCATCTGACCAGGAAGCTCTACCCCTATAAAAAATAAAATACTTATAAACGTCTGAAAGTAGTTCAAATGGGTTTTTTTCTGTTCCCATTCATAGACTGTCAACAGCTTCATTCACACCAGGATAATCCTAGACAACATTCTTTTTCAGCAGCTACCACACACTTAAGTTACTCTAGAACAGGAGTAAGCAACCCATTCTCCTCCAGATATGTTGGTCTACTGCTCTAATCATCCACCATTATTTGTGATGCTGGCTGGGGCTGATGAAGCTATAGTCCAATGAATCTGAAGGGCTTAACTATCTCTACTATGGAACTACAAGAAAAATAGAGTTTCTCACCTGAAGACTCTTTCCCACTCGGGTGCTCGTGCAACATACCCACAGTCATTAAGACAACTATAACCAAAAACACTGGAATCTTCCAAGAACCTGCTGCCGAAGCTGGGGGGAAAAAGGAGGCCCTATGAATAAAATTGACATCCTTTTTACTAAATAATATGCACAAACTAGTAAATGGAATGAACAGAACGATCAGGTAGGACCTTCGCTACCTGACAGATATTTGCAAAAACCTTATTATAGATTAAGTGAAAAGACTACATTATGACTGGATATATTTACTTTGATAATACTACTTCTGAAAACACAAGTATTATTTCCAAAGGGAGACAAGAAGAACTGTAATAAAATAACCACAGTCTGGGTGGTTCATATAAGGGAAACCACCATTTCCTACAAAATCAGGGATAGCTAAACCATGACCTTTCAGATGTTTCTGGACTAGGACTTCCACTGACCATTGGGCCATGCTGTCTAGAAGTTGTAGGTCCACAGAATCTGTGGACCTTGGGCTCTCAAATCCCTCCCTCTTCTTTCACATATCAGAGCAGAGTGAAAGCTTCCAGTTTTACCACAAATTAAGCATAGAAATTAAACATCAAAAATTGTCGTTGAACTATTGTTTGTTTGTTTATTAAATTTGAATACCACCCTAGCTATACCTGTAGATCTCAGGGCGGTTCACAACATAAAAAACAAAATTATATAATGAAAACAAAAACAAAGACAGCCCAATAATTCTCCCTTGGTTAGTGAGATCTGGATCTGAACCATGGTTTGATCCTCACTTATTCTCACTAACTGTAGTTTCAACAAACCAGCTTACCGAAGATGTCACAGGGAACTGTGGTTAGTTTGCAAGTGGAAGTGGGACCTTTTGAACTCCTCCTCTAGCACAAGAAAAAGAAGATGGAAGCATGCAACCCTGAGGTTCAGCAGATTAATTCACAGAACAAAACCATGGTTTCTCATTACAACTGGATTCCAGGCATGGTTCAGATACAATGCAAATTTATAATCCCAATTTGCAAGGCCAGCATGAATCATTTTTTACTAGTGCATATTTGTGAATAAACCCTATTTATTTTAATTAAGTTTTAATTCAAGGCATTCTATAAAGTATTTGAAATGGGAGGTCTTTTGTCTGGTTCACTGAAAATTGGTTTAAGTGTTGCTTGGGGCCTTAAATAACAACTGTGAGGAAGGGTTGGTGTTGAATTCTCAGTATGCAAAATAGAAGGTAAGCATATGGTGATTGGTCCTCTTCACCTACTGCCAGTGACTGAATCTTTATCACACTTAATTGAATGCAAAGTATTATTGGTACAAGCTTGACATCTCTTTCAGAAATCTGTAGAAATACTTTATAGCCAAGTCCTGAAAAACAACAAATAAATGATAAATATTTTTATGAGGTTACTCACCCAAATGGAAGAGCAGTAGAATCCAGACAGGAACAGAGATTGTTCTCAAGTAACGTTCAGTGCTTGGGTTCCACTTGAATAATACAGTCAATAGATAGCCTGCTATCAAGGTCCATATCTTAACAGGAAAAGGGAATAAAACAGCTATCAGTACTCACCCCTGGCAAACTCAAATTAGCTGCCCAACTGGCAACTTTAATTATTAAGCAGAATAAAAACAGATTACATTAAAAAAAAAACCAACCATGGGCTTCCTTCAATCCAAATAGCTTTTTAAAGTCCCCAGCAGCCTTGTCTCTTTTTTTCAAAATCAAAGTACAAGTACAACAAGAACTTTGCCTATAATGTAAAGGAAAAGATGTTCTGTGGTTTTAAATGATGAGCTATTAGGGCTGGGTGATACATGGTTTTCAACATTGTGATATACAGATATATCACGACATCTGAAATAAGGATGGAACTATTCAGAGGCATTGGGTGGCTTCACGGTTTTTCCCACATTGCGATTTCTGCATAGCACACAAACATCATGATACACGATATATTGCCAGGTCAAAAAATATGAAACCAATATCATGATATGGACTTCAAACCAGTTTTGGACGATATATCAATATATTGCCCGATCCTTCTTCTCCTCTTTGCATTTTATATGAGACTTCCTGGCTGTGCCCAATTGCTTATTCTATAACTGAAGGTCTTACTTTAAGATGGTGCCACCTCTGGCCATCCCTGATACAGTAATACCTCGGGTTACGAACGCGATCCGTTCCGGATCGCAGTTCGTAACCCGAATAGTTCGCAAACCGAGCGCTATGGGTGCCGCCATTTTGCGCATGCGCAAATCGCGCGATCGCGCGCGTGGCTTATGCGCGCGCGGCGAAAACACTTCCGGGTTTGCGCAGTTCGTAACCCGAACTGTTCGCAAACCGAGGTGGTCGTAACCCGAGGTACGACTGTATAGGCATAAATCCTATATAATCCAGTATTATATATTGGATTCAACTTTTTGTTATTGTGCTTCCCTATGTTTTCTAGTTTAATGGGAACAAGGAGGTATTTTGAAGAACCAAAACCCAAGTACAGTGGTACCTCGGTTTATGAACACAATTGGTTCCGGAAGTCTGTTCATAAACTGAAGCGTTCATAAACTGAAGTGAACTTTCCCATTGAAAGTAATGGAAAGTGGATTAATCCATTCCAGATGGGTCCATGGAGTACTCAACCTGAAGCGTACTTAACCCGAAGCATGGGTGTAATTGGTTCCAGAAGTCTGTTCATAAACTGAAGCGTTCATAAACTGAAGTGAACTTTCCCATTGAAAGTAATGGAAAGTGAATTAATCCCTTCCAGATGGGTCCGCGGCGTTTGTAAACTGAAAATTTGTAAACCGAGGTGTTCATAAACCGAGGTTCCACTGTACTGTTTTGTTAGTGATCGCTATTCATTGTGAAACAACATAAGGGAGTGAAATTAATGCCACAGTCTTCAGGAACTCTCACACAAGTTCCTGTTACAATTCCCAAAGTGTATCATGGTAACTGAGAAAAGGCGGATGTAAGGAGGAAGGCTTATAGGGAACAGCCCTCCCCTCATCAGGTCGAGTTCCTCGCCAAGTAGTAAGTCAAGCACAGGATCAGATTACAAGAGCCAGGAAACAGAAAGGGAGACCTGAGGCTCTGAAAGACTCAGAGAGCCCTTGTTCCAAGGGGAGGGAGAGAGGGCGGTGGAAGAAGGGACCGGCAGACAGTCAGCCGGGAGGCCATTCCCCCCACGCTGGAATTGAGACGAACGGCTCCCCGTGGGAGCAGGGGGAGGCGCTTCGGGGTTCCCAGGCTGTTATGTTGGGCGCGAAACAGAAAGCAGCCATTGCGAGATTCTGACTCAGACTGAGGCAGACATGATTTATGGATACGTTGCGCTGTAAATAATATGCACCAATAAAAACATCTGAAAGACAAGCAGATGTGGAGGGTCATTACTCAAGAGTAGCCACAACAATCCCTGACAGCAGTGAAGGCAACAAAGGGCTTCACCAATACGGAAGTCTTACTAAAAAGACTATACAAATACTAAGCACAGTGATATGACATTAACACATGCTCTAATCCAGGCATGTCAAACCTGCGGCCCTCCAGATGTTTTGGCCTACAACTCCCATGATCCCTAGCTAGCAGGACCAGTGGTTGGGGAAGATGGGAATTGTAGTCCAAAACATCTGGAGGGCCGCAGGTTTGACATGCCTGCTCTAATCCTTCCTGATGGTAGAACCAATAGAAATGTTAACAGGACCTGCCATATGTCACTAGTGACAAGAATGCCTCCCCCCCTCCAAAAGAATGCCAAGTACTGCCAACCTTGATGTCAGAAGGGCAAATGCTTAAAGGATTTCACTCTTCAGCATGCTTCATAACTTTGGATTTCCAATGACCTCTGATTACAAGAGTCAGACATATTACAAAAACACAAACTGCATGTTGTTGTAAAATGTTTGTACCCCATGAGAAACAAGAGATTTTACGTGTGCAAAAGAGGTATGTACTGAAACAGTACACATATCTACAAGTCTTTATTTCAGGGCTGTGTGAATTGAGCAGTGATTTTATGCCGTATTACACAGTAAGTTATTATCTACATGTTGCACAGAATGAAGAGGGATTTTCCACTTTATTGGTTCAGAATGTAGATTGGTGGTGGAGGGTTGCATTATTCACCAGCGTAAGAAGCTCCCTGAATATAGTAAAGTAACACACCAAAAAACGCTTTAGCAACCTCTTCTCCTTCACATGCTTGTTTACTACAAGCATGGTGCAAATTAAATCTTCAGTCTCAAGTGGTACAAAAATATATCACTTCATTCTACCACCTCATTCTGTGTAATGTGTCAGCTCTAGCAAGAGAAGGCTCAGGATCCTCCTCCTCTTCTGATGTGGGAGCGATAACCCTGAGACGAGGTGCCCAGTTGTTAATTTCTGAAAAGGGTCCAAGTTCTCCTAAACACTGCATTTTCTGACTTACTCTCAGAGTAAGCAATTATTATTTGTATAGTGCCCACAGTGAGCATAGTGCTTCAGAGACAGGCCCCTGCCCCAAGGAACCTATAACCTAAATTCAACACAGAGGAAACAACAGAGCAGGGGTCCCCAGACTACGGCCCGGGGGCCGGATGCGGCCCAATTGGCCTGCCAATCCGGCCCGCGACGACCCCCGCCGCCCGCTCTTACGGCGCGCAGCGCGGCAGCGCTCTTCCGGGTCGGGGAAAAAGCGCCGAAAATCCTTTGTGCGCATGCGTATGGGCCTCTCCCGACCCGGAAGAGGTCATTTCTGGTGCACTTCCAGGTCGGGGGAGGCCCATACGCATGCGCACAACGGATTTTCGGCGCTTTTTCCGCCCTGGAAGCGCGCCGCCGCGCCAGTAAGCGCCCGTGCGCTTACTGGGAACCGGCCCAAACGCCAGTAAGTCTGGGGACCCCTGCAACAGAGAAAGGGAGAAGAGGTACGGTGAAACAACACAATAAAGAGCAACTGTTTCAAGCTGCAATCCTGCCCATGTTTACCTGGGAGCAAGAACCACTTAAGTTCTGTCCAGACATATACAGGATTGCACTGCCATTACATTTACAGCAGGGCACAGAAAGTTTAGGGAAGTATAATGACTGCTGTTTCAATGTATTTTTAATGTTTCGTGGGAAGCTGCCCAAAATGGCTGGGGAAGCGCAGCCAGATGGGTGGGGTATAAATAATAAATTACTACTACTACTAGGGACTGAACCAGTCTTCACAGCAAAGTGGTTTGAGAAGGGATATGAGAGATGTAAACAAAACAGCATTATGCTGGTATACAGGGAGTTCTAAGCTTATGGGACAACAAGGGAGTAAGCTCTTTGAGGTAGCGGACCTCCAGATGGCAAAGCTGGAGAAAAGGATACAGGCAGGGGCACGTCAGAATGCAAGAGCAGAAGGATTAGGAGGAAGGGCCATGGACGGCTCTGAAAGGCAAAGACTGGAAGTCAGTGTAGGGTTTAAGGAGAGGCATCACAACATCAAAATGACAAGAGAGGTGCATCTGTTAGATGCGGGGGAACCAAGACCAGAGAGAATATTGCAGTTGTCCAAGCAGTCCAAGCAGAGGAGGGAGAAAGGCTTAGGGAGCTGGGTATGTTTAGCCTGGAGAAGAGAAGGTTAAGGGGGTGATATGATAGCCATGCTCAAATATATAAAAGGATGTCATATACTGTAGAAGAGGGTGAAAGGTTGTTTTCTGCTGCTCCAGAGAAGCGGACACAGAGCAATGGATTCAAGCTACAAGAAAGAAGATTCCACCTAAACATTAGGAAGAATTTCCTTGACAGTAAGAGCTGTTCAACAATGGAATTTGCTGCCCAGGAGTGTGGTGGAGTCTCCTCCTTTGGAGGTCTTTAAGCAGAGGCTTGACAGCCATATGTCAGGAATGCTTTGATGGTGTTTCCTGCTTGGCAGGGGGTTGGACTGGATGGCCCTTGTGGTCTCTTCCAACTCTATGATTCAGTCTACAGAGGAAGAGTAATTGTTTTGCAAGAGAAAAAGGAAGAAGCAGCATGACTTGGTAATAGGACTGGGCGATACCTGGTTTTCAACATCATGATATATCAACAGCTAAACATCACAATATCTTGATATATCATGGTATATATCTGTGGTGGTGGAGGGCCTTGCTGGGCCTCCCTGCAGTGGCAGAGTCTCACCGTACCTCCATGCAGCGGCGCAGGGTGTGCCGCACTTCACCACAGCAGCAGAGGCCTTGCCATGCCTCCGCATGGGGGGCCTTAAAATGTAAGGAAGTAATAGATTTAATAAAAATATTAAATAAACTTCAATATATTTATAATATTTTCAACTAATTTAAGAGTAGTTTAAGTGATTTACTAGTCAAGTAGCATCTGATTCCCCACTCATGAGGTCTAAATGGAATCTGTGCATGCATAAGCCCTACTGAGTTTAACTAAACTTACTTTCCTGGGAGTAAGCCTCATTGAATTCAGGAGGACTTGCTTGTGAGTAGACACGCATTTGCTTGCACTGCTTACCTAAAAACACCCTCCCCATCATTCTCACATAGTACCCAAGCTCCCATTTCAGCATAAGGCAGCCAGCTAAATCTTCTCTCCTCCATTCACCCTCCCCCACAGAAGGGTCCCCCCAAAAGCCATCAATCTCTCCCTTTTTATCAAAGGGAGAGAGGAAGGACAAGCAAGCAAAAAGGTAAAGGTAAAGAGCAACACACAGAAATGCCATTTACCTTCCCGCTAGAGCAGTATCTATTTATCTACTTGCACTGGTGTGCTTTCAAACTGCTAGGTTGGCAGGAGCTGGAACCGAGCAACGGGAGCTCACCCCGCCGTGGGGATTCGAACCGCCGACCTTCTGATCGGCAAGCCCAAGAGGCTCAGTGGTTTAGACCACAGCACCACCCTTAGCAAAAAGGTAAAGGTAAATGACCCCTGACAATTAAGTTCAGTCACGAACGACTCTGGGGTTGCGGTGCTCATCTCGCTTTACTGGCCGAGGGAGCCGATGTTTGTCTGCAGACAGTTTTTCTGGGTCATGTGGCCAGCATGACTAAGCCGCTTCTGGCGAAACCAGAGCAACGCACAGAAACGCCATTTACCTAGACGAAGGCATAAAAGGAACCAAGCAGGAGAGTGATAAACTGTATCAAAGACAGCATAAAGGTAAAGAATGAGGGCAGAATAGTTTTTGTGAGTGTACTGTAGTTTCAATAGAATCCAGGGAGTACATATCACACTGAAAAAATCAAGATTTGAGTTAGAAGGGAAGTCAAACATAATGGGAGTCTGGAGGCAAAGGGCAGAAGAGAGAGGGAGGATACATCAAAGGATGGCTTTTTGAAAATAGGGGAGACAATAAACACGTTTGAACAGAGGAGGGAAGGGGGCAGAGGAGGGAGGGAGGGAGGGTTGCTTATGTGGTGGGAGGGGGATCAAAAGGACAACTGGAAGCATCAGAGAACAATAGGGTACTCAGCCCAGAATGCAGATGCTGTATTCTGCACATACGTAGAGGCACACTTGTTTAGGTGACCTCTTCCAGGCTGATCTCTGGTGTTAAATGCAAGTTCCAGAATGCAGCCCCAGCTCCTAGAAGCTGTCTAACCTATCTGTGGGCGCAGTTCCAAGTGGCTGAGATTAAATACTCAAGATGTGGGACATCCCCCACAAAATTCCCCATTATGTCACATCTCGTAGGTGCTGAAACTGGACAGGTCCCAGTGCAGAGCCAACGCTCAATTGAAGCCCTGTGTACACAGGTATGGGTCAATCTTTCCTGGGATCTGCACCTCTTGAAATTCTTTTAGATATGTTTCAGTGACTGCAATTCATTATTCAGGATGCAGTTTACATACCGTATTCTATATTTAACCCAAGACCTTCTGTCACACCTTTCCAGTTAACTATCAAATCGGGCTGTGATCTATCACAAGAGCATGAAAGCTACACCTGCTGAAATTCCCTTTTCCACATCCATTAAACCTCAAGGAGCCCGGGTTTTCTTCATCTAACCACCCTACTTATCGACCATGAGTGTTTAATTCTTGTTGGCTGCTTTATTTTGAGTTAGGGGTAGGGCTGGGCCAAGGCTGAGTGAAACAAAAAGAGCAACACAGGAAAGACAAAATTATCCAGTGTTCAAGTTCCTACATTCCTACTACCACATAGCCTAATAGTTCAAAGACACATGCTTTCTAGGTAAACAAGGAAAGCGTGTGAAATGTATACACAGTATGAGAAGTGATGTAAAGCCTGGAAAGATGAAATCATGTAAATAATACTAGCTTTGTTGTGAATTAATTTGGTTTAGCGGTCACGGTTTAGGTGTAAAGGTGTCTAAAAATGGAAAACATAAACCAGCTTTTTGCTCTCTTTTCTTGTTAATTTGAATCAACCCACCCTGCCAAAGCCACATTCTCTTGTCCTAACCAGGGGTGGGCCTGTGAACAGCAGCCTTTTTGCTGGACAGTAATCTGGTTTAGTGGTCAGTTTTGTACCACCGTGTAGGTGTGAAGCATTCTCAATGGGAAACTTAAATCAGCTTCCCCTCTCCTTTCTTCCTTGCCAAAGGGCAACCCAAAACCACCTTGCAGGAAGCCGCATCCTCTTGTCCTAACCGAGGGAGTGCATGGGGGGGGTGCGCTTTAGAGAGCTGCGATTAAAGGGGGGACCCCCCACCTGGGATGAGACCCACGCGCTCTGCACATGCCCCGGAGGTTCGCTTTTCTTCCGATCGCCACCCGCCACTCACCCAGAGGCTGCTGAAGCAGTCCAGCCCGGCGCCGATGACCCCCGCGGCTTGGGCCAGCGCGGCGCGGGCTCCGAGCGAGGCTCCGAGCGCGTAGCAGCCGTAGAGCGCCGGCCCGCCCGCGCCCAGCAGCACCAGGAGCCTCCTCCGGCGGAGCAACTGCCTGCCCAGCGCCTCGGCGGCGGCGTTGGCAAAGCAGAGCGGCAGCAGCAGCGCGGCGGGCAGCACGGGCGCCCCGGAGCGGCGCAGGCGGCGCAACCACGCCCGGCCCAGCGCCGTGAGGGAGCTCTTGAAGGGGTGCAGGAAGGTGCCGCACAGCGCGGCCCACAGCAGCGGCCGCAGGAAGGCCTCCAGGATGAAGTAGACCAGCACCGCGGCGGCGCAGCACAGCCCCGCCAGCACCAGCGCGCCCGTGTTATAGAAGGCCTGCCGCAGCGGCTTCTCCAGGCGGGGCAGGGGCAGCGCGGCCGCCGGAGGAGGAGAAGGCCGGCCAGGAGGGCCGGGGCTCGCCGCAGGCTCCGGGCTCGGCGAGCCGCCATCGCCGCCGTCTCCACTCTCGGCCATGGGAAAGGCGCCGGCGGTGCCGGACCGCTGCTGAGGGGCCGCCTCAGAGGAAAGGGCCGCGGAGGATGCTGGGGGGTGTAGTGTTTTCTGTTCTCCTCAGGCGGCGGCTTAGGCGGGAGCCCGTGGGGGTGTTTGGAGATGTTGCTTTTTTTCTTCTTCTCCCAGGTAGTGGTTTCGACTGGAGCCTGCGTGCGGTGCGTGCTGGGAGATGTAGTTCTTTTTCTTCTCAGGTCGTGGCTTTGGCTGGAGCCCGCGGGGGATGCTGGGAGATGTAGTTCTTTTCATTCTCCCAGGATGTGGCATGGTTTTGAGGGGTCCTGGGAAATGCAGTCTTAGCAGGGGGGCCTGGGTTCCCATTCACACCAATAGGCGTTCGCTTTTGTGCTTGTCCCCACCTTCTGACTTGTTGCTTTTATTGTGCCATTTACGTACAGGCAGAGCATGCGTGCATATAGCTGCGCGGGAAGCTTCAAAACAAAAAACAAAAACAACACCATTTTTTAAAAAAAAAATCATAGAAAATTGGAAGGACCCGAGGGTCATTTAGCCCACCGAAGGAATCCTTTGCCCAACTTGGCTCATTGGAAACGCTTATATGAGCATAGGCAGAAAAGAAATGAATATTGAGAAAGCAGGGTGTGTGAAAAGTGCAGTAGTAGAAAGTGGCAGTTGATCCACCCACCCAGAAGCACTGGAATAAATGCTCTGCAGCATCAAGTGAGCGGTTTGCAGCCTGGTTATCAAATCAACCTAAATATTCAGGTGATAAGCATCACATTTGGTGTTGGGGGTGACATTAAGTGGACTACGCAAATTAAATGGCAATGCAAACAGCTGCAAAGGCACAGTATACTCTGGCATGGACAAGCCTTTAGAAAGGGAGGTTTTGAAAGATTTTATAAATCATGTTATAAGAAGTTTATATAGTGTGTAGTAGACCTGATATAAACACTTATTTGAAAGGGGGGGGAAACCTTGTGGTTATCCCCCAGTAGAGACGTGCATGCAAAAGAAATTGAATATGGAAGTGGAATGGGGTACATATAGAGATATATTGAGGTTCTCTGGAGATGGCTGTGAGTTGAAAAAACAAGAAGTCCTGAAGTGGGTGACAGAATGGCTCCAATATCAAGTTAAAGAACTATTTAAGAAAGATAGGATATTTGGTTTTATAGACCAAATATCTGGATTTGAATTAACACTGTTAGAAGGTAAAAGAAACTGATTTCAAAAATGTGTAAAATGTTACTAGAATGGGGAATGAAAGACGAATTCGTTAAGTCTGCAATGATATACTGGGCTAAATATTTGGGACACAATATTGATATGGCTGCATGGGAAAAGTTGTGGAAATTAAATACGAAATTTACTGCCTGTTACATATTAAAGGAAAACTATTAGAAAGTGATATGCAAATGGTGCTTAACAAGTAATAAACTGGCCAAGATGTACAGAACTGTATCAAGTAAATATTGGAAATGCAAACAGTCATATGTGGTGGACTTGTAAAAAAACAAAGGCTTTTGGGAAATGATACACATTGAATTGAAAAAGATGTTTAAAATAGTCACACACACCCCAAATTATTCTTTTGGGAATAATAGGGGCAGAGCTCCCAAAAAAGTTAAAATTGTAGCCAGAATTCTGTATGAGCAGAAATGGGATCAGAATAAGAACCTTTATTTGCATCAGCCATTAGCCATGACAATGAAATAAAATGTATTATTATTATTATTATTAATTGAATTTATATACCACCCTATACCTAGAGGTCTACAATGTACTGAAGACAGACGTAAAAACTTAACTATACAAAATACATTCTGGGGGTTTATATCAGTAATCAAATAATAGATTTTATTCTAATTGACCCTGCTAAAAAATTTTTTTGCAGTTTTTGCTGTCACCTGGTTATCTTAATCTGCTAGGATACGGCAATTGTTGAGTGACCTAGTATGGGTAGTAGAAGGGTAATAACCTTACTCCTCAAATCTTTATAAAGAGAGCAAGCCAGAAGCACATGAGCTACTGTTTCAATACTGCCATCTCCACATGGACATCCGATAAACGTTTTTCCAGCGGAATTTTTTTGAAATTGACCCTCAAGTACAGCTGAAGGCAGAATATTTAATATTGCGTAAGTTAAAGTGCATCTGTATTTTGGAATTGTTAAAATTTGCAGATAGGGAGCAAACGTATCAAAATGACTAGGTGGAAAATACAGTCATACCTCTGGTTGCGTCCACTGCGGGTTGCATTTCTCCGGGTTGCGGTGGACCCAAAAGTGTTTACTTCCGGGTTCTGCCGAGCGTGCATGTGCAGAAGTGTTCTGCAAGCTTCGAGCATGCGCAGAATTGCTCTATCACGCTTCGTGTATGCGTGAAAGTCCCGCTTAGGTTGCAGACTTTCCAGGTGCGAACAGCACCCCGGAATGGATCAGGTCCGCAACCCAAGGTACCACTGTAAACATACCATGAGAAAAATTTCTTTATCGTGGCCAAATTATTCTATCACTTAATATCATATAGGCTCTGTCTGATTAAATTATTTGCTTTACTGAAGCTCAGTATTAATAACTGTTGTGGTGATAAACCAGAAAAGTTAAGTTTTTGGTTGACGATTTTAGACCAAGCACACTCATGACAATCTTGCGATAGTAAGGGTAGTAGACTGGTGGGGTTTAAATTTAGCAGAAGCCAATAATTCAATGTTCTACACAAAATCTGTCATTCAACAGAGGGGAGATTAGCCTCCAAGCACAATGAAACATTTGGAAAACAGGATGGAACAGGGGGAAAATTGCCTTAGGAACTTACAGACTGAACAGCTTCTGTAGATCCAAGGTGAGAGCCTGTCCAAATCTGACCCCAAATCTGTGCTAGGGGTTTAGCTTTAAACATTCCAGGGCTGATGGTATGTGATTTTTACCTTTTGTATGTAAAGCTGTGGGCTTTAAAACTATTGGACTATACAGAGATGGTGAAATTGACAGCAAAAATGAGAAACCAAAAAGACAAAATGTTTGTGGAAGAATGGACACTCTCTTTGGACACTCTGAGAAAATATTATAGTCAAATGAAACCGCAGGCAGGACTGGAAATATAAGCAAAAGAATGAAGGGATGTAATGTAGGATATAGGGACCCAGGTGGCGCTGTGGGTTAAACTACAGAGTCCAGGGCTTGCTGATCAGAAGGTCGGCAGTTCGAATCCCTGCAACGGGGTGAGCTCCCATTGTTCGGTCCCAGCTCCTGCCAACCTAGCAGTTCGAAAGCACATCAAAGTGCAAGTAGATAAATACCTTCCGGCGGGAAGGTAAACGGCGTTTCCGTGTGCTGCTCTGGTTCGCCAGAAGCAGCTTTGTCATGCTGGCCACATGACCCGGAAGCTGTCTGCGGACAAACACCGGCTCCCTTGGCCTATAGAGCGAGATGAGCGCCGCAACCCCAGAGTCGGACACGACTGGACCTGATGGTCAGGGGCCCCTTTACCTTTACATGTAGGATATATGTTATACGTTTAAGGCAGTTGATACGTTTAAGGCAGTACAATACATCATAGAAGTTGATGGGAAGTCAAATGTAAAAGGAATCGTGTGTTGAAACTGAATTGAATTTATTAAATTGTATGAAAACCAATAAAAATACATGTGGGGGAAAGGGAGGTTTTGAGCTGCATTAGCAGCTTTGAAACTATTTCAAAGCAATTTCTGCTGGCTGGGATCTTGATCTGTTGTTCCCATTGGCTGCTGCAGCAGCAGAGACCAAAAGTGAGTAGGAGGTACACATTCTTTCTGTTAACAGCTGCTGGTCAGACTATTGCAATGTGCTCAGTTATTGCAAATAATATTGCAACTTGCTCAGTTAATTTGGGAGGTCTTACCAGAGACTGCTGCCGCCACCTGCTGGAACAATGCATATTGCAATGCTCTGATGTTTGCACCTTAGTAGGTTGAGCAAGAGCCCCAACTCTGCATCCTTGGATTAACCCTAAGGTTTAAAGAACATTGATTGAAGACGTAATATGGGCAATAACCAGGGAGAGGGCTTTTATGGAACAGCTATCCTAGAAAGGCCAACCTAGTGTACCCTTGGGATCTTTCCAGAGTCACATCAATACCTTTCTGTTCCAGCCAGGTGTTTTGAACACATTATGTAGCCTGGCATCTTGATTTTTTTCAATTTTTTCTGTATTTGGTTTATCTGTTCACTTTGCATTTCTCCCTATTGAAAGTAACAAAATGAATTTTAGTAAGAAAAGTGTAAGGTTCTACACATCGACAAGAATAACCAGCTGCATAAATATAAAATGGGGGGCACTTGGAGTGCTACAGTAGTAGTACGTGTGAAATAAATCTAGGGGTCTTGGTGGACCACAAGCTTAACATGAGTCAACAGTGTGATGCAGCAGAAAAAACAGCTACTGCTTTCGAAGTTATGTCAACAGAAGTCAAGTGTCCAGATCAAGGGAAGCACTGTAATAGTACAACTCTATTCTGCCTTGGTCAGACCACACCTGGAGTAATGTGTCTAGTTTTGGATGCTACAATTTAAGAAGGATATTGACAAGCTGAAACGTGTGCAGAGGTGGCAACCAAGATGATCAAGGGTCTAGAAGCCAAGCTTCATGAGGAAGTTGAAGGAGCTGGGTATGTTTAGCTTGGGAAAAAGGAGAGACAGAGAGATGATAGCCTTGTTCAAATATCTCAAGGGTTGACACATGGAAGATGGAGCAAGCTTTGTTTTTTCCTGCTCTGGAGAGTAGGGCTTGAACCAATGGCTTCCAGTTACAAGAAAGGAGATTCTGACTAACCGTCTGGCAGCGAGAGCTGTTCAACAGTGTATCACACTGATTCGGAAAGTGGGCCTGATCCAGTAGTCCATTCTTATGTAAGTCTCTTTTTCTAGCTTTTTATTGACCTTCTGAACACAGGTTTGCCTTGCTATGCTGTCCTGGAAATCTTCTCTGGCGGGGAAAACTTCCCATGTCACCATGAACACCTCCCTTGTTCCCTTATAACGGCAATAGCTCCCAAGTGAGTTCCGGTGAGGTCTGGCTGGAAAAAAACCCCTGCAGGAAATTCCAACTAAATATCTGGAAGAAATTTCTGATGGTAAGAGCTATTGGACAGTGGAACAGACTCTGTTGGGAGGTTGTGGACTCTCCTTCCTTAAGCAGAGGTTGGATGACCATCTGTCATGGATAACTGCAGCTTCCATACGAAGTGGGTGATTTTCCTCCTCCCTGGAGGCACCCCATCTGTCTTGCTGCTCCATCACAGTCGACTCAGCTCTATTGAAAAACTTTGCATGTTCTCCTGTTGCTCAAGCTGGGGCAAGGTGGGTCTCAAGTTCTCAACCTTCTCTTCCAGTAAAACAACCAGCTTGCATATTCTTCAGCAGAAAGAGAAACATGGCACAGATGTTGCAGGTCACTGCAGCAGCTCCTTCAACCTCCCAGAACTCTGGATCTCCCCCTTAAACTCCAACACTAAACACCCCTGTTCGCAATCTCACATAAGCTGCAATGAGCTAAGTTTGACTTCTGCTGGCTGCTAACTCCTCCACTTCCTCTTTCAGCCTGGCTTCCTCTGTACACATACTGCAAACAAACTCATTTCTGGACTTAATTTTGACGGAGGGTGTGTGTGTGTGTTATACACCAAGGAAATGATGCTTGAAATGCACCGAGATGATACAGTTGTTTTAAGCAAATGTTTGTGAGGTATATAGCCTAACAGAAGAAAGTCAGAATGCAAACTGCATCAAATTATCTTTACTTATCTTTTGTCACTCATATTTCATACAGTAAATCTGACATAATACTGACCTCTTTTTACATTTCCATGTATTGAACATTTCGTAGAAATACACATTTAGTTCACTTACGGTAGTTCAAATACACTTTTTAGTTCATTCATAGTTCTAAGGAACAAGTTGTTCCTTTATATTGATTCCATGTCTATTGATTCCATGTAAGCAACATAAATTATATTTCCGTACCCTTGGAGATATCATTTCAAATAAAGGGAAAATACAAGATAAAAGGGTTCTTTTTTCTGCTTTCACTTGCTTCACATTAATGCATACATAAGAAACTGAACACAAATTGTGTCAAAATATATACACATGTAAACATCTTCTTTTAAGTCACTTACCTCATATAGTGCTGCTTTTTCCAGAAAATGTACACTCCATACTGGAAACTTAGCTATTATTTTCACTTGCTTGTATACTTGTAGGAGAACTTTCTCAATGACACTAGTTTTGCCTATGAAACAATTTGAAGAGGGCAGAGGAACTATAATTTCCTAAGCCCTGCCAGGCTTGCTTTAGCTTTTGTTGGTGGCAAATGACTTTTCCCCCTTCAAACATTATTAAAATTGTTCCATTCTTACTGGTTTCAACAAGAGTGAAAAATAACTATGCCCAATACAGGGATGGTGTCATTTGCCTCCCTCCTTGGGGAACACAAGATCCTTTAGATTTTGTAGAGCCAAGACCGCCTCCAACCTTCTATATCCCTTTCTCAGCCCCCAATGCTGTCAGAGCAGCAACAGTGGAGGAGCGAACAAGAAGGCATTTGTGGGTGAGCTTCCTTTGCTGCCCGCAGAGAAGGAAGTTCTACAAGATCCATCAACCTCTCAGCCCCCCTTCCCAGAAGCATAGATTTAAAATAATGATAATAATAATAATAATGAAAAATGTGGCCATTTTCTTAAAATGGTCTATTGGTGACTTTTTCAGATAGAAAAGTAACTTTCTTGATTATCTTCCATCATTTTCCAAAAGATAATTTTTAATGCTGAGTTGTTTTAGAACCCTGTAAATACTTAAGCTTATGCACAATTTTATTTGGGAAGGTAAAAAAATAATTAAAATTATTTTGACTTTGGGACCAGATACTTAAATTGTAAGTATTTAAACATATATCATATATTACCTAAATAATCTCATGAAATATGAGATATTTCTATTTTTTATTTTTCTCAATTAAATGTAATTTAGAGTTAGGAAATAGAAATGTATGTGTTTCTCATAATATTTCACCATCACACCCATAGGTTTAACAATGCAATCCTTTCTATATCTACTCAGAAGTAAGTCACGCTGTGTTCAGCTAGGCTTTCTCCCTAGTAACAGGAACACAGCCTTAATCTTTCATGAAACAAGTTATATATCTACTAAAAATGTTCTGCCAATTACAATTGTTCCTTGATTCTCAAATATCATGATTGTTTGGCACACACCTATGGCTCAGGTAAGAGAGGAGCTCGAGCTGCCAATGAATAACTAAGTGTCCAGTGATACCATTTCTAATAGAAAAAGCTCCTGTTCTGAGCACTAACAAATTGTCTCTGTTTGCAGTCATCATGGGGTTCCCATCAATAAATAGAATGTCAATGCAACAATAAGCAACAAGCAGAATGGAGAAGAGAAGGTCTGATAGGCAGCTGACGGCATAAAAATATCTTCATACTTGTAAATACTGACCACACGCTCCGAAACAGGTGGAGAATCTATGTCATGCCTAGTTATAGAACCTAAAATAGTTAAAGAACAGAGAGCAAGAAATTGAGCAGGGTTGCTTAAGATGTTAACTCTATTTCTCGCTAACTAGTAGCATTCAAAATGGTCAGTCTGTTCCAATATTTTGCTCTTTTTTTAATGTGCAAAGAAAAGTTTGCATTCCTACATCAAAGACGGTAGCAAGGTAGTCTGGTATGGCTTGGTCCTTTGCAAGATATCTTCTTACAGCAAAGAAAGCCATGCATGGATCTGTAACAGCTGCCAGTTCCTGGGAACATGAAGGTCTCCTTGCCAGCATATCGGCATAGTGCAAGGAACTGAGTTCTCTACAATAAAAACCTAAGTATACTTACTTATTGGGGAGATCGCCCTAATAAAGTTGAGCAAACATGCTTTGAATTGAGAGAAGAGACAAAACTACAATAATTCTGGAGTGCTATGTAACTTCTTCAAGTGACATCATGAACTAAAAAACAAAACAAGCAACGACAGCTTAAATACAAATCATGCAAACTACAATGGAATGGAATTAGTTCTGCTTATGGTGAAAACATGATGGATTAGACATTGCTAACTTCATGCATTCCTACTGGAAACCACTACTGCTTTAAATTGACTGCAGTTAATTAGAAACTCAAAAGAAGAACAACTTACCCTGAATTGCTGGGCCCCAAGCAAATAAATAATACCAGCTCAGATGAAGATCTACAATAGTTTCATCTCTGGGAACCTTCACAGGACGCTTGAATCGACATGTTACGCGGTTGTTTTCAAAAAGACCTTCTTCGTCTCTAGCAGGATTTCTTGGGATCTCTTTTGCCCACTGTCCAACATTGTAGAAGTGATGTATTCTGACTCTTCCATTGTCATCATGAACACAGGCCATGACATCATCTCCACCCTAAATGGAGAAACCAAAATGATTCCACTGTGACAGCACCTGTACCCATTAGAAACAAAGGAATTGTTCACATGAGGTCTTCAAATCACAGACAAACCATTAACAGTAACACATCTCTTAGTCAAGAAGAGGTTTCCCTACTACACCCTTGTGCAAATTGAAACAACAATGTAGTTTATTGTACAAAACTCACATATACATGTACAAAACTCACATTAGTAACGGATATGACTTCCATTTTTAAGCAGCATTTGATCACCGTTTGGCATGGAGTCTACTAGTTTCAAACAGTCATTGTTGATTTTCGGATCCCTGTACCACACTTGAATCAGCGCCTGAATGAACTTCTCCATAGCTGTACAGTCTACAGCATGAGGCGACTTGCATATAGCCCACAAATTCTCAATGGGATTTACATCCGGGGAATTCCCTGGCCAATCAAGTACCTGTATTTGCTGCTCTGTCATGAATTTCTTCACCACTTTCGATGTGTGACAGGGGGCTAGTTCCTGCTGCAATATCCCAGTACCGTCAAGACACCTTTTTCCAGCTCTGGAATAACTCTCTTTCGTAGAACTTCAATATATTGTGGCGAGCGCATCATTCCTTCTATTGGCTGCAGGCTTCTGACACCATAATGATCAACTGACTTTTCGTGTTTGTTTTGAGTACAGGATTACGAATAAGATAGAAAACATGCTTTGTTTCAATTAATTTGCACAAGGGTGTATATATAGGCTGATTCTGTCAGAAAGTTCTTGCTGATTTAAGCAGATACTTACCCCCTGCCTAGATTCAGAACATGTGATCTCTGAGAAAAGCTGTGAAGCATCAACAGTTTTCCCCCCCTATTCCTATTTTCTACTCCTATCTGTATGCTGCTTAGTAAAAATAATTAGTAATGTTTACTTTCTAGAAACAAGCTAGAGCAGGATGTGTGTGGGTGCGTTTTGTACAAAAGTAAAATTTAGACATATTGCTCTGCCCACCTTGTCTCTGGCCCCACCCACTACGGGCATGTAACTGGCAGAAGATTGGCGAGAAGGGTCTGTGTTCCGTGGGTGACAAACGCTCCACAGTGCTTTACAGCTTCATCCGAGATGCTTTAAAGCAGATTTTTGCCACTAGACAAGTACAAAGTACCCCCCGCTCCAGTTGCTGACAGGCTGAACCTCCACCTTCATCCAGCGTCAGGATGTCTAGCAAGTCCATGTTCGGAGGCTGTGATCTCTAGCTCCAGACTTCAAATCTCAACAGCTGAACTCAAAAGGTGGAGGCATTCAAGCCTGGAATGCACTGTTCTGTTGTCCAGGCCTTCTGCTATTTATTTATACCAGGCCTGGATAAAAGCCTACTTACTGTTTGGCCATTCCCATGTGCTGATGCTTCACAACTTTCTTTCCATCTGTGTCCAAAGAGTGCCCTGACGCTGAGCACACACCACCCATAGCAATTCCCTAAGCATCCCTAACAAAGTGATGGTAAATTGTGGTAGAAATAGAGAGGGTGTTTGTCAGACAAAGAGAAAAGAGCTCTTTATTCCATATACCCCTCAAACAATTCCAATAATCTTTGCCGTCTGCTTTCATGGACAATGCGGACGCGGGTGGCACTGTGGGTTAAACCACTGAGCCTAGGGCTTGCCGATCAGAAGGTTGGCGGTTCGAATCCCCACGACGGGGTGAGCTCACATTGCTTGGTCCCAGCTCCTGCCAACCTAGCAGTTTGAAAGCACGTTAAGTGCAAGTAGATAAATAGGTACCGCTCCGGCGGGAAGGTAAATGGCGTTTCTGTGCGCTGCTCTGGTTCGTCAGAAGCGGCTTTGTCATGCTGGCCACATGACCTGGAAGCTGTCTGCGGACAAACGCTGGCTCCCTCGGCCTATAGAGCGAGATGAGCACCACAACCCCAGAGTCGTCCACGAGTGGACCTAATGGGGAGGGGTCCCTTTACTTTTACCTTGATGGACAATTGGAATATGTGAGTCTTATATTTTTCAAAGCACTTGGGGGCACTATTAATTTGGTGTTTGTGGTACCCTTGACAAATATGAAAGTTGTACAATATGCTTATGACATTGTCATATTTTGTACTTTACTTCTGGGGATTTTTTCTTTTCTTTTCTAAGCTACCTGAAAATCAATTTTAAAAAAAATTAAGAGAAAGGAGCTGTCCAACATCAAGAACTGCATAAAAGAATTGCCCTCTCTTGTGTTTTAATTCCCTATTGCTTGAGCACCCAGTCTAACATCAAGCAAGTGGACCTTGGGCATAAAATGGAAACTTTTTGTAAAACACTTTTCTAACCTACCATTCCATGTCCAAGTATACAACTGTGCAAATCAATACATTAACTTAATTTTTACTCCTATGTCCTTTCTTTCTCAAAAATGAACCAGTGCTTCATTATTAACACCACCTTACCATTTTCTTATCAGAGGAAAATCCCACAGCTACCCAACCATCTGTCTCGGCACTCAGTTCAAACTCTATGTCAGCTCCTATTCTACGGTAACTGAGAAAGTAGTCACAAGTCTCTGCATTACATCCTGGTTTACCGTACCTACATGCGACAGAGGAGACAAAAAAAATTCAGAGATATACAAGGAACGTTTCTGTTTAAGTTTACCTGTACTTTCAAGCCAGCTGAAAATTTTGCTACTGATTTGGGGTTATGTCTTATGGAAATCAATGGCAAATAGCACTACAGTCCAATCACTGAGCATGCATTCGGCAGCAATATTTAGCACAGAAATGTAGGTTTCATATAGGAGATACCCAAGCCTAAATGTCTCTAGATTGGGCCTCTGGTGTTTTTATTATTTAGCAAATCACGAATAATTACTTTTTATAATAACTTAGGGTTATATTCAACATAGTGCTAAGTTGCAGGATCCATTAGCACAATGGAACCTTCACCACCCAAATTTGTCAAGGCGGGTCCCCCAATCTTCCAGAGTAGACATACACTTGGGGGTGGAGTCCCATGCGTTAGCACTAATCATTGCACTAGCACAGGGGTCAGCAAACTTTTTCAGCAGAGGGCCGGTCCACTGTCCCTCTGACTTTGTGGGGGGCCGGACTATATTTTGGGGAAAAATATGAACAAATTCCTATGTCCCACAAATAACCCAGAGATGCATTTTAAATAAAAGGACACATTCTACTCATGTAAAAACATGCTGATTCCCGGACTGTCCGCGGGCTGGATTTAGAAGGCGATTGGGCCACATCCGGCCCCCGGGCCTTAGTTTGGGGACCCCTGCACTAGCACAACGATTTAGTTGAATGAGTAGTACAGTGGTACCTCGGGTTACAAATGCTTCACGATACAAACGCTTCAGGTTATAGACTCCGCTAACCAGAAATGGTACCTCAGGTTAAAAACTTTGCTTCAGGATGAGAACAGAAATTGCACGGCGGTGGCAGTGGGAGGCCCCATTAGCTAAAGTGGTACCTCAGGTTAAGAACAGTTTCAGGTTAAGAACGGATCACCGGTACGAATTAAGTTCTTAACCAGAGGTACCACTGTAGTTTCACAAATGTCTCAAAATGACTTTATTATTTTTATTACTTGTATTAAAAATGTGTAACCCACTTCTCTTGGCACTATGCCTACCTACAAAATCTTAAAAAGAATGTGTTAATCAAACTATAAATCAACAAAACCAAAACAATAAAAACAGAAGATAAAATTGCCACATCAAGTATCTCTATTCCTGGTGCTTTAACTTACATATATATACTGGTAATCAACTTTCACCTTCAGTTATTTACTTACTCAACTTTTTGGTTATCCCAGAAAAAAGAGACCATATTTTTATATGGATTGTGTTTTTATGAAAACAGAAAACTTTGGGTAGGCTATGCACCAAAAGGTAGTACATAAGTAATTTAATAAATGTACTGATTGATTGATGGATGGATGGATGGATGGATGGATGGATGGACTGGTTGCATTTCTATACCACCCTTCCCGTTAAAGTAGTTCGCAGCAGTGAACAACAAGCAATGGACAATAAAAACATCTTTAAAAAATATATAAGGCTTGGCAAACAAGAGTTCTTAAGTGGAAAATATATTTCAAATTCCAGTAAACATGCATGCCATTCAGCTCAAGAATGCAATGTAACAGTCATAGATATATAATGATATTAAACATTTATATAAACAGCACATGTTTGGGAGCCAGAATGTCAGTATTTATAAACTTAAAAGCAAACATTTTTCATACCAACCTAAAGCATCCTTTTGTTTTCCCACAGTCATCCACTTTAATTTTTGCAAATGGATCCACTGGAGGAGCAGTAGGAAAAGGATAACCTTGAAGAATCAAAACAAATAATTAAATGTGGCAGAATATACTTTCATTTAAAGAATAAACTTTCATATAAGCAAGTTTTATCCTGGCATATATAGTTCCATTTCTATCAATGTTTATTTATTTTTTTAATTTTGGGTTGCTCCTCTCCACTTGTTTTTAGTCATTCTTTATTTTATTGGGGGGGGGAGGCAGGGCATTTATATATCTATATATATAATAAACCAAACTGCCAGGATAGATAGATAAGACAGATATAACCCTGGCGTATATACTTAAATTTATTAATGTTTAATTGTTTTGTTAATTTTGGGGTTCGCTCTCCCCCTTGTTTTAAGGCATTCTTATTTCAATCTATAAAGGATAACCTTGAAGAATCAAAACAAATTAATATGTGGCAAAATATAATAAACATGTGATAAACCAAACTGCCAGGATAGACAGATATAATCCTGGCATATATAGTTTAATTGTTTTGTTATTTGGGGGTTTGCTCTCCCCCTTGTTTTAAGGTGTTCTTAAACCAATGAGCCTTGGGCTTGCCGGTCAGAAGGTCGGTGGTTCGAATCCCCGTGACGGGGTGAGCTCCCGTTGCTCGGTCCCAGCAGCACGTCAAAGTGCAAGTAGATGAATAGGTACCGCTCTGACGGGAAGTTAAACGGCATTTCCGTGTGCTGCTCTGGTTCACCAGAAGCAGCTCAGTCATGCTGGCCACATGACCTGGAAGCTGTACACCGGCTCCCTCGGCCAATAACGCGAGATGAGCGCGCAATGCCAGAGTCGGTCACAACTGGACCTAATGGTCAGGGGTCCCTTTACCTTTACCTTCAAGCCTGCTTCAGGGAAAATCATAATCAGCCTCATCATGTGCTTTTTTTCTTTAAAAAATGTTTAGGGCTACTCTCATTTTCCTACTCATATTGAAATGAGTACCCCTGCGTACCCCCAAAAGCAATAATAATAATAATAATAATAATAATAATAATAATAATAATAATAATATAACAGGGCCAATAATAATAATAATAATAATAATAATAATAATAATAATAGGGCCTTTGGCCAGATCCAGCCAGGGTCCTTTCTTAAGAGGCTGGTCCTGGGAGATCCGGGAGGCGTCTGTTCGCCTCCCCCGCCATCCGGAGCCCGCTTTCTAGGGGGATTCCCGCTGGCTGTTTGGGGGGCTCCGGGCGGTGGGCCCGAGAAGCCCTGAAGGGGGAAAGGAGGCGAAGGGAGCCGCCTCCGGGAAGGCCGTGCCGCCTCGCGCCGAGGGAGAGACGCGCAGCCAGACCGGCCGCGTCCTCCTCCGAACCCCCTCTCCCCGCCTGGCCCTCTCCATCCCCCGGCCGGCCTCGGCCCCTCACCCTCGTCGGAGAGGAAGCGCATGTCGTAGAACTCGCTGGCGAAGGTGCCGTACGAGGAGTCGTGGCGCTGGCGCTGCTCGCCCGGCTGGGCCCCGCCGGGGTCGCCGTCCCTCCCGCGCCCGCCGACGGACCCCGCGCCGCCGCCGCCGCCGCCGTTGCCCTCGGCCGCCGGGCTGCCCCACGACGAAGAGGACGGGGCGGGCCCGGCCAGCAGAACCAGCCAGAGCAAGGCGGCAGCGCGCGCGGCCATGGCGGCGGCGGCGGCGGCAGCCTGACTGGAGCCGGGCTGCTTCTTCGTCGTCTTCCGTGCGCCGGCGCCTCCGCCGCCTCCGCTCCCGCTGCTCTCCGGGCTGGAGGGGCTTAGTCCCCGGAACCTGTTTCCCCAGCGCCCAAGAAAGAGAGCGAGGGTGTGGGGAGGGGATGTCATATTGCAATTGCGCACTTTTTTCATAAAAGCTCAACTGTGAAGAAATCCTGTTTACAGTATTTGAATTTAAGTTTGAATAGGTAGGTATTATGTAATGTGTTCTGACATTTGTGTTGTAATGTACATTGCAGTGTATTTGATGCGGGAAGTTTTTTTTGTCTGGTTAGGGGAAAGTTGTTTAAACTGTTGTGCGTGGCCTTAACTGACAGCTGTGTGGGTTAGAAATGCCAGTGGGCAAAACCAAGGATGGTATGCATATTTGGATTGGTGGGTACAGGTTCAGAATACTGTATTCAGTTAGAAAGTGTGATTGGCAAGGGCTGATAAAGGGTCAAGGTCAAGGACCCCTGGATGGTTAAGTGCAGTCTAAGTCGACTATGGGTTGTGGCGTTCATCTCACTTCATCTGGTAGTTGTTTTCCTCTTTGACATCTGTTGGGAGGGCGTTCCACAGGGCAGGCGCCACCACCGAGAAGGCCCTCTGCCTAGTTCCCTGCAACATGGCTTCTCGCAACGAGGGAACTGCCAGAAGGCCCTTGGTGCTGGACCTCAGTGTCCGGGCAGAGTGATGGAGGTGGAGACGCTCCTTCAGGTATACTGGACCAAGGCTATTTAGGGCTTTGAAGGTCAGCACCAACACTTTGAATTGTGCTCGGAAACGTACTGGGAGAAGAAGAAGAAGAAGAAGAAGAAGAAGAAGAAGAAGAAGAAGAAGAAGAAGAAGAAGAAGAAGAAGTAGTTTGGATTTGATATCCCGCTTTATCACTACCGAAAGGAGTCTCAAAGCGGCTAACAATCTCCTTTCCCCTCCTCCCCCACAACAAACACTCTGTGAGGTGAGTGGGGCTGAGAGACTTCAGAGAAGTGTGACTAGCCCAAGGTCACCCAGCAGCTGCATGTGGAGGAGCGAAGACGCGAAACCAGTTCCCCAGATTACGAGTCTACCGCTCTTAACCACTACACCACACTAGACAGCTTCTGGCGCAGCGGGACACTATGATGAGTGCCAGAGCACATGGAAGCATCGTTTACTTTCCCACTGCAGCGGTACCTATTTATCTACTTGCAGTGGTATGCTTTCGAACTGTTAGGTTGGCAAGAGCTGGACTAGAAGTGTATATATGGCAAGGTACTGGTCAGCAGGTGGTTGATTGGTTGGAGAGGACTGGAGTTGTTGGGGGCTCGGTGTTTGTGGAATCAGCCAGAAGAAAGCAGCAGTGTAAGGATCAAGGAAGAAGAAGGAAGACCTGAGATGTAGGTGAATCATGGAAACATAGAACTGTAGAGTTAGAAGGGACTAAGAGGGTCATCCAGCCCAACCCCCAGTATTGCAGGTATCTCAGCTAAAGGTGACCACCCAAACCTCTGCTTAACAACATCCAGTGAAGGAGCACCCACCACCTCCTGAGGAGTCTGTTCCACTGTCAAACAGCTCTTGCTCTTAGAAAGTTCTTCCCTTTGTGAGGATAGCTGAGTCACTTGGCTTTGACTGGAGAGACAAGGGCCAATTTGCTGTGCTGGGGGCAAAAGTGAGGAGCAGTTTGGACTATGGAGCCCTGGTGACTGGGAGGAGCACCAGAGGGAAGATTTACAGGACGGCGTAGCAAGGCAAACCTGTGTTCAGAAGGTCTGTAAAGGGTTACCAAAAGAGGCTTCCACAAGAATAGACTGCTGCATCTGACAGTTGGCCCATATAGTCCAGCATCCTGTTCTCGCAGTGGCCAACCAGATGCCTGTGGGAAACCCACAAGCAGTACCTGAGTGCAACAGTACTCTCCCTTCCTGTGGTTTCCAGCAACTGGTACTCAGAAGCAACGCTTCCTCTGTCAAGGTACAGCATAGCCAACATGGCTGGTAGACACTGGTTACAGGTAGGTAGCCGTGTTGGTCTGATGTAGTCGAAACAAAATAAAAAAATCCCTTCCAGCAGCACCTTAAAGACCAACTAAGTTTTTATTTTGGTATGAGCTTTTGTGTGCATGCACACTTCTTCAGATACACTGAAATAGAAGTCCCCAGACACTTATGTAGAGAAAGGGTGGGGAGGGGGTATCACTCAGAAGGGTGGTAGAAATGGGTGATTGACTGATAGCTGTAGACGACTGTAAACGACTGCAAATGGTCTTGCATGAAAAAGCAAGGGTTGAGATGGCTGAAGATCGCTTTATCATGTATAATGAGATAAAAATCCAATGTCTCTGTTCAAACCAGGTCCCTCCATGGTTTTGAGCTTGGCGATAAGTTGCACCAATAAATTGCAACTTATCACCAAGCTCAAAACCATGGATTGAGGGAATAAAAGGGCAATTTGGCTGAAAGGTTTTAATAGGGTAACTGCTTCCTTAAAATTGCCTTAAAAAGGTAAAGGGACCCCTGACCGTAAGGTCCAGTCACGGATGACTCTGGGGTTGTGGCGCTTATCTCGCTTTATTGGCCGACGAGCCGGCATTTGCCCGCAGATAGCTTCCAGGTCATGGGCCAGCATGACTAAGCCGCTTCTGGCGAACCAGAGCAGCACACGGAAATGCAGTTTACCTTCCCGCCAGAGTGGTTCCTATTTATCTACTTGCACTTTTGACATGCTTTCGAACTGCTAGGTTGGCAGGAAAATTGCCTTAGTATAACATTAATAGTTGAATACCAGCAGTAAAGCAGTGCCAGGAGAAAAACAATTTGCTCACGGGCCACCTGCAAAATTAGATTTTTGCTCAGGGAGGCCAAAGTATTAAAGGCCAAAGAAACAAGATACCGTATACTGGACAATGAAGCACAAAAGACTGATTCTGCTGTGCGACCCTGCACAAAAAAACTGCTATAATAAAAAAACTTGTGCCGGTTGAGGTAGTAGGCTGGTGTGGAATGCGCCTGGGTTTTGACTTCTTTTGCTTTGCTCTCAACATTATTTGATCTTTCATTGGAAAAGAAATGGATCTTTTTTTAAAAAAAAAGTACTGTAAGTGCAATACCTGTTTACTCAAAAGACCTGCTGAGTTCAATAGGACTTACTCCCAGACATCCATGCATAAGGGTCCAGCCTAACCTTGTTAAAGCCTCACTCATCAGTCTGTAAAGGAAATTTTAAAATAGAGGTTGCTTCTTACTGAAATAAATGAATTCTGCATTGTTGGAGAGAAACTGGGAGATCATCTTGCTTGTTTTGTCATTAGCTCCATTAGTTGCCTAGATGTGTTTGACAGAACACCTATATAAGTGCTGTCGATTGCACACCGCTAGCCTTAACAAAACAGACATTAAGGCGCTTTGATCAAGAAGATGCTGCAAAACCAATTTTGAATCATACTGGTATTGTATATTTGTGTCAGGGACAAGGTACAAGTGCTTGTAAATTGCATCTCCAAGATTCCTGTAATCAACCTACTATAAATGTTTGCATGGGAAATATTTAGCTTGCATTAACAGCTGTTAGGGACCCAGGTGGCGCTGTGGGTTAAATCACAGTCTAGGGCTTGCTGATCAGGTGGTCGGTGGTTCGAATCCCTGCAACGGGGTGAGTTCCCGTTGCTCGGTCCCAGCTCCTGCCCACCTAGCAGTTCGAATGCACATCAAAGTGCAAGTAGATAAATAGGGACCGCTCCGGCGGGAAGGTAAACGGCGTTTCCATGCGCTGCTCTGGTTCGCCAGAAGCAGCTTTGTCATGCTGGCCACATGACCCGGAAGCTGTCTGCGGACAAACGCCGGCTCCCTCGGCCTATAGAGCGAGATGAGCGCCGCAACCCCAGAGTCGGACACGACTGGACCTGATGGTCAGGGGCCCCTTTACCCTTACCCTTTAACAGCTATTAACGATCCAGCCCCCCTCCCCCCAAAAAGTGGACAGGGATCAGCAACTGGAGGCCTTGGCTAAATCCTGCACCACCCTGAATATGAAGAGTTGGTCCTTCAATTGTAAATCCATAGGCAAGAGGGGCATAAGCATGCCATGGTGTTTTGTGCACACACACAGATGAACACATAGCCCTGGTTGGTAACATAAAGTGCAGTTTTCTCCCCAATCTACCACACCCATTACCAGTTAAAATACCTGTATCAGAAATCCTTAATATCCTGCCCACAAATTCACATTTCCTGCGGAATCTTCACTACAGCTAACCAGATGTAAATATTTCTATATAGATGGTATTTAGCACATCAACTAGTTTAACTGCCCGTCACTACCATGCAGTGTTGCTCAATACTTGGCAGCTTACATATGGTTTGCTTACATGAGCCATCTAGGATAGTTTTATTAATTTACACGGTCTTACAGGTATATCTGCAGAGTTATATGTCACTGCATTCAGGCAGCCCTTTATTGAGTTTTTCCTGACATTTCCTTACCAGGTGTGTGTGTGTGTGTGTGTGTGTGTGTGTGTGTGTGTATGTATCGTTCAGATGACGTAAAGCTCACTTCTAGAAATCTAGTGGAACTTCCGTGGTTTTTTTTGGGGGGGGGCGCTTACAAGCCCATTAACTCAGAAAATCACAGTTCCTTTCTTGAGAATCCCACCCCTTAAGCTTTCGAGTTTACTAACCTGCTCACACAGCTACTTTTTTCTCTAATAGCAGTTTTCCTTGTGTCTCCTAGAGGTACTTTCTTCTTGAGAAATTACAGCTGTGGAGAACTTAATCCTGCTGTAGCCCAATTTTGACACACATTCCTAAAATGCTATTCTGTTGTTTGGCAAGTGGGGAGAGTGAGGAGCAATTGTCTCCTGGGGAAGCCACTGAGTATTAGCAGTAGGATATTTTGCCTAGATGTTATATTGAATGGATGTGGATTATGTGATCCTTTCCCCCTGGGACTGCAAGTGTTTTTATTGTCCAAGGGCAAACAGAAACCAAAGTGCAACAGCAAGGCCGCAGATCACTAAACCTGTTTAAAAGTTTAATCATTTCTCACGAAATCAGTTGTGAAATGTTCTGCTGTGCCACCCTGCACCATCCTTCTGTTTTTGAGTTGTTCCCTCAACTTTCAGAATATGAGTTAACGTCACCCAGCATAAGTGGCATAGCTTCTGCTCACTTATGGCCTGTATTCAGAAAGTTCAGATCAGGACTTGTGCTTTGAAATGAATTAAGTTTATCTTTTTCACATAATGGTTTCCAAGGTAGTTCATTCACACCCCCGATTAGGGAAGCTAATGTTGGATGAATGCAATTTCCTCAGCCTCACATGTCATCCCAAAGACCACTGGTCAGATTAGCTATTGAGAAGTCATATGCACTTATTGTATGCGTGGAAGACATTATGTGCTTATGTTGTTGGCACATGTATACAGAAACCCTTAATACGCATGGCCAACAGGGTCATCTTAAGCACACCCGGTGCCGTGGTGCAAAGATCCCTTCGGGGCCCCCCTCCCTTCCATTTCCCAGAGTTGTTGACCTTTTCCCAAGCTCCTGCGGGGATCGCTCTCCTGCGGAGGCTCGGGTGGCAAGCTGCACACCCGCCAGCCATGTGATTGACGGGGCTCAGCTGGCGGGCGTGCAGGGAAAGGGGAGGCCGCTGGCAAAGCCACGCAGCTCCTCCACTTGCTGGGGCATCTGAGAGGTAGGCGCCCTAGCGCAATGCGCCACTAAGCCCAATGGGAAAGACGGCTCTGATGCCAATGAGATGCATTGCCAATGTGCAGAGCAGGACCACTCAACACAACCCCCTCGGGCATCTTCTCAAGGCATGGAAGGATCTGAGAGAACCTCCCTAACGGTAGCATGACCCCTATGAGCAGCATCAATGGTCATTTACCCACATAAATAGGGAATTTACTGTAGCTGATGAGTAGTTTCAATTGGTCTGGCAAATGTACCCTCTACCAACATCAGAAACAAATCATTACTAATAATATAAATTGAATACAGTTGTATGAATGTTTATTTCTAGTTACAAGAAACAGAATCAGTCCCTCAATTGTACAAAAATACCTGAAAGATTACAATTAGCTTCACAACACCCCCCCCCAAAAAGCTATTTACAGTTATGAAGCAATGCATATTGAGTAAGAGGTTTTGTCTCTTAAATTAATACCTTTTGCATTCCCTGAAAACTTAACTTTTATTCCATATTACAGTCACTAAAAAGTCTTGCATTGTGCCAATATAATTTACAATAAGCAAGTCTTGCCACTGGAAAGGTGCACTGATTGGTCAAAACGGTCAGGTACTTAGTGCAGAAAAGAGAAGACAAAACATCTAAAAACTGAGGCACGTGTTTCTTCAAGATTAATTCAACAAATAAAAAAACTTGTTCATTTTCAAACACCTACTGTTCTATAACTTACCTAATGGTTTTTTAATTTTATTTTTTTACCAGATGGTTTGACATTTTCCTTCTCAACATATTCCAAGATTGCTACATGAAGTATTTTATTTTAGAAAATAAAGATCACAGGCAAACAAAAACAAATGATAAAAATTCAACAGGCTCCAGAAACAACCCTGAGCGTCCCTCTTTACATTCATGTCATTTAAATACAAAAGAAGTCAAATGTCCTTCAGTCCTTGGTTTTGAAGCTGCCAACCAGCTGTATCTGCTGCAAATGTTTAAGGTGGGATTTTAACAATTTCATTTCCAGCAAAACCAAAAAAATAGGGAGGAGCAATAATGGTGTGCTCTAGTAAAGTAGCTACCACTTTGATGTGGCTCATTTCTTTAAAATAGCTCATTTTAAAGTTGGATGTACAAAATAGTCAGCTATCTACATAGAAAATTATGATAGTCAAAGAATGCGAGTTTTATAAACATGAAACAATGCAAAACGATTTTTTTTAATTTGCTGAAAACTAAGTTATGTTAGGACACAAATTTATCTCAAAAGTCTAAATGGTCTTATTGAAACTAGAGAATGAGCATTTTTAATATATATAGGAGGGGTAAAACAGAAAATGCAGAGTGAAATCAAAGATAAAATTTAGCTTAATATGATGTCTAAAGAACATTGACAAAATATTAATATGCACATATAAAACCAGCAAGTTTCTAATAAAAACTAAGTCAAGTTTCTTCATTTTATATGTAGACATTTCATGGAGGGCAAAGCTACTAGAATGTGTTCTGTAAACTAAGATACAGTGTTTCTATACCATTGATAATTCAGCTGGTATATGTGACTCAAGCTGGTTATTTTTTCTTAAGCTACTCTCACCACTATAAGAATACCTTGTGAATAAAGAACCGCTTTTCCAACTTCAGCCAGCAGGATGGGCTATTTACTACGGTAGTTACATGTGATAATCAGTAGAAATAAATTTTATTTTGCAACAGTAATTCTGAACATTCCTAGGGTGAATACTTCCTGCGTTATAAACCGTGCGAAGCACATCATGTGTGTATTAACACAAAGCACATCATGTGTGTATTAACCATGATATTCAAAGTCTGATAGTCATAAACCGTATGGCAATCCAATGGGAAATCAAACCTTCCTCTAATGCTACCGTGTTTCCCCAAAGACCAGACACTTATAGTTTTCCTCAAGAAGACACACTATGGCTTGTTTTCAGGGGATGTCTTATTTTTTAATTACGCGTCCAGCCTCGCCTCTTCCTTGGCGCCGTCCAGAACTGCGCCTATCACTACGTCTTATTTTTGGGGGAATGGCTTATATTGCGCGAATGCCTAGAACTCCTGCTGTGGCTTATCTTATGGGTATGTCTTATTTTCGGGAAAACAGGTAGCTATCGCCAGAAGGAAAAGCACTGCAATGTAAACATGGAACAAATGAAACATTTAACAAGAGATTGTCCTGGTTCAGATATTGTAAAGCCATCTAAAATGTGTTTCCCCATGAAGGCAGTTGGTAGCATCCGAGTCAACCTAACTATGCCGCTTGCATTTTACTTACCATATGTGCCCAAATTTCAGTCAGGAAACTCCACTTGTCAATTTGGATTAAAGCTGGATCAGATATTATTTGCTCCATACAGCCAATGCCCACATGGAAGGCCTAAAACAGGCCTTGAAAATATCTGGTTTGCATATAATGATAAGCCACAGTTTGTACAACAAATCACAAGTTAACGACGAATTGCTCAACAAATGATCAAATAATATATGGCTTGTTTCTCAAAAGTTTGTTTTGTTTTCCAGCTGCACTCTCCTCGGGCTTCTGCAGCTTGCTGAACACTTTGGTTGGAGTGGGCAAACAAATCATGGTTAAGGAAGGGTGCTTGGTTCACTTGCAATGCCAAAGAATAGTTAAAGCAAGTTAAGATTCATAAGCCTACAACAAACAATGGCTTCACATAATGATTTGTTGGCAGTAAATAAATGAGAAGTTAAAACCACTGGGCAGGCTCATATGTAATGCTACACCATGGTCTTAATAAGCCATAGTTTAATAAACCATGGCTTACCATTGTGTGTGAACCAGGGCCTTATTTAAATGAACCAGGGATGAAACAAGACCGAACCAGTTTGCCACAAACTAGTTTGACCAACTAATATAAATACCTTAGTGCATATATCCCCAAGTATTATGTACTGTAGTTTACTGAATTGTCAATGGTAAATTCAGCAGTGGCATGAAGGGTTGAATATCTAATTTCCGTTAGAAATTAAACAAGCCATTAAACCAGCACTACTATTTATTATCACCCAATCATTCTGGAGGCACTTATGTAACTTTTCTTTGCGCAGGTCTGAAATGGATGGAGAGCAGTCAATGGATTTTGCCCACAGTTTTGTACAGAGGTTTTGGCAATCCTGCACAATGCAAGCAAGATACAGTTCAACTGAAGAAGAAATTATTCAAATTTACCTGACTGGGCATCACTGTTGCCTTACCAACACTTAGGACAGGCATAGGCAAACTCAGCCCTCCAGATGTTTTGGGACTACAACTCCCATCATCCCTAGCTAACAAGACCAGTGGTCAGGGATGATGGGAGTTGTAGTCCCAAAACATCTGGAGGGCCGAGTTTGCCTATGCCTGACTTAGGAAAACAACTCTAGGGGTTTTAGCCAATGTTAGTCACACTCACGAGTAGATCCATTGAAATTAAGGGACATTAGTAACGGAGGTCCTTAATATTTTCTACGGACCTATTCCGAGTAGAACTTAGTTGGAAACAACCCTATGTCTGTGCCAGTGCAGCCATACCCAATAGTCTAACCATAATTAGGAGATCAGGATACTCCATGGTCATATCCCTTTCTTTCAGTTTTGTAGCTAATTATAGTTAGGCTTGCATCTTTACTGCCATTTTCAGTAACTGTAGAGAGACCAAAGTCATCATTTACAGTTACAGGGAACCAGGCAGAGGGCCTTCTCGGTAGTGGCGCCCACCCTGTGGAACGCCCTCCCATCAGATGTCAATGTGAAAAACAACTGCCGGATTTTTAGAAGACATCTGAAGGCAGCCCTGTTTAGGGAGGCTTTTAATGTTTAATAGATTATTGTATTTTAATATTCTGTTGGGAGCCGCCCAGAGTGGCTGGGGAAACCCAGCCAGATGGGCGGGGTATAAATAATAAATTATTATTATTATACAAGGTTAGAGACTTACTTGCAATCTGTGTTTGGGTTACTGAAAATGCAGGTTCAGAGGCTGGAGGGAAGGATAATGCAAACACATGGGGCCCTCTTGAACTCTCAACCATGGTTAGGAGATTGGACAGTGATACACCTGCACAAAAGGCCCTGAGATGTGGTCAGAAGGCAAGGAAACAATGCTAAAAGGAAACCCTGAACTTGTGTCATACTAGGTAGACTAAACAAGTGAAGCCCCACCTCCCAAAGCTGGCTCCAAATACACATTGTCACTCTAGCCTTTGTCAGTGGATTTTCCCAAGGGGTCATGCAGACCAGAGGGCTCTAGTAGGCTGAGAATGCGGGGGAAGAGAAAACACATTCAAGATTAAAATGGGTTAAAACACATTTATGCATAGAATCAGAATCCTTTGCATGACTAGCTATTATTAGTGTCCTGCACACAAGCTACAGCCATTATATTTTTTAAAACCCCAATCACTCTAAAGAGTACATATGTTGGTATGTGTATATTGCCATAGTTGTATTCACACTGTTTCTTCAAGAGCATCAGTACATGACATAGCTGCTGATTTTCAGAGCCATCAAGTCATATTTTTGTCTTCTAGATCCTTGTTAGACTGAAGCAACTCATGAAATACAGGATTTAGATTAATACCCAAATCCTGCATAAGTGTAAAAGCTTTATCAGCTCCTAATATAGGCCATATGCAATATCCAAAAAGTAGGAGTGCAAAAAACAAAAAATAGTAGAGTGTGATCAATACAAAAAGTAAACACACTAAGTCTTAAATTCTCAAGATTATTCCAGGGCAAGAGTTCTTTTCAATAATTTTGCTTCACAAACTTGATTCTGTTAAATGGACCAGCCAAGGGACAGTTTCCAGTTTTGTTTAATGATTTTACACACCCTTTCCTGATTTTAGGGGTTGCTAGGACACTCAGCACCAAACATGTTTAGGTGTTATACAAACCAGCAAAATTTCAGTCTGTTGCTCAATTCATCCTTTTCCAAATCCCCAAGGTGCATAATTCTTGTGAACAACTATTCTGCCAATTCCCCAGTGTCAACCTTCCTTTTATAATATTTCTCTAGCAACTTCCATCACTGAGCAAAGTCGGTCTTCAACATGGATCAAAATAGAGGTCATAAGGCCACACGTATACAGTGGTGTTTGAGTTTACACGGCAAAACTCCCTTGTTTAGTTGGTAGAACTCAACAAGCTGTATTAGGTCAGTGAATTTGGTGCTCCCGTCATCCAGACTGAAAAATATCTGTCCGTCATCTTCACACTTGAGAAATTAATAAAAAAAATAAAACCATGTCAAGTTAAACAGCAATATAACCAAATTAAGGTGCTAACTGATGGATGCACATCAACAAAGGGTGTCAATTGATAGAAGCTTATCTATCAATTGAGCTAATACTTCAAACTTGTTTAAAGTTGGTTTTAACTCATCCACAATTCTGATATTCAAAATATAAATTTCACTATTTCCAATTTTGGGCACAGCAAAGCTCCATCTTTTGACTTAACCTTTAGCCCACAGTCCCAACAATAATGAAGTGCAATGTACATTTGCCCACAATCCTTTTACCATTTTATCATTCCCTTCCCTTCTTATATTGTCCCCACCCCACACCCCACCCCAAGGCAGCAACTTAGTATTACTGGTATAGAACAGAACATTGGTTGCTCACCCTGAAGGTATCCAACAATGGGTCAATATCTTTGCACTTGCCCAGGAAGGCTAGAAATGAGACTAAGTTTTTTTCCACTAAGACTGGTTCTGGAGACTCTTTTGTCCCTCAAAAAGCTTGAAATAGAATGCATCTTGAAAATAGGGAAGGATAACTAGGGAGGAGGAGTCTGGGCAGGCCAAACTATAGGGTGCAAGGTGATGCTGGCTTTGTGAAGACGATATGGACAACATCAGGCTAGGCACAAGGATGGAACAAAGCTTTGGGTTATGTTAGCCATTGAGAAGCAGGATGCTATCTTGGATGCCTCTGCACACCAAACCGAAACGAATCTTCAAATTGACGTTAGAGGTATCCAACAGTAAAAATGTTACATTACATTCTAATTAGGGCATGTGGCTGAGCCAGGAAGTGGGGAGCACATTGAATTAACAGGTGTCCCTTGTTCGGCAGGAACCAGGGTAAGGAAGTCTCTTGGTTGAGGGTCTCAGAGAACCAAGGCTCCACCTGTATCTCTTGTATAAGGGCAGCAGGAGAAGTCAAGAGGGTGGTCCTTTTGGCACTCCATGTATCTGAGCCTTTGTCCAGGCTATCTGAAATCTAAACATGTAGCTTGGGAAGGGGTGGTTCCTGGAGAAGGCAAAGAGGTCTATCAGTGGGTGTCCAAGTGCTCCTGTATTGCTGCAAACATCTCCCTGTTGAGGATTATTTCTCCTAGGTCCAGGTAGCTGCAGCTGAGATAGTCTACAGTCATGTTTTGCATCCCTCCGCATTGGGACGATTACTTCCTCCAATGCTGAATTGAATGCTGTCACATGGAAGAAGTGTTTGCAGTGGTTTGGCCCTCAATATGCCTTCCTGACTCTTGCCCAGATCATAGCTTTAGGAGGAGGTCCAGGGTGTGGTTAACACACATTTGCAGGAGGAGTGGGTGCCTGATGTCCTGAAACACATGGGCACTCTTTAAAGAAAGCTCTCCCTGAATGCGGCGACGCTTGACAATTATCACCTGGTCACAAATACTGGCCTTTGGCAGTAAGGTGCTTGGGAGGGTGGTGGTATAGCTACAGACACTATTGGAAGAAAATTGGAACCCATTTCAGTCTGGGTTCATGTCTGCTTTGAGGACAGAACTGACCTTGGTTGCCCTGACCTTTGGGAGAGGGATGGGGAAGTGCAAGCTTGTTGCTGTTGCTTAATCTCTCAGTGGCTTTTGATACTGTTGACCACAGTGTCCTCCTACCGGTAGACCGGTGATGGCCAAACTTGGCCCTCCAGCTGTTTTGGGACTGCAACTCCCATCATCCCTAGCTAACAGGACCAGTGGTCAGGGATGATGGGAATTGTAGTCCCAAAACAGCTGGCGGGCCAGGTTTGGCCATCACTGTCATAGAATCATAAAATCATAGAGTTGGAAGAGACCACAAGGGCCATCCAGTTCAACCCCCTGCCAAGCAGGAAACACCATCAAAGCATTCCGGACATGTGGCTGTCAAGCCTCTGCTTAAAGACCTCCAAAGAAGGAGACTCCACCACACTCCTTGGCAACAAATTCCACTGTTGAACAGGTCTTACTGTCAGGAAGTTCTTCCTAATGTTTAGGTGGAATCTTCTTTCTTGTAGCTTGAATCCATTGCTCCATGTCCGCTTCTCTGGAGCAGCAGAAAACAATCTTTCTCCCTCCTCTCTATGGCATCCTTTAATATATTTGAATACAGCGATCATATCACCCCTTAACCTTCTCTTCTCCAGGCTAAACATGCCCAGCTCCCTAAGCCGTTCCTCATAAGGCATCGTTTCCAGGCCTTTGACCATTTTGGTTGCCCTCCTCTGGACACGTTCCAGCTTGTCGGTATCCTTCTTGAACTGTGGTGCCCAGAACTGGACACAGTATTCCAGGTGAGGTCTATTGGTACTATTACTTCCCTTGATCTAGATCAGGCATGTCAAACCTGCGGCCCTCCAGATGTTTTGGACTACAATTCCCATCTTCCCCAACCACTGGTCCTGCTAGCTAGGGATCATGGGAGTTGTAGGCCAAAACATCTGGAGGGCCGCAGATTTGACATGCCTGATCTAGATGCTATACTCCTATTGATGCAGCCCAGAATTGCATTGGCTTTTTTAGCTGCTGCATCACAATGTTGACTCATGTCAAGTTTGTGGTCAACCAAAACTCCTAGATCCTTTTCACATGTACTGCTCTCAAGCCAGGTGTCACCCATCCTGTATTTGTGTTTTTCATTTTTTTTGCCCAAGTGTAGTACCTTACATTTCTCCTTGTTAAAATTCATCTTGTTTGCTTTGGCCCAGTTGTCTAATCTGTTAAGGTCATTTTGAAGTGTGATCCTGTCCTCTGGGGTATTAGCCACCGCTCCCAATTTGGTGTCATCTGCAAACTTGCTCAGGATGCCCTCAAGCCCATCATCCAAGTCATTGATAAAGATGTTGAATAGGACTGGGCCCAAGACAGAACCCTGTGGCACCCCACTAGTCACTACTCTCCAGGATGAAGAGGAGCCATTGATGAGCACCCTTTGGTCCTAGACCAGGCATGTCAAACCTGCGGCCCTCCAGATGTTTTGGCCTACAACTCCCATGATCCCTAGCTAGCAGGACCAGTGGTTGGGGAAGATGGGAATTGTAGTCCAAAACATCTGGAGGGCCGCAGGTTTGACATGCCTGTCCTAGACCATCTTCTGTGAGTTGGGAATTGGTCAGGGCATGATCATTACAGTATGATCCATGCTCATGGAGGCTGACGGGAAAAGCCAGCAGCTTCAAGTTTGACATGGTTAGGGAGCATTGCTCTAGGTCAGGGGTCAGCAACCTTTTTCAGCCGTGGGCCGGTCCACCATCCCTCAGACCATGTGGTGGGCCAGACTATATTTTGAAGGAAAATAAGAACAAATTCCTTTGCCCCACAAATAACCCATAGATGCATTTTAAATAAAAGGACACATTCTACTCATGTAAAAACATGCTGATTCCTGGACCGTCCGCGAGCCGGATTGAGAAGGCGATTGGTCCGCATCCGGCCCACAGGCCTTAGGTTGCCTACCCCTGCTCTAGGTCCTGGGCAAGGGCATTAACCTGTTGTGAGATACCTCTGACAACCAACAGCCCTTACAAACACACAACGGACACCAAACATGGGCAAACTTTTCCATTTTCTGTAACAATGATATTAATTGTGCTACTGGGGGGGAAATGATTTTGAAATTTGAATGGTGGATTTACACTTGTTAATTTTTGGCTAATAAAAAAAGAGAGAGCCAAAATTAAAAATTATGCTTTGTTCACAATTTTGTCCCATTTGTTACCAGATATACTGGTAAACAACTTCTTCACAAAACCAAGTTAAGACTAATATATCTGAAATATCACAAAAATTGTAGCCCAAGATAAATCACTGTAAATTAATTTTAAAGATTGGCTGTCACTGGAGATAATCTGGCATTTCAGGATATTATTATCTGAGAAATAAAGGCATTTGTATTGTCCATGTTGGAAAAAATACTATGGCTAGAGGTCTTTCACTGAGTATTACACATGGGAGACAATAAGGGTGTGCATAGGTGTGCTTGGGGGGGGGGAGAGATAAGCAACTGCCCTCCTCTGACTGATGGACCAGATCAGGGAAGAGGCCTTGCCCTACTTAACATATTCCGAGAAAAGTACAGAGAGGAAATAAGAAAAAAAATCTAGTTTCTGAATGCTATCATTGGTTGAACTTTCAGAAATCTTCATCAATAAAACCCACGATGAATTCTGCACTATATTTTTTTAAAGTGCCGTACTTACCGGCAAAATCTGGAAATGCTTAATTTTTTGATGGTGACACAGTGTAAGTACAAATGCCTTTGGGTTACTTTGGCTGTCCCGGAGAAGAAATAACCTGGGAAGCAATATTATACTTTATTATTAAATTGACTACTACTTGGAAATAAATGAACATCTCTGTTTCATTATTTTACCAGCTGACCAGCAGTAAATCACACCAAGCAAGTTGGAGTTAACTCTTTGTTAGCAATCTGCATAGGTGTGTCAGGCCTAATAAGCACAGCAACTTTTCTCTGGCAGGTCCTGCAGCCATGAAGCAGTTGCTGAGACTGAAGGCCCTCCTCACAGCTGCCTAAGTCCCCTCCTCTCCAGTGTTTTTCACAAGCTACCTGAGACTGTGCCTGTGTGCCGCCACCCTCTCCTCTGTCCTTTTCATCCCTCTTCTGGTTCTGGGAGATGGGGGAGCTTGTCACATGCTTCTTCACAAACAGGGCTCCTCTATGGCTCTTGGTTTATCTCTGCCACAGACTCTCCCAGCTCCCTAGGTTCTGCTCCCTAAGCCCTGCTGCCTCTTCCAACACCTCCTCTTCCCAGTCTTCTCCCTCTGACCTCTCATCATTGCCCCACCACCAATTTGCGGGCTCTGAGCCTTCTTCCCTTGGGGTTCCCATCTGGTTCCTCCCACCATTCCTCTGTGTCCAACCAGTCTGTGACAACAGCACACACTAGAATCTAACTCTAACTAATTTGAAATTTGGCTGATGAAATTACGACAAACCTTGCAACCTTGGAAATGCTCATGAACAGTCAGATAATCAATCAGTGTAAGTCTTTTTAATTACCCACCAGCAGGGTTGCAGGCCAGAGTGAGGAGAATTTATGCAGAACATTTGAGCATCCATATGGAAGTGTAACTTAAGTTCCAAATTAAAACCCTGGCATCACCAGGCAGCATGAGAAGATCTGCTCAGGTGATGCTAGTAGACACCATTTTGAGCTACATCCTGTGATCCTACAAACCTTCGGTAAAAGAATATGCCACCACAATTCCTCCCCACCCCCACCCCTCACCAAGGATTGCATGCCATGGTCTTTTCAGACTATGTAAACTCGGTACTTTTACATGAAAATTTGGATGATGGTTGTATCTGGGACTCTCGGCACAGTGGCAAATATCACGTGCTGGGAGGAAAAACATACCCATCCACAAGACCCTGCTGTTTAATAATCCTGTGCGATTCTTCTCTAGAGATTCTGCCGTGAAACCAGTTTTGTGTCCTATGAATAACTGAAGGAGAAATCATTGGTCATTGCTAGTATTCGGCACTGTAGCCCAATCCTTCTATAATTAATTAATTAAGTTACAGGTAGGTAGCCGTATTGGTCTGCCGTAGTCGAAACAAAATAAAAAAATTCCTTACAGTAGCACCTTAGAGACCAACTAAGTTTGCTATTGGTATAAGCTTTCGTGTGCATGCACACTTCTTCAGATACCTGAATATTCTTCAGATATCTGAAGAAGTGTGCATGCACACGAAAGCTCATACCAATAGCAAACTTAGTTGGTCTCCAAGGTGCTACTGGAAGGAATTTTTAAATTTTGTTTTTAATTAATTAATTAATATATCAATATATTAATATTCATACGTCGCCCATCTGGCTGGGTTTCCCACAAAAAATGAATCAACCACAAAAGCCACTGCACGAAACGTTTAACACAAATGGGGCTCAAACTAAACATCAATGTTACCTTTTAAAAGGACAAAGAATAAACTCTGGCTTTCTGGCTCAAGAAGTGCAAATATGGCTTAATATAATTTAAGTTAAATTTTAATCAACACGGGCACCATCCAACCACAGATGAGCACTGAAGTCTGGATTCACCGAAATCAAGGCAAAATTAATTAGTCTCAGCTTTACCACGGAAATTATACGAGATCATCTACCTCTCCAAATACTTGCCAGTTTCAATTTTTCTTACCTGTGTTCAGCATGGAAGGATGAAGAGGACTTTGGCTACCCAGGACATTCATTCTTGTGCTGCGTTTCTGCAGAACAAAGAAGCAAGCACAAAACCTCAGTCAAATTATTAATATTACTATATGCAAAAACAACATATTAAAACGTTTAACCCAGTTTCAGTTCTTCATGCCATTACAGGAAATGTATTTCAATGCATTGAGAATATATATGAAGTTTCTGTAGCTTAAAAATAAAATAAAAAAATTTAAAGTTAAATTATCGATATGGCTTCCAAATCAGCCAAGAAGCTCATTGGGGGGAAAAGTGGTACAGTTAAAGCAAATTTCTCCAATCCAATTTTATTGTTATACAACTATTATAAAATGATCTTTGGGTGAAAAGTGTGTTTTTTGTGTGTGTTTCAGGTTTTTTGTCCACATGGAGCAAGAATCAAATTAAGTCTCTTTAACCATACAAGGAGGCTGCTGGGCTGATAAGCCAACAGCAAGCCATTAAAGGTAAAGGGACCCCTGACCATTAGGTCCAGTCGTGACCGACTCTGGGGTTGCGGCGCTCATCTCGTGTCATTGGAGAACCAGGAGCTCTGACATGGAAATTCGTGGTGCTTCCAGTCTCCACTCACATGATCAAATGTCAGAAGAGCCTGTTGCTCTTTTCTCAGACATTTGTTCATAAATAAATTTACAGTTGGTGGTCGTGACCACTACGCTGACATGGCCACGGGAGGTTATCAGTCAGCACCTGCGTAGACAGAAGCTCCCTTACCCTCCAAGCATAGCCTTCCTCCATGGCGGCACTCTGTGCTTCTGCCGGGTTTTCAATAACTCTTCCTATTTGTCCGGAAAAATCCATTGCTACTAAAGAATTTTCAGATACACTTCTCTGAAAGGAAAATTGTTTTAATAGCATTATCTAGAAAAGACTGGTTGCTTTTATTATTTTTGCATGCTCCTCCAACCTTTCTGCAGATTTCCAGTTTTTAAAGACTGGGGTTTTTTTTTTTAGCTTGCCATAGGCAAATGTTGCTCTGCTGGGCCAAGAGGATAGGAAACGTAAACATGATTTGGGTGATGGGTTTTCACTGCGCAAAGCTTTTGTTAGCATAAGTGTGGATAAGCTTTCATGTGACCAAGAGCTCTCCTTCATGGAGGAGCCTTTTGAATCTGGCTTCACATTTCACATTTAATACTTCAGAGATATTCCTTCCATGACTTTTGAACTCTTTTTACTCCAACTGCTTCTCACGGTTATCCTTTCACACCTAACTTCTAAACTTCTTGGCCTATCTGAACAAGAAAATCTTCAAGGCTGAGGCCTGGTCTATAAGAATCTAGCCTAGCAAGAGCAAGTTTCTATACAGCCGTACCTCGGGTTACGAACAACTCGGGTTACGAACTGCGCGAACCCGGAAGTATTTTCAGCCGCATGTGCAAAGCGCAAAAATAGCGCTTTGCGCACGCGCAAAATGGCAGTTCGGGTTACGAACTTTTCGGGTTACGAACTGCGACCCGGAACGGATCGTGTTCGTAACCCGAGGTACTACTGTACTTCCAGGACTAAGATTGACTAGAAACTGTTGCCTAGCGACAGCAGAGTCCATTGTCTTAACACTCCCCAGAAACTATAAGAACTTGCATGAAAGTGGCCTCCCAATTTCTCTCACAGGCCCATATAGGTTCAGCACAAACAGTTGGGCCTGGTGAGCATTTAAGGTCCCCAACCCATCTGATTGGATTTCATTCTGATCCTGATCTGATTTTAGGATGTATTTTAATTGATTGTCTGATTTTATGTTAATGTGTTATAAATTTGATGTTAGCCGCTTTGAGCCCGGTTTTGGCCGGGGATGGTGGGGTATAAATAAAAATTATTATTATTATTATTATTATTATTATTATTATTATTATTATTATTATGCTTTTACCTGCTATTGAGAGAGAGAGAGAGAGAGAGAGAGAGAGAGAGAGAGAGAGAGAGAGAGAGAGAGAGAGAGCGCTTATTACCAGCCTTTTTCAACCTTGAGTTCTCAGACGTTGTTCGGACTGCAACTCCCATCGTCTGCAGCCAACAGAGGTAGCAGCCAAGGATAATGGGAGTGGTGATCCAACCAACAACTGGGAATCCAAGCCCTGCACTTGAGGAGCAACCTGAATTAGGCTATCAGCTGCTATGCTTCAGACAGCGGTACTGATGAAACCATGGTGCCAGGCACACCCCACGGCTTGCTTAGCCCTTTCCAGGCAATTTTATTCCTCTTGATCCAGCATTTGGCAACTCCCAAGTCACTACTTGCAGACAAGAAGCTCTGAGTTGACTATAACAGAACTTAAAATGAGAAACTTACTATAGGAGTGGTGAAATGCGGAAGTGCAGCTTTCCTCTGTTGCGGAATTCTGTAGTTCTGGTACAGCAACATCCCATACTGAGATTGTAGTGCAGGGGGGAGAAATATACAGGTATTTATTTTCTGTATGTTTGTTTATTCAATTCTGCAATTAAGCACCCTTCACCAACAGGTCCCAGGGCAGGTGGCATAAAAAAAAACACCATATATCACAATGGGAAATAATTGAACCACTAAAACACATGGAACATGACCAAAAAAAGTCACTTACAAGTAAGGTAAACAGTCACCTGTTTCTGAAAGCTGTGATTAAAAGGTGCAGTGTTTTAAGTCTCCTGGATACAGTATACCCAGAGCTGGCGCCACCTCTAAAAGCCAGTGAGTTTCAAATTCGGGGGGGAAGGGGGCACCACAGAAAATGCCCTCTTGCACCTCTTGTTGAAATAGCTCTGTAGTAATGATGACTGCAAGGTGATCAGTTCCGGGTTGTCAAAATGGGTCTGAGGGGTAAAACTTCCTCTTGGGTTGACTAGGTTGGCCCTTGCCAAGGCTGCAGGCCCAGGGTGTGTGTGCAAAAAGCATGCCTCTGCACTCTGGCTCAGAGCGGCCAGGATCCTGCCTACCTGTGTGCTCCCCCCAGGCCACTCCTCCAGGTGAGGCACACAGGCTCCTCCAGGTGCCTCAGAGGAGGAATCTGGAAGGGTACAAGGGACTGTCCGGCGGGGGGACGGGAATACATCTCCTTGCCAAGGGTGCAAGGGAGCCTTGGTACGCCTCTGGGTCTGTGACTGGAAGTCAGTCACCACAGAGAGAGCCAAGAACAGAAGGTCACCAATATTTGTTTATTATGCCATCAAAATGCATATTGGAATCAACGTAGCAGCAGAGAGTGTAGCTTATTGGGCTACCCCTTCAAGTGGTAAACTTGCTTGTTAATTAATAATTTGGGAACCACCAAGTTCTTAGCAGCAACACCATCTGAGCAGACAGATTCCCATTCAAGTCTCTTGGGGGTCCGCATGGGGCAGAGCTGACCTGGCCAATCTCCTTCAGGCTGAGGGCCACAGTGACCCAGGGCCAACTCTACGAGGCCCGCATCTCAAATTGGGCATGTCCAAACGTTAAAAGTGGGCATGATGAACTGCAGTTGTCTTTCAACAGACTTTCCCATCAGCTATTCTACACTATTCTACAACATTTTCTTTTCATTCCTTATTAAATTGTTTGTGTGTGTGTGTGTATAATATGAACAAATCTTGTGGCGTTGGGGCTCCCCAAAAACTGTATGGCATTATAGTATCACAGCGGGGACCCCGTTACAACAGTAAGAGTTTTGTTTAACTATTTTTTTAAAAAAAATTAAAGAATGAAACATTTTGGAGAGTCCTGTGAGTGACAAAATCCTATTGCTGGCTACAGGCTGCAGGTTATCGACCCTTGGGGGGGGGGGGTGGAAGGAAGAACAAGACTCATCATGCCCATCTGAATGATTCCAAGTTCATGCTTTTATAATGGCTGTTGATTTGAGAGAAATGGGACTTCCAGGCAGGGACCACAAACACGCAACAAGCACCATTTGCAGACCATTTGGGGGCCACTGTGATTGCACCAGATGCCTGTTTAGAACTCTTATGGCAGCCATTAGTTCTCTCAAACATCCACCTCCGTGGGTGTGGGGGCCCAGCCACAAGTCTTGCAATGGCCTTCACCTGAAGGCCACCATGAATCTAAACTGGCCCCAAGACTAAGGTACCTTGAGGAGTCTAAAGGCGGTCATCCAGCACGTCCTGCTCTGCTCGTCATCCGCACACAGAAACCTCAATTCTTTTGTTTCACTTTTCATTCGGTTGGGCTACCAAAAAAAAGACAAAACAGAACTTATTCTCACAGCAAAGGCAACCAACAAAGATCCGTCCGTACAAGGCAAGTAAGGGCTATTTCCCCCTTTTCGCAGATATAGGAGCAGAGGCCAAGAGTGCTGGCTTGCTGACATTACTTAATAGGTTTAGGGTTCAGGTGTGATTTGAGATTTGCTTGTGGTTAGGCTCTTTCCTCACTAACCATGTCCTGTATCCATGGAACTACCTTTTCTTAGTTGTTCCTGAGACACCATAGTAAGTAAATCCTTGGCTTAGCTAAGAATGGCATGGGAGCAAGACGGGCAGGGGGGGACAACACTGAGCAGCTCCCAGCTCCTGCACATTTGTATGGTCCCAGTAAGCCATTGTTTAGCTTTCTGTGTCATGACAACCAGGGCAATATAAGAGACAGCGCTGGGAAGCTAAGCCTGGGGAGCTCGTTCCTCTAATGTATCTCAATCTATTTTAAGAGCAGCAGCTGTCATGGCACAAACATACAGCTAGTGGGGCTGACACAAGCCACTCAGATAAAAAAAGGGATCTGGGTTTAAACACGATAAACCTGATCTTAGATCATCTTTCCTAGTAGGTCCTGACGAAGAGAAAATCTGCAAGATAACTGAAACGGTAACGTGATATGGAATCATAGAATTGTAGAGTTGGAAGGGAGTCCGTGGTCCAACCCCTTGCAATGCAGGAATGTCAGCAAAAGCATCCGTGGCAGAGGGCCACCCAACCTCTGCTGGAAAACCTCCAAGGAAGGAGAGTCCACAGCCACGTAAGAGTTTTAACATTTCTAATTACAAACAAAACTATCTACTATAACCGAAGGGATTACCTTTATACAAAATCCATAATCTGTCGGAGCATTGTGGAGCTTCCTGCCTGCTACCAGTGAGAAAACGTTGCTATCTTCGAGGTCTGCTAACAACTGCAGGTGCCTCGGTTCCTGTGGGAAGGGTTGCAAAGGTTAAAGATACAGCATTAAGGCACTTCAACTGGCCCATTCCCTGAAAGTAAAAGTACAGCCATACATGGGCAGTGAAGACACTCTAAAGGGTTATTGATACGAAAGTCATCATGTCATTGTGCAAGACCATGAACCATTCCACATCCAACATGAGATACAATGATTAAAACATCCATTTCTTTTGGCTGCAGTGAACAGGTCTAAATACCTGTGGCATTTCACTGACAATCCATACACTAAAGCACAGTATTGGGTGCTTCATAAACTGTAGTCAGTCTGCCTCTTTTTACTTTGCATTGCACATACATCTTAGAACAGGCATCTCCAAACTTCGGCCCTCCAGATTTTTTGGACAACAATTCCCATCTTCCCTGACCACTGGTCCTCTTAGCTAGGGATCATGGGAGTTGTAGGCCAAAACATCTGGAGGGCCGCAGTTTGGGGGTGCCTGTCTTAGAATATATGATGAAATTCTGCTACACCATAGACCTCAAAGTTCAGAGATTCAAGCCAGTGATACTGCAAAGCAGGACGTGCTCTGTCATGGAATGCACACCTCCGCTTTTAGGAAAAGCTCTGAAGACCCTTTTGTCTTGGAAGTTCTTCTCTAGCATTAGCTTTTTCGTTTCGTTATATTTTTTAACTGACAAATTATATACCATGAGAAGCTGCAGTTTTGTTATTCTATTTGACAAATATAACAATGCGGTCATTTTAAACCAACTGGTTTGCTTCCCCAAACTACTGTATATTTTAAATTGTTGTCAGATGCCTTAGGGGCCTGTTTAGTGCCAGAAAGGCCGGTTGAAGATATTTTAGAAACTCTTTATCACTTTAAAATAACAGTTATGAGCAATGGATAAGATATATATTTTTAACTTAACACTTTGACTTTAACTTGAATTGAGATCATCAATAAGTGTACCACTTAATAGGTTTGTTCTAATGGGGCTTGTGCAAAAGAGCTTTCCTGTGGATTGTGCTCAAACACCCAAAAAATTCTTTAGAAGTGGTGCCTTCAAAGCATAAAGGCTACCTTTGTTAAACTAACCTAAGTGAAATTACCTTTGAAGACCCTTTTGTAGAGCAATAAAGTCCAGATCTCCTCAGGCAAGCATACTGCTTCTTCCAAGACTTCCTCCCCTGTTCTTTCACATGCAAAAATCCTTGGATTTCAGGACAGCTATTTGAGTTTAAAAAATTCTGTTGGAGATTAAATGAAAACGCATGAGACACTAATTGGAAATTCAAGACTTGTTGGAAAAGGACCACCTTAAATTGATAGCCCAGTACTTCAATGGAGATATTTGGTATTTCAGTATAATTCACTGGCAGGCTAATTATACACTGATATAGGAGATAATTAACATGATATATGGAAAAGTAGAATTTAATGAAAACAATTGAGGATTATGCAAAATAACTGAAAGATATAAGACATTAATTTAATGATTTGAGAGACTTTTGTGGGGGTAGGAGTTTGCAGTATATAACAACATGCCTAAATAGTACAGGCTTATACACGTTAATAAGAGTGCTATTTAAATAATTTTAAATAAGCATAAAACATCATTAGATGTAGATATAGGTGCTGTGGAGGCTATGTGGAGGTTCCCATCTTGCCTCTCACAGTGCACCATGCTGCCTGGAGTGGGCTGACTCTGGCTCCCAGCCTGAGCCTCAAGAGATCTTGCAACCCTAGTTGCCACCCTCCAAAAGAATCAACAGCTTTATCATATCCTGTTTCTGTTACACTCCCCCCCCCCCCAAAAAAAATGGAAGTAAAAATGGTAACCTCTGAATAGGCCTAGAATATTTTAAACATAAATGCTGAGATTTATTTAAACGATAATGCAATATCAATTCAACTAGCCTTGAAGTATGCATCTGCAGACCCAAACTCATCAGTGATATTCAGTTTCTTAACATGGATATTCAGTTTCTTAACATGGAAAACTACTCTCAACTCTACTCCAGCCTACCTGTAAAAGCTGTGACTGTGGAATACAGCCGTTTGACTGCTGACACCAAGCAACCATTTGTTCCGGGAAAAAGTTCTGGGGAGTGTGAGGAAGAGAGAGAGAAAAGAGACATGGTAACATTACGGCACCAGGATGCTTCAAACCTCTTTTGTACACAGAATGAACTTCCTCTGAAACAGGGTAGACACCTCCCATTGCCCCCGTCCACTGGTCATTCTGGAGAGGGCTGATAACAGAGTTCTCCAAAATCTGGAGACCTAGCTGAATGAACTATGTTAATATAGTGATAGAAGTATGGAAAAATATAAAAAAGACAAAGATTAGTATAAACCAAACTTCCCCAATTGTTCAGCTCTAGAAGTCTTAATCTCTGGAAGCTACAATTAAAAGACAACTTAAGAGAATGTGTAGGGTGCCTCCCTTGCTCATAACTAGCTAGCCCTTACATATCTGGGATTAGGGCTTCCTGGTCAGAAAACACAACTTTTGCAAAGGTATAAATCCATTTTAAGAAGGTAAGCATCAGTGCTCAATGCTTTCAAGTCCAATGTGCTGCATCTCCTTTTCTGGCACAGCAGCTCACGGGACTGCGTCAAAGCTGGAGCATGTGCAGAGGAGGATGACCAAGAGATGATCAAGGATGTGGAAACCAAGCCTTATGAGGAATGGTCGAGGGTGCTGTGTATGTTTCACTTGGAGAAGAAAAGACTGAGAGATGATATAATAGCCATCCTCAAATATCTGAACAGCTGTCAAATGAAAGATGGAGCAAGCTTGTTTTCTGCTGCTCCAGAGGGTAGGACCCCTACCAATGGATTCAAGTTAAAAGGAAGGAGATTGTGACTAAACATTAGGAAGACCTTTCTGATGGTAAGAGCTGTTCAGCTGTGGAATGGACTACCTCAGAAGGTGGTGGACTCTCCTTCAAGGAAGGTTTTCAACAGAGGCTGGGTGGCCATCTGTCAGAGGCCATCTCTAGTTGTGTTTCCAACACCGCAGAAGATTACACTGGAGGGCTCTTGGAGACCCTTCTAATTTGAGGAGTCTATGAGTGAGTGTGGTTTAACCCACAGCGGGTGGCGCTGTAGGTTAAACCACAGAGCCTAGGGCTTGCCGAGCAGAAGGTCGGCGGTTCGAATCCCCGCGACGGGGTGAGCTCCCGTTGCTCGGTCCCAGCTCCTGCCAACCCAGCAGTTCGAAAGCTTGTCAAAGTGCAAGTAGATAAATAGGTACCGCTCCGGTGGGAAGGTAAACGGCGTTTCCGTGTGCTGCTCTGGTACACCAGAAGTGGCTTAATCATGTTGGCCACATAACTCGGAAGCTGTACGCCGGCTCTCTCGGCCAGTAAAGCAAAATGAGCGCCACAACCCCAGAGTCGTCCGTGACTGGACCTAATGGTCAGGGGTCCCTTTACCTTTACGAGTCTAAAAGTCCCAGAACCAGTATGCAAACAATGTTTGACTCCTGTGCTTTTGCCATACAAGGACATTTGTGCAAGGCTTGTAATGATCCCATAAATACTCGCACATCTTAAGCGATTCAAAGGTTTAATTTAACTAGGCTTAACATTTGTGGAAGAATGGGCTGAGAAACAGTCCATTTGCCTCAAATGGCACTATTTCACAAATAATGAGGAACAAACTTTATGATATTCAGAGCAACCATCATTTACTGCCATTGTCAGTAAAACCATGCAGCTTGTTTTGACCTTATGAAATTGCCTTATTAGAGCATATAATTCGATATTGTCTGCTTTGATTGGCAGTAGCTCTCTAGGGTCTTTCCCAGCCCTCCTGAGATCCTGCTAAATGGAGATGCCAAGGATCAAACCAAGAGCCTCTTGCATTCAAAGTAGGTACTTAACAAATGAGCAATGCCCCCTCCAGAAGAGATGGATACAAGACTATCTTCTGCAGGTTTCTTCATGAAAAATAAGGGCGTGGGAATCCACAGGGAGTTAGCATTCTTTATTACTACTATTTTTTTCTGCTGGGAGTTATTCTACATATATGTTGTAAGAATCTTTCATATTATTGCTATGATACCTTCTGGTGTTTTAAAAACCGATCCTATTTATACAGTGTAGAAGGCACATGGAGAAGACATTTTTTCCACCAAGACCACAGACATTATGAAAAAACAACAGGATACTCACCACAGGATTCTTAAAAAATTCATATTTTGCATAGTTCTTCCTGAACAAAAATTTACTTTCACTTCCCATTGTAGACTCAACTTGAACTACAAGTTCATGATCTTCTAAGCACCTCTCTAAGAACAGAAAATAAAATATAATATTTCAAATTAGTCAACAGTGGAAGCAGGTTTGTGTTCCTGTGTGTGCGCGCACACACGCAAACCCAGCACATATAAATAAAGGCCAGAACATGGACTGTGTGCCCAAGAATGCAACAAACTCTTGGCAATGTGCATCCCTAACCCTGCAAATTGGCATCTGTTGTGATCAAAGTTCATTGAGGATCGTGAAAAGGAGTTCCCTTCTGAAGCCTGAATTCCACTGTCCACCATCTCATGGACAACTTGAGCAGAGGAGATAACTTGAACACCTTGTGATGGTGTTGTGTTGCAAACAGGGGATGGGAATGAAGCTTCAAAATTGTTGGTGGGGGCCCTACTAAAAAATACAGCTAAATAATTGCCATTAGAACTTCCCAGGGCCCTAGTACTTTTGATTCTAAAGGAATCGATGTCCCAGTTTAAATGCAATGCCAAAATAAAGCAAGGCTTAGTGTGAACGAAAAAAATGTGCAGATTCCCAGAGGGGGGATCGTAACAGCTGCACCTTGCTCAATAAAATTTGTAAAGTATTCCCATTTGGAATTCTCCATACTTTTCTGGTTGCCTCATCTAAAAAAACGGTGTTGTGAATCTGGAAAAGGTTCAGAAAGGGGCAACCAAAACCACCAAGGGGTCAGAGTAATACCCCATGAGGAATGGTTACAGCATTTTGGGCTCTTTGATTTAGAAAAAAGGCAAGTAAGGAGGGACATGATCAGAAGCGTATAAAATTGCCCATGTTGTGGGAAAAGTGGAGAGAGAGAGAGTGATCTCATTTACATGTTGTGCAAGTCCTGGATCTGCAACAAAATGGATTTCCACTAAATTCAGAATGCAGCTGAAGCAAAATACTAACTGATAAGCATAATCTTCCTTTCCCATCATTGTGAATTACCAAGTTATTTGTGTATGTAAACAGAAGCTTTTGATTTCCTCATCAGCCTGCTGCCTAATTCATTCAGCGATGTCACACAGCAGAGTTTGACAGCACAATTAGTCACCATGGAAGCTATTGTGATGTCACAGACACTGAATTGTGGCATCACTGAAGGAATCTGGCAGGAGGAGGATATTGGACACAAAGGACAAAAGCCTCTGTTTGCACAGCACCTTGGTAATTTCGGATGGGAAAGGCCCTATAAAACAAGGACCTAGAATTTTAAAGTGAGAATCGGTTAAAAGAAGAACATTGTTCAAAATGTTGTCTTGTTTTCTTCCATATGTCTTTGGCAAGTCTACAAGTCTCTTTCAAAAATGCACTACTTTGCAAGAATCATAGTTAACTTTTTAAAGTCAAATCACACTAACATTTAAGACTTTACAAATATGATAAACACCCCCCATAAAATGTCTCTAATCAAAGAGACTCTTTTTAAAAATTTGTTTTTAGATTGCTGACACTCATAAATCCCACCAACACCATGCCTTCTTTTACTGCCTCGGAACAACATCTATCAAAATGAAATTCACTGTTAATGCCTTACTACATGGGCACATTACTCAGGAACCTTACAGGACAGCACTAACAAATCTGAAAGGAAGGACACAGGAAGAGAGACACAGAGAGGCAGCATCCAGTTTCCAGGTATATACGATTAAGCCAGTTCCACATAGTTCTCCCGCACCAACCGTAACCATGGCTTCTTAATTCCAGCAAGAGTTGCTCCCTGGAAGGGAGAGTGTCAAGGCTTATGCAAGAACTTCCCATGCTTCAGCATGGTGTGCTGCTCCATGAAACAAAGTCCAAGTAAGCATCTCTCTCTCCCTGTGTAGGGCTTTCTTGAAGTAAACGGACATGACAGTGTGCTCGAGACCCAAGCCTGGTAATCGGCTGAGCTGTCTAGGACAGGGGTCAGCAAATTTTTTTCAGCAGGGAGCCAGTTCACTGTCCCTCAGACCTTGTGGGGGAACTGACTACAGTCATACCTCGGTATAAGTATGCTTCGGTTTGAGTACTTTCAGTTTAAGTACTCCGCGGACCTGTCTGGAACGGATTAATCCACTTTCCAGTACTTTCAATGTGAAAGCTCGCTTCAGGTTAAGTACGCTTCAGGTTAAGTACGGACTTCCAGAACCAATTACACTCATACTTCGGGTTAAGTACGCTTCAGGTTGAGTACGTCTGGAACGGATTAATCCACTTTCCATTACTTTCAATGGGAAAGTTCGCTTCAGGTTAAGTACGCTTCAGGTTAAGTACAGACTTCCGGAACCAATTGTGTACTTAAACCGAGGTACCACTGTGTATTTTGGGGAAGAAATGATGCAAGAGCACCACGAGCCCTGGTGGCTGCTTACCTGTGTCTTGCTGGGGCTGGCGGCAGGGGAGGGATGATGAGGGGAGCACAAAAGGGCTCCAGAAAGAGGCTGCTTAAAATGGAGGCCGCTCGAGCGCTGCTGCTGCTGCTGGAACCAACAAAGCCCAGCCCCCTTCCTCCTCTAGGCAGGGCGGAGAGAAGCCAAGAGGAGGGAGGGAGGCACCGCCGCCACCCTCACCACCGTGTGAGGGAGAGGGAAAGAACATGCGTGCTGGCAATCCACGCAGCGATTCCCGGACCGTCCGCGGGCTGGATCCAGAAGGCAATTGGGCCTGATCCGGCCCGCGGACCTTAGTTTGCCTACCCATGGTCTAGGACATCAAATTCTCTGCTGGGAGTCCAGCTATATTTGCATAAACTGTTTATTTGCCAAAGTCACACACAAAACCATCAGTGTGCAGTATTACAAAGAATGCCCAGATACATTTTGTGCATGTCTCCCTCCACGAGAGTCACATACACAGTCAGTGAATATTGTCACCTAATGTCACCCAGTTCACACTCTATATTTAGGGGGCATTCATAAAAATTATCTGGGATCCTCAAAATTTACACATGAATGCCAATATCCACCAGGTATTTGTTACCCTCTATTACAGATAAATTAAAATCAACATAAACCCAAGCTCAAATATATTGCATCTTGATTGTTGCACCAAGTGTTCACCTATAACAGACAGAAATCCATTCATAATATTTAAAGCAGATCACCTGGAAAAAGTGGGTCAATTTATTGCTATGTGCTGGATATTACACTTTAAGTTAACTTCCTTCCCTACCTAATCCTAGGAGAGGGTGATGTTCCACTAGGGTCCAGCTGTTATCATCCACACAATGACTTTTGTAAACAAGCAACTGACAGAGGTCCCGGGCTGTCATATCTGCTAGGATCTCAACCACTTTGCATGTTCCGTCTTCTGTAAAGACTTTTATATCCTGCAATACAAAATATATATATAAGCCTTTTTTCTCAATTTGACGTGTTTCTAAACAACAGATTTTTTTTCAACACAAAAGCACTGCCTGCAACTTCATTGGCAATGTGCAATAACCAACTTTTAAAAATAGGGTTGCCAACTTTTCAACTAACTTCTGTAGCTGTTTGAGTGTGCAGTTGTAGCTGTTATAGGTCAAGTCTACATCGGAAATTTTCAGCAAGGGATACTCTACAGTGGAACCTAAGTTTGCGACCACCTCCGTTTATGATGAACTCAGAGAGCGACCGCCGCGGACCCGGAAATATTTACATCCGGGTTCCGCGTGCGCGGATGTGCAGAAGCGATCTGTGCAGCATGCGCAGAAGCGCTCTATTGGTGCTTCGTGCACGCGCAAAAGCGTGCCTTCGGTGAGCGACGAACTCAGGGAGCGACCGGTTTCCCGGAATGGATCGTCGTTGTAAACTGAGGTACCACTGTATTTCGTTGTGTTGCAGCAAAGCTTTCTGCAGAACAAACTGCTGTTAACAGCAGAATAACAAGACAGAAGTTTTTCCAGGCTAATAGGGAATCCAACAACAACAACAACAACAACAACAACAACAATTTCAGTTTAATTCTGCTAGAGGCTAGTTAAAAGTGTGACTTAATGGCACAGTGGATGACGGGAGCCAAAAACCTCTGCTAAGAAAACCTCAGAAAAACAAATTTATCTTGAATAAACATTGATTGCAGGAAGTTTTCTCAAGAACACGCTTCAAGTGGAAGGGAAGGGGGAGTGAGTTTAAGAATTAATCATGAATTTATCTCAGAATTCATATTTAAAGGACCTCTCGACACATATGACACAGATGCAGGAGCCAATTGCTTTTAACAATTACTCAAAAAGTTTTCCAAGTTACATCAGCTGCACGAGGCACCCTCTATTCAGCATTAAGGGTGAGAATGTTCAGCCAATCAGAGCACCAGATTGGCTGAACATTCAGTACTCCAGCACACAAAAAGGACCCGATAACACTGCTCCGTTGGCAGGGTGAGAATGTGCTATTTTATTATTTTGAAGAGAGACTTAAAATGGCATTTAGTACAATGGTTTCATGTCACCAGTTTTAATTTATAAAGTTGTGAATACTCACATACTTAAGAAATTCATCTATGCTTAGGTGCCCACTTTAACGGATTACTAAAAATGGCAAGCCTGATATCATGTCCAGGCTTGGTGATGGAATTGTAAGGCCATTATGCAAATCTATGCCATGACAACACTTGCACCTCACCTCAAAAAGGACATTTGAGAGAAGGAAACCATTCAGAAAAGGGCAATCAGGAGGATCAGAAAAAGCCACCTGCACTCAGAAGCTTATGCCAACTGCTGCTCGTAACCAATGCACCTTCTGGGGAGCAAGGTGATCAAGATAAGGGCCAGTGGAGTGCCAGTATGCAGCAGGTCCAGAAGAAGATATCCTCACTTTTTAGGTGCCCAATTTCCAATGGTTGCTCGTCCTTCAACTGCTGCAGTTAGCTCACATGAACTGTAGTAGCACTTAAAAATGACAGTAACAGCCAATGCCAACCAATGAGTTTCATAGCTGAGTTGAACCCAGATCTCAACACTCTGCCCACTTCACCATACTGGCTCAACATGCGATTTGTGTTCACATGAACATAATAGGTAGTTAAGTAAAGATAGTTAAGTAAACTAGGTTTGGACTTAGAAGAGCTAAAGAAGTAAGACTTGATGAATAAAACCAAAGTAAGGGAGAAGGGGAAGTCGAGTTCGGCGGAACAAGGGTCAAAGATTAATGGTTACGTTGTTAGATACCCCCAAGAAATGGAAGGGGGATATCGGCTTATGTATATGTTTATGTATGTTTTAACTTTATATTGGTAATTGTTTTTTTTCCTTTTTTCTTTTTCTTTTTCCCTTTTCCTGAAGAAACTTAATAAAAATCAATTCACATGAACATAATAGGCATGCAAACTTCACCTTCTACTTGAAGTACAGTGGAACCTCGGTTTTCGAACATAATCCATTCCGGAAGTCCGTTCAACTTCTGAAATGTTCGCAAACCGAGGACCAAAGGCTGTCTGTCAGCAAGTTCCACTGAGGAAAATGGAGAAACGCGCCTCGGAAGCTGTTTGACTTCCAAGGTGGGTTAAAAAAAAACCGGAAGCATTCACTTCTGGGTTTTCTGTGTTCGGCTTCCAAGACGTTCGGCAGCCAAGACATTCGAAAACCGAGGTTTCGATGTATTCCAGAACATTTACAGCTGCCAGTAACACCACCAGCAGGAAATGTGCAGTAGCTTGGGCAACGGCAGAGCAGTGGTTTGCTGCCATCTACAGTGGTACCTCTACTTACGAATTTAATGCGTTCCGAACGCACATTCGTAAGTCAGAAAAATTTGTAAGTCGAATCCCATCGGAATGCATTGGGAGAAAATAAATTGTAAGTCGAAGCAACCCTATCTAAAAATTCACAAGTAGGAAAAAATCCTATCTAAACCGCATCCAAGATGGCGGACGGAGCTCCATTCGTAAGTAGAAACATTCGTAAGTAGAGTTATTCATAGTAGAGGTACCACTGTATATCCTTTCCTTGCTACTGCCCCCCCCCCCAAGAGGAGAGAAGCCGGATCATCCCTGGAGGAGGACATGGGATCTACCAACCGCCTGCAGGTTTGCAACAGCTGGCCTGATACCAGACTGTTGGGTGGGCTGGGGAGGTTAAAGGGGGGTATTTTTATTTTTTATTTTTTTGCTAATTAGTGGGTGGGAGTATTATTTATTATTTGAGTGTAATATTATTTGTTATTATTTATAAGGAGGGTGTGTCGTGTTTGTTTCGCTCTCCCCTTTTTTCTTTGCTTATGGTAGTGTGTGTACAGCTGTTAAGTCACCTGGGTGACAAGCAACTAATAAGTCAAACAAGCAAACAAGCAAACAAACAAACAAACATGAAACAAAGGAAGCCCTGATCTACCCTGCAATCAGCAGACTGGAACAGAGAATTGCTTTACAAGAGTTGACCCAAGGAATAAGGGCACAAACATTAGCACAAACAGCTTTGCAGAACTTAAATCTAGGAATGAACAGGTTTGATACGTGAAACAACTATCTGCACATTTTCCAGAGCTGTATAAAGAATAATTGCAAGGCCTTTTCTATTTTTACAGCTGGAACCTTCATTGACTCACACAAGATGCTTTCAACTAAAATCCTTTGGCACTGCAGGCACCTACATGCAACTGTTGCATAATTTGCATCTAAAATATTTGTACACAACTAGAATTACAGCTTACATTACGGGTTAGATTTTAGTTTATACCCATAAGAGACAAGCGCAAATGTATCTCTATAGTGTTTTATGACTTCCTTGATATTATATGTGAGCTGGAACCGGTCTGTGACCAAAATAATAAATTCATTCATTCATAAGAGAAAACCAAACTTAAGTTATGGTATCATAGGCTGCCTACTGTGGAAACAAGATTTATCTTCAGCCCAGTATACCTGAAGGAGCGTCTCCACCCCCATTGTTCAGCCTAGACACTGAGGTCCAGCTCCGAGGGCCTTCTGGCGGTTCCCTCCCTGCGAGAAGTGAGCTTACAGGCAGAGGGCCTTCTCAGTAGTGGCGCCCGCCCTGTGGAACACCCTCCCATCAGATGTCAAGGAAATAAACAACCATCTTACTTTTAGAAGACATCTGAAGGCAGCCCTGTTTAGGGAAGTTTTTAATGTTTGGTGTTTTATCGTGTTTTTAATATTCTGTTGGGAGCCGCCCAGATGGGTGAGGTAAAGGTAAAGGTAAAGGGACCCCTGACCATTAGGTCCAGTCGTGACCGACTCTGGGGTTGCGGCACTCATCTCGCGTTATTGGCCGAGGGAGCCGGCATACAGCTTCCAGGTCATGTGGCCAGCATGACAAAGCCGCTTCTGGCGAACCAGTGCAGCGCACGGAAACGCCGTTTACCTTCCCGCTTGGAGCGGCACCTATTTATCTACTTGCAGTTTGACGTGCTTTCGAACTGCTAGGTTGGCAGGAGCAGGGACCGAGCAACGGGAGCTCACCCCATCGCAGGGATTTGAACCGCCAACCTTCTGATCAGCAAGCCCTAGGCTCAGTGGTTTAACCCACAGCACCACCCGCACCCCTAGGGCGAGGTATAAATATATTATTATTATTATTATTATTATTTGCAGTTGTTATTGACACATTTTGTGGACACATTGTGCAGCTGTCTGTCCCATTTTACCATTCATTGCTGCCACCCCCCTCAAATTTTGAGGGCCCTGAGCTCAGAAAGCATACAAGCTATGTGTTTCTGTATGTTGGATGGGTAATCCCCGGCCCTACAGATGTTATGGGGTTCCCAAGTTCCACCAGCCAAGGTAATGGTCGTGGCAACCCAACAACACCTGGAAGCGCATGAATTAGTCATCCCTGCTTGGAAGGTACAGTAAGCAGCTTTTCACCTCCACCCACGCTTCACAACTCGAGTCCTTCACTAAACTCTTTGTTGTGCTAAACTGTTATATTAAAAAAAAACTCCATTACAGGAGGGACCTTTCTCCATTTCACTCACCTCAAAGGAAGTTGCCTGCTCCCTCCCACCCAGCACAGAGAGCACCAACATTACATCACTACGAAAAACTCCATGGAGCCATGTCGGTCCAATTACCAGCAAGTTCTGCTCTTTCCCGACGCATCAAATATTTGACCACCCCAGTTGTTGTCCTGCCTGACCTTACTCGGGTCTCCTCCTACAATGTCTACCAGCTTTTCAGGCTGCCCTCAGCTGGCTTCCTTTCCAGCCCTGCGAATTCCAGGACAGAGAAGAGCTTTGTTTTAGGAGGTTCACATTCACAGCTTTTGTCTGCTGCCACAAAACGATCCCTCAAGCTGCAGATCAAGCTTTCCAGCAACTTACACATTCCCCAGGAGCTAGATGTCTTGTGTATACAGATCACTTTTTACAAGACCCACCCTCAAGAGCTGCTCTTATATACATATTGTATATAGCTCTAACACGCTCTGTTTTTATGTGGATAATGGGAGTTTAAATAATTAAATGTTACTCTTGCAACTAAACTAAAGTCCTATTTTAAGAAACATACTGTGAAGACAGAGAGCACCCAGACTCTTAATTATTTCACATTACTTTCACTAGCTGTCAATGCATAAAACAATGGCTTTTTCAGTTAACACAACGGTTTAAGAAAGACTTACTTCCTTTAGTCAGACAACAAGTTTATAGCCAGTATTTTAAACACATTTTGATTGTGGGACCATCATTTTAATCCAGAAAGAAAACTAAAAGGTACAAACAAGTAGATTACTAATGAGTTAATAACATCAATTAGAGCTTTAGAATGGAAAATAAAAGAGTTATTATTTCCAGGTTATATTTTGCAAGTAGAGTATCTGTGTTTAAAATGTGTATTCTTCTGAAAATAAACTTTACAGAGGCTAAGCTGGTAACTTGGCAGTGATTAATAATAACTTATATGGAATAGGCGCTGTGGTTAAACCACTGAGCCTAGGGCCTGCTGATCAGAAGGTCGGCGGTTCGAATCCCTGTGACGGGGTGAGCTCCCGTTGCTTGGTCCCAGCTCCTGCCAACCTAGCAGTTCGAAAGCACGTCAAAAAAATGCAAGTAGATAAATAGGAACAGCTACAGCGGGAAGGTAAACGGTGTTTCCATGTGCTGCTCTGGTTTGCCAGAAGCGGCTTTGTCATGCTGGCCACATGACCTGGAAGCTATACGCCGGCTCCCTCGGCCAATAATGCGAGATGAGCGCGCAACCCCAGAGTCGGTCACGACTGGACCTAATGGTCAGGGGTCCCTTTACCCTTTACCTATATGGAATAATAAAAATCCAGTTTAAATGGATTAAAAATTCATTTAATCCAACTAAAATGAAGGAGGATTGTAGTTTCCTGATTTTAGAGCTATTATCAGGCAAACTGTCTGGTTTGAATTGCTGAATGGTATTATCAATCAGGCAAGGGAAAAAAGAACTAGAGAAATGCTCTCTAGTTCCCCCCCCCCCCGCAAAAAAAACACATTCTGTGACAATGTCCGTTCACCCCCTCCCAAGAGGTGGGCAGGGTTTGTGACACCGTGCGGGATTACCTGGCCAAGTGCCACTCACCTGGCTACAGGGTGGCCGTCGGCCCTTCCCCCATCTCAGCAGGACAATAGGCTGCCGGCTGGGGGTGGGGCGAGGCCTCCCATGGCAGCAGGGGTTGTATTGGGGGCCGTGGGGGTTGTTGTTGTTGTCATCGTCATCATTGACACAAAGGTTATAAAACTGGAAGAAGAGTCCCAACAGTGTTTTTCTAGCTTTAGGAAGATAGGGGATAAAACAAAGAGTGTCCCACCAGCACTATCTCCTGCCACTGTACTATTTCATTCATTTTAACAAAAATGGGACTGTACAGAGGTACCTCGGTTTATGAACACAATTGGTTCCGGAAGTCTGTTCATAAACTGAAGCGAACTTTCCCATTGAAAGTAATGGAAAGTGGATTAATCCGTTCCACATGGGTCTGCGGCGTTCGTAAACTGAAAATTCGTAAACCGAGGTGTTCATAAACCGAGGTTCCACTGTATAGGGTGAGTTGCTAACTGGGATGGAGGAGAGCTGAAAAGGCAGGTTGATTTGCTAACTGGATTGGAAACCAGCAGAAAAAAAGTTCCATAAGCCAAATAAGGGAACGTTTGGGTGAAATCAAATTCATATTATATGGCTTTCAAATTGGAGATTTTAAATAGTTGGTTGTGAACTCATAGAGAAGGACTAAGGCAGCTAAATAACTTTGTACAGTGGTACCTCCTGTTGTGGAGGGGATCTGTTTGTGGAGCTCCGGTCGGATCCCGAGGTTTCCACAACCGGAGGCACCCCTTTTGCGCATGTGGCGGTAGAGCACCTCTGCGCATGTGTGCTCGACGAAACCCAGAAAAATACTTCCGGGTTTGCCACGTTCGCATCCTGAAGGATACGCAACGGGAAGTGTGCGTATCCACTGTACTCATATCTTCAATATTGTACTACTAGAAAAGATACTGTAAATTAGAGCTGCTTCCCGCCGTTATTATTTTTTCTCCAAGGAACAGTACATTTTCAATACATTCGTCTCAGGGCACAGTGACCTGACTCATATGCAGTGTGCATATTTGCTGGGAAGCCAGAGCCCAATGCAGGTTTCCTAGTGTCAGAGGTTGTTACGGCTACTCTTGAGTAGCGACTTTCCACATACTTGTCTTTAACAGAGTCTTTATTGGTGCATGTTATTTACAGTGCAGTGAGCTGTCGGTTTCATGTCCTCTCATTCCGTTTCAGAATCTGGCACTGCCCCTTTCCGCGACTTTGACCAACATAACAGCCTCGGGACAGTGAATCTCCTCCCCTTTCTCCTCCTCCTCTCTAATTCCGGTGCCAGGGGAAAGGATCTACGTTCCGTCTTTTCCCTGTCCCCCCTTTCCGCCTCTCTCTCTTCCCGCCTGTGGAGCAGGGGCTCTCCCATGCTGCCGGAGACCTGGCACTCTCTCTCCGCTTCCTGACTAGACCCCGCACTTTCATGGCTGCTTGGGGACGAACTGCTCCTGATGAGAGGGGGAGGTTCTCTGTAATCTCTTCCCCCTTACACCTAGGTATATGCATTTAACCCCAGCTGCAAAGCACATTACCAACTAGAGTTGCCAGACTCAATAGAGGACAGGACTTCTGTGCCTTTAATTGCCCTGCTCTCTTTTGAGTCTGGAAAGCTTAAAGAGAAACCAGCAGACCAGACCCTTGCTTGGAAATTAAACAAAGGGGTTTCTCTTTAAGGTTTCCAGACTCAAAAGAGAACAGGGCAATTAAAGGCACAGAAGTCCCGTCCTCTGTTGAGTCTGGCAACCCTATTACCAACTTCGTGTAAAAACCATGCTGTTTCCCATATGAAAGCCACTTCCCTGTAGGAAATCAGAAACAAGCAAAGGGGTCTTCAAAAACAATCTGATGGGATCACCAGAAATGGCCTTGGTAGTAAGAGTGGCATTTCGACACAAAATGAAGCCACGATTTCATGCTGCGTGGACACAGGCCTAAATAAGCCTGAGTGAGGGATCAGGGTCATGTGCTCCCACCCACCCCCCCTCTTCCTACTGTGTGGCCAGGAGAAGTTTGTAAGAATTTAGTTTCATTTTTTAAAGAATCCCATCATAGGAAGATTTACATTCAAACAACGGTTCTGGTTTAAAACAAGCACTGGGTAGTTTTAGAGGTTAGCATCATAACCTATGAGCGGAGGCTGATTTGTTATGAAATTTAACCAGTTCGTATGAAAGAAACGTGAAAGACAATGTTCAATAAAAACCCAATTAGTTCACAGTTATATTGGAGGTTTTTAATGCTGAAGATATTTCTCACTGGCTAGAATGCCTCAAAACTTCCTTCCTCCTGATCCTCCCCTTTCCGTCTTCAATTTCTACGACAAGGAAAAACAAAAAAAGTATCCCTTCTAATTTAACTGCATGGCTTTGTTAAATACTTTTTAAAAAGTAAGGCAACTACCGTGGAAACGACATTAAGTCAGCAAGATGGCAGGTGAGATCTCTGGATATGCCGTTTAAATCCAGTCACTGATAACTCCAAGCAACTTTTTGGTATTCCAAAATAAATAAGTCATTGCCTGCAGTAATAAAATTCAAAGAACATACCAAACATGTATTTCTTCATTCACTAGAACGGCCTTCCGTATGCAGGAGGAGGATTTTGATGTGTTTCGTATGGACAATACTTTTTTTTAAAAAAAAGCTTTGAAGTCTGCAGACTGTGTTACTTACAAGTCTTTACTTTACTCATGGGAAATAAGTTGTATTTTTATTAAAACATTACATTTCTCTTCTTGTTGTTGTGAGTGCCAGGAAGGTGCCAGTTCCAAAATCCCAAAAGCAAGAACTCAGTATGATAAAAACAGTCAACCATTCTAAAAAATGCAACAGAAAAGACAAATCTCACCTGTTTATTTGCAGGCTGATTCTGAGGTAGAGATCCAGGGGCCAACACAGGTGAGCTTGTGGGGCTGCAAAGCTCAGGAAAAGGGTTCGGTATGGCAGGCAAAGAGGATGTTCTGAACTGTTCCTCCTCTTGAAGGCGCCTGCAGAACAAAAGGAGGTTTTCAGATGGGTAGCTGGTTAAAGTTGGTGCAGATGTAATCCTAAATTTTGGTTAAGGATGCCATGGCAGGGGGTAAGGAGGAAAAATCATGTGCCAGAAGGGAGGCCAGGGAAGCACATGAACATCTATCTGAAACTCAGGAATTGCTGTGCAAAATATTATTTAATTTATATACAGTGGTACCTCTACTTACGAATTTAATGCGTTCCGAATGCACATTTGTAAGTTGAAAAAATTTGTAAGTCGAATCCCATAGGAATGCATTGGGAGAAAAAATGCGTAAGTTGAAGCAACCCGATCTAACAATTCGTAAGTAGAAAAAATCGTATCTAAACCACATCCAAGATGGCGGACGGAGCTCCATTCGTAAGTAGAAACATTCGTAAGTAGAGTTATTCATAAGTAGAGGTACCACTGTACTATGGCTTTTAAGGCCAAGGACTGGTACGATTATTCCTAGACAAAACCACTAAAATAAGAAATACTCGTCCCATTGCACACAGATAGCAACTGAAGCAGAGGGGAAATGTAATTCACTTAGTTCTTGGCTATGATCAGAATCCAGGAATATGTATAATAATCTTTCTATTGGGCTACACTGGCTTGCCATGTTGGTTTGCTCCAGAACTATTAAAAGGAAGAAGGAGGAGGAGGAGGAGGAGGAGGAGTCTCAAAGCGGCTCACAACCTCCTTTCCCTTCCTCCCCCCCCCAACAAACACTCTGTGAGGTGAGTGAGGCTGAGAGACTTCAGAGAAGTGTGACTAGCCCAAGGTCACCCAGCAGCTGCATGTGGAGGAGCAGGGAAGCGAACCCGGTTCACCAGATTACGAGTCCACCGCTCTTAACCACTACACCACACTGTCATTGCTTTATTGCTTCCATACCTGACTGCCATGATGCGTACTGGCTGAGACCTCTGCACTTTCTGCTTTGGAGATACAGGCTGCAGTGAATTTGTTCCTGAGTCTGGCAGCTGGCCATTGTGAAGGAGTGGGGTGCTTTCTGAATGCACGTTGTAGGGGGTGTACAAACTTTCAAATGAGGAGTTCATATCATTAACTAATGCTTCCAAGTCCACATCATCATCTGAAAAGAAACAAGACAGACAGACACACTGACAGTCAGAAGCAACAAAACAGGGGCAAAGTTGGCACTACTGGTGTATATTGGAGAAAGAATGTAAGGGATGGGTTTGCCCAGGTAGGTGAAACAGATATTGGACTGATTCGGATGCAATGCTAAACTAGGATTTAGCATTTTGAGAAAGCACTCCTCTTTCTACACACCACACTCCTTTCGCTACTGTTTTATGTTGACCACAGCTTGTGGCGTCATTGAACTTGGGTTAATTTTTAATATGGGTCAAAGCAATAAGCCAATTTCTACGGTAAGGTCAATAGATTGTAGCTTAGGAGCCTACCACATTGCAGTGCGGGAAGTAAAGAGTTATTCCACTGCATCCTCGGGGAGCCACCTGGCAAAACTGTTCTGTGTGATCTGAAGGTTGGTTGCTCAAGACTCAAAGGGACGGACCTCTGGAGCTATTCTCCTATTGATTTACAAAACCCTGAACAACTTGGGCCCAGAAACCTCAGGGATCACATGAACCTTTATATTCCAGCTCGTTCACCGAGATCATCTGCAGGAGTGTCTCTGGTCATTCCCCAAGTTGGTCAGGATCGTTTGGCAACAACAAGAAATTTAGCCATTAGTCTAAAATAGTCATTGGCCCAGTCCTGTGGAACTCTCTCCCAATAGATTCAGCGGGCATCTTCAGGGCCAACTTCTAAACCCCTGCTGGAAACTTTTATTCTGCTTCGTCTACGCAGGCAGTTAAGAGTAAATCTCCCACAATGGTTTGCTGGTGCTTGTTTTTAACATTTTTGCTTTAAAATTGTTTTTAATGCTTTAATTTTGGGGTTTTTTTTATCTCTCTACTGTTGTAAACTGCTTCGATATGCGTTGCGCTTTAGCAGTATATAAATACTTTAAAAAAATAAATACATATGGGGTCGTGTGTGTTTTTTTGTAACGCTCTGCTTAGAATCTTTACAACCAGGATTAAACAGAGTCGTCAGATATGGAGAGCAGCACAAAGTAAAAGGTAGCTGGTGGATTTAAAGCAGGTAGCCAGCAGGTGGCACTGTTTCCTTTGAAAAATGCAGACATAATACTTGCACTTATTCTCAGGAACCAAGTACAGTATTTGTAATCCAGGACTTCATAAATAAATAAATAAAACCTGTGATTGTTTGCACATTTTAAGCAAAACTAGCTGATATGACTAAGGAAAATAAGAGCAACTAAATTAGAATGCCAGTAAAAATTACTGAAACATTTCATAATATGCTAGTACTTGAAACACTCTTTCAGTTTGTTCACCAAGCCTGTGTTTAGAACTGGAAATTGACAAGGCATACAAAGGACTAAGGATTCCCAGAGTTGAAAATGTGGCTAAAGAGAACCCGAGGCTGAGCGTCTGGCTGGGCAGAGTGAGAAGAGCTCGGTCTTCTTCATCATACAGCCATACCTTTGGGAGAATGTGTGATATGGCATTGAACTGCATTCACGCCAATGCTTCTTTGGGGTGCGGGACATGGCCATGCGAGGTGCCCCCATAGCATTTAAGAAACAAAATATGCAGGAAAAGAAACTTGTGGGGTTCCTATTAGGTACAAATGCCACATATGAAATTAGGTTTTTTTGTGCTACTTTACCCATGATTTTGTTTAATAGCACTAATACCAGTCTTTGGGGAACTCCACTTTGTACCTCCCTCCACTAGAAGAATTATCCATTTATTCCCGCTCTCTGCTTCCTGTTTCTCGGCCAGCTACTGATCCACAAGAGGGCCCTCTCCTCTTATTCCGTGATTCCCAAACTTATTCAGGGCTCTTTGGCGATGAGGTGCATTGTTGACAACTTTTTGAATGTCTAAACGCAATGTGTCAAGTAGATCAACTCTAACAGGCTTGTTGGCACTCTCAAAGAACTCTAATAGAGTGGTACTTCTACTTATGAATTTAATGTGTTCCGAATGCACATTTGTAAGTCGAAAAAATTTGTAAGTCGAATCCCATAGGAATGCACTGGGAGAAAAAATTTGTAAGTAGAAGCAACCCTATCTAAAAATTCGTAAGTAGAAAAAATCCTATCTAAACTGCATCCAAGATGGCGGACGGAGCTCTGTTCGTAAGTAAAAACATTCGTAAGTAGAGTTATTCGTAAGTAGAGGTACCACTGTAGGTTACTGAGACAGGACTCCCTTGCAGAAGCCATGCCGGTTCTGCTCTTCGGCATGAGGGATAGGGAGCCAATGGCCCTTCAGTCACCCTGCTAGGAGATGGCTTTTTCTCATCCCTGTTCTATATAATAAGCAATTCTACTAACAATGCCTTCCACTAGTTTACCCAGAACAGACATTAAGCTATCAAGCCTGTAAGTTTCAGGACTCTCCCCAGATCTTTTTTTTAAAAAAAAACAACCAAAAATTGGAGTTACATTGGGCACTAGGCAACCCTGAATTACGGAGGCTGGTCTGAAGGTGTTTTTGTTAGAAGATCAGCAATTTCACACTCGAGTCCTTTAATAACTCTTGGGTGGGTGCCATCTGAATCTGGTGACATGCCAGTTTTTATTTTGTCAACATGGCCCAGAACTTTATCTACTGTCTCTACTATTTGCCTCAGTTTCCCAGACTCCCTTCCTGTGAAAGTTCAAGCACATAGTAATACCCTGTGTATCTTCCTCTGTGAGGGGAGATGCAAACAATTCATTCAGCTTCTCTGCAATCTCCTTATCCTCCTTTATTTGCTCCTCAAAATTCCTTTTTTAGCATCCCTTGTTCTCGTTTGGACAAGACATTTTCTAAATGAAGCCTTCTTGATGACAAAAGCTTCTTTGATTCTGCTCATCTTTGCCCTGGGGCTGATCCAAGACATTTGGGCACCAGAGATGGACCCCAAAATGCCATGGCATCCCTCCCCTCCCCACCGGGGAAGAAGGGGTGAGGGTAGCCGTGGACCCCGCTTCCTGAGGCGGTCACCTCACCTTGCCTCATGGACAGGCTGGCCCTGCCTTTCTGGAACTATGTTATACATTCTAGCTTAGAATTCTTATACAGTGGTACCTCTACTTACGAATTTAATGCGTTCCGAACACACATTCGTAAGTCGAAAAAAATTGTAAGCCGAATCCCATAGGAATGCATTGGGAGAAAAAATTCATAAGTCAAAGCAACCCTATCTAAAAATTCGTAAGTAGAAAAAATCCTATCTAAACTGCATCCAAGATGGCGGACGGAGCTCCGTTCGTAAGTAGAAACATTCGTAAGTAGAGTTATTCGTAAGTAGAGGTACCACTGTACTGCAGATAAAACAAACAAACTCCCAAGCATTTGGGAGAGATTTGCACTTGACTTTAGTCTTTCCATTAACAGCATTGCAGGAACAGTGTAAGGTGGCATGTAAAATACTTTTTAAAATGTTAGCACATGGCACCGTTGAGGCATCTGAGCTACAATTGCCGTGCTGTTCAGAAAAGGCGTTTGTCTTAGTTCTTGCACTTGTGTCCAAACCAGAAAAGGAAGCCTCAGGAGCCATCTGCTCCTGCAATGGCTGCCAAATCCCAGAGCACCTACAGGCAACCAGGCCACGTGGTCCAGTCATTGCCACACCCTGTTATCAGGCAAGTCTGGAGCTGCTACTGCTTACAGCAGGAAGATGAACTGCTGTTCTCTGATAGGAGGAGCAAGGAATTCCCCCTTCCAGGTTTTTAGGTTTTTTTGGGGGGGGGGTTGCCTTTGCTCAGGAAATTGCACATAGCAGCACACATACTGCCATGAGGGTGAACTCTCCTTGCTGCAAACATGGGGCAAAGAGTAGTTTAGGAGACCTTAAGGCAGTCATCCCCAAACTCCGGACCTCCAGATGTTTTGGACTACAATTCCCATCATCCCCGACCACTGGTCCCCTTAGCTAAGGATCATGGGAGTTGTAGGCCAAAACATCTGGAGGGCCGCAGTTTGGGGATGCCTGCCTTAAGGCATGCCTGCCTACTGCTACTTTGGATATAAATGGTTACTACAGGTACTGAGTGAGCTTCTGTGTGATGCAGACATGTTGACCAGGACTGAGTGCCGGAAGCGGATCAGGAACGCCTCTCTCTTCTCATTGATATGAAACCTCACATGAACCATCTCAAAATTAAGCTCCACTTCCCAAAACCACTTGTAACAGATCATCCTAAAATCACACTGAATTAGTCCCAAACATTCTGAATTTCTTATGGATCAGCAGGTTTTCTCCCCTAATAGGCAGCTACTGATAGACACTCCTGTTTTTGTAATAAAAAGAAAGAAAAGAAAAGGTAAAGGACCCCTGACAGTTAAGGCCAGTCAAGAGACGACTCTGGGATTGCAGCGCTCATCTCGCTTTACTGGCCGAGGGAGCCAACGTTTGTCCGCAGACAGTTTTTCCGGGTCATGTGGCCAGCATGACTAAGCTGTTTCTGGCGAAACCAGAGCAGCGCATGGAAACACCGTTTAACTTCCCACCTATTTATCTACTTGCACTTTGACGTGCTTTCGAACTGCTAGGTTGGCAGGAGCAGGAACCGAGCAACGGGAGCTCACCCCATCGCGGGGATTCGAACTGACAACCTTCCGATCAGCAAGCCCTCGGCTCAGTGGTTTACACCACAGCGCCACCTGCATCCCATCCTGTTTTTTGTACCACAACACAAAAGATCCAGGAGAACATGAATTTCAACAATCAGCTTGTGGAGAATTGTTCCGATAAAGCACAGGCTGTAGTCAAAATTCATTCTTGGCTTACTGCTTGCGGTCTTGGGGAGACAAACCATAAGCCTGTGTTTGCATGTAACGCTAAGCCAAACCAGAGCTTAGTTCCCAGTAGCATTGCGTGGCCAGGGAAGGAGCAGAGCAGCCACAATCCCCCCTGTGAATACCCACAGGCATTTTCACTTAGCCAGGGTTTATCATGGTTAAACCACAGAGCCTAGGGCTTGCTGATCAGAAGGTCGGCGGTTCAAATCCCTGCAACGGGGTGAGCTCCCATTGCTCGGTCCCAGCTCCTGCCAACCTAGCAATTCGAAAGCACGTCAAAGTGCAAGTAGATAAATAGGAACCGCTACAGCGGGAAGGTAAACGCCGTTTCCGTGTGCTGCTCTGGTTTGCCAGAAGCGGCTTTGTCATGCTGGTCACATGACCTGGAAGCTGTACGTCGGCTCCCTCGGCCAATAATGCGAGATGAGCGCGCAACCCCAGAGTCGGTCACGACTGGACCTAATGGTCAGGGGTCCCTTTACCTTTACCTGCGAACTGGGCTGTTCTGCTTCTCCCATTGGCCACGGTTAGGAGACAGGAGCATTTGCCCAACATGTGAATTCTTGAAGGGTGGATGAGGGCAGGTGTGTATGTGCAAGCCCACGTATCATAACACGCCCACTTCACTTCCCAACCTTTGCCACATTGCACAGAGCAGGGATGAAGGAATCTTCCACTCATGTTTCTTTCAACATGAGTTGGTGTGATGGGGGCCCTGCTTAGTATCAGTCACCAACTGCATGAAGATTCCCACTCTCCCCTCCCTGCTTAGTAGCCAACCTGGAGAAGCGTTTGCTACTTTGCAGCTTTTTCCGTTTCTCCCAATGAAAATATTGTGCTATTGTTGAATTTGATTTTTTTTTCCCCTCCCCCGTATGGAGAAACACAGCCAGCTAAACTCTGTCCCTCTTACCTCCTTGATGACTTAATGAGAGGCGGCTTGACTGTTCTTGGAATCCGGGTTCCACTAGATCACGTCGAGTATGTGCTGATGACTGATCTACACTGTCCTAGCAAAAGGAAAAAAGCGGGAGATCTCGTTCAGAAACGGCATGAACAACCTCTGCCTCTCAGAATATAAAGAGAACTGGTCTCTTATTGAAAATGAAGCCACAAGCAGGGGCATTCCAGATGTCGTTCAACTCCAACTCCCATCGGCCCTTGTCAGGATGATGAGAGTTGTAGTCCAGCAACACCTGGAGGGTCAAAGGGTCCCCCCACCCCTGCTGTAGGAGGGTCTGGAAACTAAGCCTGATGAGGAACGGTTGAAGGAGCTGGAAAAGAGAATGAGAGGAGATATGAAAGCCACCTTCAAATATCTCAAGGGCTGTTGCATAGAAGAGGGAACAAGCTTGTTTTCTACTTGTTTTATTCATAAATTAACAGAGCACCCCAAGAGCAAGCCTTGGCTGAATTTCATTTACAGCTCACACCCTACAAATCTGTGCAGATCAGCTGTTGTCATCAGGCCTACACTGTGGACCATATGCTAAAGCAGGCATCCCCAGACTGCGGCCCTCCAGATGTTTTGGCCTACAACTCCCATGATCCCTAGCTAACAGGACCAGTGGCTGGGGAAGATGGGAATTGTAGTCCAAAACATCTGGAGGGCCGAAGTTTGGGGGTGCCTGTGCTAAAGGGATCTTTCCTAACAACTAACAGTCCCTGGAATCTATCTGGCATGCCAGGGCCATATCCTGGAAGAAGGGGGCAGAGGCACCGTGAGTGCCACAGTAAAGCTCCAGAAATGAAATGGCTTGGGCATTATGTGTGGTACTTTCCCCAAGCATCTTGCTGCCTGAAGTGGAACCCAAATATGTGTGCCCTCCTGCGCTATTCCCTTCATCTTTGTAAGTTTTCCTGATCCACAACTAGTGATGTGAGGTGAGAATATTCTCCAGAGAATAGTCTCAAGAATGAGAATTTTCTCAAGAATAATTATCTGCTAGAAAATTCTCCGGAGAATATTCTCCACAAAGTGTAAATTCCAATGTAAGAACCAGTTTTACAACCCACATTAAAAAAATCTAGTAAATAATAAGCCAAGTTGTGATATTGCCAGTGTAAGTACGGTAATGAATAATGATTTTTTTTTTTGAACCAGTTACATTACTGGGCATTGTGTCATTCACCATTGGCAGTTCTGAAATGTGAGTTACAAAAAAACATTTTTTTATTTTAGTTTTAAAAATGCTATTCATTTAATCTGATGAACATTTGAATTTGTATGTATTTCAACTATATGTAATAGCCTTTGTTTTCTATTTTGGTGTGACCTTATTAGCAATTCTACCCTTGGCCATACTTTTTACAGAAAGTAGCTTTAACGCTTTATACACTTAAAGTGCCTATACAATTATGTGTAACAGCGTATGAGGTGGCCTTGATTTAAACAGCTGACATGTCTATATTTTAATTTAGTGCCAGGAACTGGTTTTTGCAGTGCCATTCAATGGTACAAGGTGCCATTTACTAGAGATTGACACACTGAAATATATTATCATACAATGATAATATATTTAATGTTAATGGCTTATCTTTTATATGTATGCATATATTTTGTTCATCAGGCTGTGTTTTAGTCACCAAAACAGTTATTAAGTGTTAGAGCTATTAGAAGCATAAGATACCCTCTTACTGAATTTACTTATATCAAACCTTAACATGCCAATTGTACTTTTTGACTTGTCCTATAACATGTACATGTTCTAATGGAAGAATAAAATATGATTTAACTACAGTGGTACCTCGGTTTACGAACTTAATCTGTTCTGGAAGTCCGTTCTTAAACTGAAACCGTTCTTAAACCGAGGCGCGCTTTCCCTAATGAGGCCTCCCCACCCTTCCACCGTTCGGATTCTGTTCTTAGACCGAGGTAAAGTTCTCAAACCGGGACAATATTTGTAAACCAAATCATTCTTAAACCGGACTGTTCTTAAACCGAGGTACCACTGTACTGAGTTTCCTTATACCAAAACTTAACGCAGTGTTTCTCAACCAGTGTGCCTCCAGATGTTTTGGGACTACAACTCCCATCATCCCTAGCTAGCAAGACCAGTGGTCAGGAATGATGGGAGTTGTAGTCCCAAAACATCTGGAGGCACACTGGTTGAGAAACACTGCCTTAACGTGACAATTACTGGTGCCATCACCTGTGAATATTCTCCTATTTTAAATGAAAATTCTCTAATATTCTCATTATTCTCGAGAATTTAACATCACTACCCACAACCATTGGGCACTGCATGTGACCTTTCACAACCTAGGTTAAAACTAAACCTGGCACACTTAAAAAGACAAAACCCCACAGTAAGCTGCTCAATGCAAGTTTAGAAATGTGCTCGGTTTCATTTTTGAGTCTGGGTTGGTCACAGGCAAACCTAAACCTCCACAGAGAAGCAGGACACTCATTATCCCAGAGGCTCACCCCCTAAATCCAGATTTCAGTTGCACACTGAAATGCGCCCTAATTTTGTCCCCAGAAAATGCGGTTTATTTTGCCTGAGGAGGTTTTGTACTGTGCTCACACATTCACCTACGTATCATTTCACCGTCTATTTATACAAGGTGTTTAAAGACAAATAACAGCAGGTTGCCAATTGCAACAGCAATCTAGGTGGACATAGGAGCAAGGTCAGAAGATTAGAAAGTGTTCTGTGTCGTGCCCAGTCCCTGCCGAGGCAGCCAATATTCTGTGCACACACAGACCAGGCTTGCAATATCTTGCCATATATTTATACTTGGGGAAATGAATACTGTATTCCTTCTAGCAATAAAGATTTTTAGTCAAAACTCAAGGGATGCTTGCATTTGACTTCACTGCTGCAGTGAGTTAAACGTTATTTCAGACCCTACTTTTAAAACATTGCCCACTATAAAATAAATCTACATTGCCCATTTGATCCAATTATACAAGACACCTTCAAGAAAATAACTGGCACAAGGGAAACACAAGGAGGTTTTAGACCAGGGGTCAGCAACCTTTTTCAGCCGTGGGCCTTGTGGGGGGGCCAGACTATATTTTGAAAAAAATATGAACAAATTCCTATGCCCCACAAATAAGCCAGAGATGCATTTTAAATAAAAGGACACATTCTACTCATTTAAAAACATGTCGATTCCAAGGACCATCTGCGGGCCGGATTGAGAAGGCAATTGGGCCGCATCTGGCCCCCGGGCCTTAGGTTGCATACCCCTGTGGGGCCTGCCTAGTGTTTTTACATGAGTAGTACAGCTTGGGTTTTCTTTGATTTGGCTAGTATCAATTCCAATTGCCCAACAACACTCAATTTGTTGCAATTTGTAAATGAGATACAGGAAGTGGTTTTGAATCATTGTGATGAGGTGGCAAACAGCAACAGTTGTCAGTTGTGTTTTCTCCACAATTGTGTATGTCTGGTTTTTAAAATACAGTGGTACCTCCGGTTGCGGACGGGATCTGTTCCGGAGCTTCGGTCAGATCCCGAGGTTTTCGCCACTGAAGGGACCGCTTCTGCGCATGCGCACAGCGCAGCAGAGCGTTTCTGCGCATGAGTGCATGGCAAAACCCAGAAAAATACTTCTGGGTTTGCCACGTTCGCGTCCTGAAGGATACACAACCGGAGGTGTGTGTATCCAGAGGTACCGCTGTATTGCTTTACTATACAGAAGCAATTACGCAGTTTGGGAAAGGGAAGGAGTGCATCAGGAAAGAACATGGAATACATTGCTAAAAGTCTACAGTCACTTTACTCGAAACCCACCCCAAATATTTAATTAAAGAATGCCTTCCAGGAAAAGATCTTGGATCAGTACCAGAAGGAATAAGGTACTGTAACTCCAAAAAGTTAACTTCTTACTTGCCTTGTCAATGCCTACTAGACTTACAATAAATAGCTGTCAATGTATGTGGTTATTCCTAACTGCTTGGTGCAGTTCAGGGAATAGAGAAACAGCTGCATTTCTAATAAAATGCCGAATGACAGAGATGGTACAGAAGAAGAGGAGATATTAATTTTAATTAAAATGTTGTAATAGAAAAAAATGAATTTCAATTGCATGAGAGATGTATATAAGCTTGAGAATAAACTCAAAGCTGAACATGAAACTCACCCTTCAGTATATGCCCTCCAAATTACACAAAGCTATTGTTTTCCTTCAGCAACAAGCTTTCAAAAGGTTCTCTTAAAAATATGGCATCTGTCATTAGACCGTTTTATAGTAAAATTCACCCACAGTTGGCCTATATGACTTGTGGACCAAAAAACCCAAATATAGTCTACAAACACATCAACAACGCAATTTTTGCTACCTGCCGAGAACCCACCATTTAGGTCTCCAAAACCTCCAGCCATCAAAGCCTTTCCTCTGCTTCTCAATTCTCCCAGCCTTTGTGTCTGTTCTTAAAGCGTGTTGTTCTTGCTTCACTTCAGCTTGAACCCAGGGTTAAGATTGGAACTCGTGTATCTTTTCCCAAAAATCTTGCAAGGATAGAATAGGAAAGTAGCCAAAGCTTGTAGGGAGAGTGTCAGAAAACCAACTGAAGGTCAGAATGAGCTTAGGCTTAGGAGAGATGTCAGAAACAACAAAAAGGTTGGAACAATGCCTTATGAGGAACGGCTTAGGGAGCTGGGTATGTTTAGCCTGGAGAAGAGAAGGTTAAGGGGTGATATGATAGCCATGTTCAAATATATAAAAGGATGTCATATAGAGGAGGGAGAAAGGTTGTTTTCTGCTGCTCCAGAGAAGCGGACACGGAGCAATGGATTCAAACTACAAGGAAGAAGATTCCACCTAAACATTAGGAAGAACTTCCTGACAGTAAGAGCTGTTCAGCAGTGGAATTTGCTGCCAAGGAGTATGGTGGAGTCTCCTTCTTTGGATGTTTTTAAGCAGAGGCTTAGCAGGCATATGTCAGGAATGCTTTGATGGTGTTTCCTGCTTGGCAGGGGGTTGGACTGGATGGCCCTTGTGGTCTCTTCCAACTCTATGATTCTATGATTTTGAAGCTGTGTTCAGAGCAGGAGGAAGAACTGGGAAATGGTAGCCCCACTGCATTAAGAAATGCAGGGCGGCTTACACCTGGCTTGACACAACCATACATGTGAAGAAGCCTAGGGGACTTACTAAACCACATGCTAAACATGTTAGCAGCGCGATGCAGCGACTGAAAAGGCAAAAACTATGGTAGGCTGCATCTAGTGAAGTGAAGTGGTCCAGATCATAATATCACTCTGTACTTCAGACAGAGCTCACTTGGAATACTGTGTCCAGCTCTGAGCGCCACAGTTTAGGAAGGATATTGACCAACTAGAATGTGTCCAGACGAAGAGCAACTAAGACGGTCACCAAGCCTTATGAAAAAAGGCTAAAGGCTATGGTTATGTTTAGTCTGGGGAAAAACACGATTAAGTGGTGAGATGGTGTTTTCAATATTTTGTTGAGAGTTGCCCAGAGTGGCTGGACTAACCCTGTCAGATGGGCGGCACATAAATAATAAAATTGTTATTCTTAATATGATAGCAATACTCAAATACCTGAGGTGCTGTCACATTAATGGAGTGGTTGTTTATGTTTGGTTAGGACCCTAACCAACAGGTTCAATTTACAAGAAAAGGGGTTTAAACTAAACATTAGGAAGAGGTCATTGGCCCTCCAAACTTCTAGGCAGTGGAATGGTATTCTTGGGGAGGCAGACTGTCTTTCCTTAGGAAATTTAAAGCAACAATTGGAAGGTCACTTATCAAGGATGCTTTAGCAATGTATCTTCTGTACAGTCATACCGTGTTTCCCCCTTTTTAAGACACCGTCTTACAACTTTTTTTCCTCAAAAAAGCACACGGTGGCTTATTTTCAGGGGGTGTCTTTTTTTATTTAAGTGCCGGTACAACTTGGCGCTCTCTCCCGCGCGCATTTTCTGCCTCTTCTATTCTCTCCGTTTCCCCTCCTCCCCCATCCTGAATCAAGGGCTCTCCTTCCTTGGAGGCTTCTAAGCTGAGGCTGGATGGCCACCTGCCTAGGAGACAGACGTGCACACGGGGGGGACGGGGGGGACTTCACTCTGTGAGGTGGAGCAGGAGGTATACACGAAGCTGCCCACCGTCATGTCAGTGTAGGTGGGACTGCGCTGGTCGCAGTCGAAGCACTCGCGATTGGGTGGGAGCACTGGGAGGCTGCTCATCTCCCTCAGCAGCTTTAGGTGCTTCTCCTCCTGCTTCGGCTTGCCGCTTGCTGCCATGGCTTCGAAGGCAGCGGCGGCCGTGTGTGTGTGCGCGCAGAGGTATAGAGGCTGCTCCCCGGGCTCTCTCACGCTGGCCGGGGAATGAGGAGGGAGGCTGGGACCCGTCCTGCTCCGAGATGTTAGTGAGGGAAGCGCGAGGGGGACGAGGCTTGGGACTGCGGCTCTGGCGCGCGCAACCCCAACTGACGGACCGACGGAAGGAGGGGGGGGAAAGGGAAGGAGGAGGAGAGGAGCGGCGTCAGCTCTCGGCGAGGAGGCTGGGGCAGCTGAATGACGAGCCGAAGAGGAACCTGCGCGGCACCTTTTCTCTGTCGGGGGGGGGGGAGAGAGACGCGATCACAAACAGAGAGAGACAGACGCGCACACAGGGGGGGGAGAGAAAGACGCACGGGGGGGGAGAGAGAGAGAGAGACGCGCGCACACACACACACAGAAAGAGACTGACACCCACACAGAGAGGGAGAGCGGTGCTGCTTCGCGCTTTGTCAGCGCTGCAGCCGCCGCCGCTTCCGAGCGCCAACCCGACCTGGCAGGCTTCCTCCTCCTGCCACAGCCGGCATTGCAGGAGCTGGGTCCTGCTGGCTTGTGCCCTCAGTGTTCCGTGCGGCACTGCTGCACGCTTTATCGGCGCTGCAGCAGCAGCCGCCGCTTCCGGGCACCGACCCAACCCGGCAGGCTTCCTCCTCCTGTTGCGGCCGGCGTACTGGGTCCTGCTAGCTGGCTGGGGCGCTAGGTGGTCTTGCTCCGCACGTCGCGGAAGTATGGCTTATTTTCGGGGTATGTCTTACGTTTCTCAAACGATTAAAAACCCTGCCATGCCTTACTTTTTGACTACGTATTAAAAAAGGGGAAACACGGTACCTCGGTTTACGTACGCCTTGGTTTGAATATTTTCAGTTTGAGTACTCCGCAGACCTGTCTGGAATGGATTAATCCACTTTCCATTACTTTCAATGGGAAAGTTCGCTTCAGGTTAAGTACGCTTCAGGTTAAGTACAGACTTCCGGAACCAATTGTGTTTGTAAACCAATTGCAAGGGGACTGGGATAGATCCAGCCTCCACCTCTATGACTCTACAACAATACTGCCTGATCTCTAAACCATGGTTATAGAGAGGAAGAGGCTTGCAGACCTACATCCTCCCTTCAGCTTTTGGGTGCAAATTCTTTGCACGCGTGTTTTCATTTTTCAGTTGACCGTGGACAGTGCATTACTTCTACACCAGTGCCTGCAAACCCTTGTTTCCTCCACACCACAAAGTCTGCAGCTCTGTGGACTGGCAACAGCCATGCTGGCTAGCAAAAAGACTAGTGCAGAAGCAAAACTCTACCAGGCCCCAAAATTAGGCAAAAAGAGGAAGGGGAGAATGTGAGAGGGGGAGGGAGAGAAGGAAAGTACAGGCAAATTGGCACAGCCCTCCCAACAGTCTTTATGACTTGCACTGCCACAAACTGTTAATCTTCAGGAAAGGGGTATTTTCAAAATTCAAAGAAAAAGCTCCTTGAAGGAAAGCAAATAAATATGGATCAAAGATCTAAGCAGACATTGCACACACTGAGTAAGTACTTTTACAGTATTGTCTTCTGTAATCCAAAACTAATCAGTTTTCCATCTAAAATAAGAATCAAATTAAATGCAAGCTACATATATAGAGGGGAAAGACTTAGAGAGCACGCACCAACAAGGAACAGCAGTTATCATGAACTGGCACTATTCTCCTCTTGGCAGGCAAGCCCTTCACACTGCCAGTTGCCTCCAAAATTCGCAGGGAGCACTTCATTTTCTACTCCTCTGCAACAGCTCGTTTTGTACTTTTGTTCCCTCCCCCCTCAATTTGGGCTATTGACACACTTGAAACAAAAGGAAATTACTGCAATGCTCTGGAAAGAAATACATTCCAGCACTTCTGCAGAAGCAACTACAATGGCTCTTTTAATACTTTATGAACACACTGAAACTGCTGCATTAACTTTCCTCCAAGTTCACGGGGCTCCCGCAATTTACCAGTGTGGTTTGGGGGAGAGAAGTTTCCTTGTGTGCTGTTACCAAAGTGCCCCTGTGCACACTAAACAAGGGAAAGTTAATCTATTTCAACCTTCCCCAACTTCCCTGACAAAGGCCAGTTAAGGCATTTGTTATGCCATTCGACGTTATCTATATACATGGAACACTGCCGCAGCTATCGAATTCAATGCCTCAAGAAGAAAAATGAAGAAAATTGTGAGAGATCACTGCCACTTATATATTTACTTAATATATAGATCACCAATAGTAATATCTAATGAGGGATGCATCTAGTACAGTGGAACCTTGGTTTATGAACACCTCGGTTTACAAATTTTCGGTTTACGAACGCCGCAGACCCATGTGGAACGGATTAATTCACTTTCCATTACTTTCAATGGGAAAGTTCGCTTCAGTTTATGAACAGACTTCCGGAACCAATTACACCCATGCTTCAGGTTAAGTACGCTTCAGGTTGAGTACTCTGCGGACCCGTCTGGAACAGATTAATCCACTTTCCATTACTTTCAATGGGAAAGTTCGCTTCAGTTTATGAACACTTCAGTTTATGAACAGACTTTCGGAACCAATTGTGTTCATAAACCGAGGTACCTCTGTACATCAAGTAAGCTTGCAGTACCCAAATGACCCTCCATGAAAATATTCCCAGGGCAAACCATTTGGGAAAGTGGGGCCCTCATTATAGGAACAGGGTCAGCTTGTTCTCTGCCCGTTCGAATTTCAGTAGACCAGCAATTTACAAAGTGGACAAAGTACTTCCAAGTGATCTGAAACAAAAGCTGGAGACTGTTGAGACTGCTGTTACTGGACTGCACAAAAGTCGAGGAACAGAAGCAGATACGGTATCCATGGGATATGAGAGTTTACATATAAAAGTTGATCCATTTGTCGCTGGTGCAACACCCAGCTCCATTTCTCTGTAGCATCTGAATCAGGAGAGGCCGTGCAGGCCGTAGACTGATGCCTGGACTCAGCGGTAGGGTGGACAAGTGCCACTAAATGGACTCTGAATCCTGGCACGACACAGGCATCGTGGGTGGGCGGTTCTCGAGTCAGGATAATTGGTCAACTGCCTGCTTTTGATGGAGTTGTACTCCCTGTGCAGTCTGGGGGTGCCCTTGGATCCATGTCTCTTGCTAGAGGCCCAGGCGACCTCCTTGGCTCGGAGAGCCTTTTACCAGCTTCAGTTGGCAAGGCAGTGAGAGGGCCGTTTCTGGATCACAATAGCCTGAGCACTGTCACCCATGTGCGGGCAACCTCCAGGCTAGTTATTGCAATGTGCTCTATGTGGGGCTGCCCCTCAGGAAGCAGCTGGTGCAAAATGTGGTGGCACAACTGCTCACTGGGGTGGAATACCACCATCATATCATGGCATTGTGGGGGGAAATGCACCGCTTGGAAGTTAGCTACCAAATAAAGTTCAAGGTGTTTGTATCTGTGCAGCTTGGGACCAGGAGACCTAGAAGTGTCGCCCCCCCACCCCCACCCCCACCGCTCCTTCCCATTATATATCAGAAAGGTGCCTTTTCCGTTTTCTTTTCAGCACCCAATAAACACATTCTTCTTTCAACAAGCTCTGATTCCTGCTTGGTATCTGTACTGGATTTGAATTGATTTTATAAATTTGCTGCTGTTGTTTTAAAAGCATATATGCATATAATTGTTTTTTTTAAAAATTAAACATGGTGTAAGGGGCAGGGAGCACAGACAGCCCCCTCCCATCCTGAGGAGCAGTTCCTCCACCAGCAGCGAAGCCAGCGGGGAGGGGGAAGAGTCGAGTGAGGAAAGAGAAAGGAGGAGACAGGGTTCTGGCAGCATAGGAGGGCCCCTGCTACACATAGGGGAGGAAGAGAGAGGGGAGGAAAAGGGGGAGAAGGAAAACAGGGAAAGGAGGCCCTTCTTCCCTCCGGTTCCGGAATTACGCAGGAGAAGGCGGGGATGACGATTTGGCGTGCCCAGACTCTTATGCTGGAAGAGAACGCGGGGCGCGCCATTCTCAGGTTCTGGTTCGGACTAGAAGGATGTACCCTGTATAGCTGGATCACTGTATATAGACTGCAGTTAATAAAACCTTAAAAGGCAAGAATGTGGAGAGTCGTTACTCTAGAGTAGTCACAACAACCCTCCTGTGACACATGGTGTTACATATATTATGAATAATAATAACAATTTTTAATAATAATATTAACATACGAGCACACACATTTCTGTGTCTAAACTTTGTGGTAGTTTAGTACAAAGCACAAAGCCAAATTGTCACTGTTAGGTGTGCACACTGATCTGTAAGATTTCTGCCTTAAAGCGACACAAAGAGAACCCTCGCTGACAATGCAGCTCAGATCCAGCAGCAAAGCATCAAGATACCCTGACTTGCCCCACAGTAACTTAAGATTCATGGGCAACACAAACAAACTCAGTGAATAAAAACAGATAGAAAACCAACAGGACTGTGGCGGCCATCCAACGTATTGACTACATAGGTCATCTGTAATGGACATTGGATGCAAAACTGCAACACTTACCGGTATGTGTCCATCGTTATCTTTGCAAGGGAAGAGGTTGGCAGAGAAAACCCCCAAAACATGGTTGGGCATCCATGACCATGCTCTCTAGCAGCTTCTGTCAGGTCCAGAAACCACCCATCAACACTGCTATCAGCTGGCTTGAACTCCGTTTGTTCTCCCCATGGGAAACCACATGCCCACCGATTCCTCAGGGAGAGGAATGTGGCTCGGGTTCGAGTCCCAACTAAGCCAAGTGTGAGACTTCCTGATAGTCAGAAGGGCTATGATGCCAAGACTAGTCAGAAGTGCAAGATGGTATGGGCCAAGGCAAATCCAGTTGCAGGTAGTTCCAAGGGTGGAATGGGTGACACAGGGGTATACTGTACGTATGACATCTGTATGGTTGTTGCAGTTACACTGATGACTGCAACACGGTTCATGAATCGGGGGAGGTTTTTGGAGATTCATTTCCCTTCATAGCATGCATGGGATTGTTGTCTATCACATGATGGTGTATGTTTTCATTCCACAGAGTCGGACGTGACGGAAACAGGATGTTTGTTACTGTGTTTCCTGAAGTGGGACCTTTGTTCTTTCTCTTTGCTGTCTGATGCTAGAGAGAGAGGGAGCCATGTTGCAGTCCTCCGTGTGTGTTTGTATGTAAATAAACGTAGATTAGCCAAATGCCGTGTTACTGAGTTCTGTTACGCAATTGCGCACACTCTGCAGATCCGTAAGTGTGCTGATGTCAGTTGGCATCAGTCGCTTTGATGTTCGGGCTGAAGAATGCTTTTGAAGCCCCCGAACGATCGACCAGGAGTGAGAGAACATGCCAGTTGGGTCCTACTTGCCAGGGTCCTACTTGCAAGTAAGAGATCCTAACACTCGGCAGCACAGCTGATCCCAGGTTTTTAAGGGTGCCCTGGCAGAAGCATATGCCATTTGGTATGGGGACAAGTGGGTTTCAGGGAAACTGTCTCATGGGCCACACTGAGACTTGTTGTTGTTGTTGTTGTTTAGTCGTTAGTTGTGCCTGACTCTTTGTGACCCCCTGGACCAGAGCATGCCAGGCACTCCTGTCTTCCACTGCCTCCCAACACTGAGACTACACCACACCAAATTAGGACCGCGGGATGGAGGTTCCCCTCCCATTTTGGATGCCACACCTCAAAAAGGATACTGGAGAACCAAAAGAGGTGATGAACAGAACCACTAAAATGATTGAGGGCTGCAGAAACTCCCTTATCAGGAAAGGTTCCCAACGGCAGGTCTTGTGCAGGGCTGTCATACGGTAAATCCGGAATTTCCCAGACATAGCCGGTGGTGCTGTGGGTTAAACCACAGAGCCTAGGGCTTGCTGATCAGAAGGTCGGCGGTTCAAATCCCCGCGACGGGGTGAGCTCCCGTTTCTCGGTCCCAGCTCCTGCCAACCTAGCAGTTTGAAACCACATCAAAGTGCAAGTAGATAAATAGGGACTGCTCCGGCGGGAAGGTAAACGGCGTTTCCGTGTGCTGCTCTGGTTCGCCAGAAGCAGCTTTGTCATGCTGGCCACATGACCTGGAAGCTGTACCAGGCCAATAATGCGAGATGAGCACCGCAACCCCAGAGTCGGTCACGACTGGACCTAATGGTCAGGGGTCCCTTTACCCTTTACCTTTACCTAGACGGAATATGGCAGTCAGGTAGTGTCCAGACAGAAATCGCTGAGATGTCCGGGTTGTATGACAACCCATGTCGGAAGTCTGTATTTTGGCGAATTTCCTTTAAAATAGCTCAAAAACTTAATTTAATTTGACAGCGCCTATATGATATCGAGCGACTTGAGGGTCAATTTCAAAAAAATTCCACTGGAAAAACGGTTATGTCCCTGTGGAGATGGCAGTATTAGCTTGCACTGTTTATAAAGATTTGAGGTTATTACCCCTCTACTACCCATACCAGGTCGCTCAACCATTGCTACTGTGTCCTTTCTTCTAGCAGATAATCAGGTGACAGCAAAATTTTAGCAGAGGCAATTAGAGTAAGATTTATTATTTGATGATTGATGGAAACCCCCAGAATGTATTTTGCACAGCTAAGTTTTTACCCCTATCTTCAGTACATTTTTTTTTTTTGAGATTTTGCAAAAAAAAAGTTCAGCAACTCCCCCCCCCCCCAAAACACACACACACACACACACATATCTTTGTCACTTGTTGAAATATGGCAACTGGTATTTGGGTTCATGTCTACAGAGAGACTGCATTTGAATTAGAAGCTGGCCTCCCTCTTTCACTTTGTAACTTCGCCTCCCTCTTCCACAAAATTATGTGTTATTCACATCAAGGCATATCTTCTAGCTCCCTGGTCTTGGGGAGCTAGCTGGTGGGCTGCGGCCTGATCCAAGGTGCGTCACAACAGCAGCACTGGGTCCCCAAATGCAGGCTTGGGTTAAAAGTGGGCCCTAGGTCTGGAAAGACTGGAGATGTTTGTTCCAGCTTGTAGGAAACAAGAGATAATTTAATGCATTTACTTCTGGCGCTTACGTGAGCAGAGGGGGTGGGATGGGGAGGGAGGGAGGAGCAGAGGAACTGAACTTTGAACTTCCCCTCAAGCTTCTCTTAGTAACTTCATGATGAATCCTTATACTGGAATAAGAGTCGCTGATTAAATCACTATGTTATAACATTCATTTCCTCCTTAATTGAATAAAGAGTTCAAGTGACTGCTCGATTACTGCTGTGACTCCCAATTGCATAAGAATAGGAATGCACACGCCGTAAGTCATCTCTGTTTTCTGAGAAATTCTGGAACTCCAATCTGAACTTCCAGGAACACGAGCTAAGTGCTGCCAATTCTCACTGCTGCATTATTTTCTAAACCAAAGAGACAGAGTTTTGGACAGACCTCCTGAACACGGCAAAGAGGAGAGGGTGGCGGTGCTTTTTGTTTTTGGTTTAATCCCCACAAGATTAGAGATAGTTTCCAAGGGAATGAGTTTGAACAGCAAATGGATTAAAGGAAAGTTCCTGGCTCAGCAAGCACACACAGAACTTAGCGAGGAACTTAGAACCAGGATGAACCCCCTGAACACAATTTCTAGCTCCTAACTGGAGGGCCAAACTAAACGCAATACTTGTCACATAGTTTGCTCTTGCATAGCATAGCTGAGTTTTCATGCTTTTTAAAACAAATAAATAAATAGCCAGCGTGGCTCTGAGCCAGATCCAGGACTGCAGCAAAGCAGGCTTTAACCCCTTTGGTTCTCCTGCAGTCTCGGGTTGAAATCCTGCCTGCTCTTCCCGCCCGCCCCCCGCCATTCACAATCCTTTGTTCCTTTATATCAGGCATGTCCAAGGTCGGTTTTGGGGGCCTAATCCGGCCCTCTGGCCAGTTAATCTGCTTTACATGTACATAGCAAGCATGGGTGGGGTGGGGTGGGGAGGAGAATCTGTCCTGGACAATGGAGGCAGGAAAGGGTTAAATAATAATTTAATAATAATAATAATTTATTATTTATACCCCGCCCATCTGGCTGGGTTTCCCCAGCCACTCTGGGCAGCTTCCAACAGAAAAATAAAACACAATAATCTATTAAACATTAAAAGCCTCCCTGAACAGGGCTGCCTTCAGATGTCTTCTAAAAGTCTGGTAGTTGTTTTCCTCTTTGACATCTGTTGGGAGGGCGTTCCAAAGGGCAGGCGCCACCACCGAGAAGGCCCTCTGCCTAGTTCCCTGCAACTTGGCTTCTCGCAACGAGGGAACCGCCACAAAACAAAATAAAAGTTGTGCAGAAGAAGAAAAAAGATCCACCAGTCTCAGAAGGGAAATCTATGTTAGGGCCAGTGCTTTTTTCTTTCTTTTTGGGAGCATTCAAGGATATGCCTTTCTAGAAGAAAAGCACTGGTTAGGAACCAGAGCCCAAGTCCCACTGAGAGGAGGAGGATCAACGAATGGTTGCTAATTTCCTAGGGCAAGCAAGACACAGACCTCCTGAGAAGGACTGCAGGAAAAAAATTAAACTTTCTCAAAAATCTCAAAGCCACACTTCCTCTGGTTGTCTCCCACTTATGCTTTGGCTTGACTGTGATCTACATTACAGGGTGGTTGTTGTGAGGACAAACACAGTTTGGAAATTTAAAATACTATTACAAAATGTAGGATAGCGCAGGGAATGATTCCAAGTGACAACTTGCATGTGCAGAGTCTGATGGTGTATGTTATTTTTGCTTCATTTTTAGGTTTCCCTCCACCCCGTGGTTTCAAAAAAAACCCCAACCCTCTCCCTATTCAAAATCGGGGCAGGCAGGCTGAAGAAAAACAATAATAAAGATCTCACATCCATCAGTATGGCATTTATCTCTCTATTTTCTCTTCAAGAGAACTCAAGGTAGCACTCCTGGTTCTCATTTTCCCCGTGTTCTCCTCACAACAGGCCCGTGAGAGAGGTTAGCCTAAGGGATGATGACCAGGCCAAGGCCACAGAGTGGCCAAATGGACATTTCAAATCCTGCTCTCCAGCTCCTTGTCCGCTTAGTATTCCACATTCTAGAAAAAAGGTGTAGAATTGCATTAAGTGGGGAGTGGGATATTAAAATTTCCCCATGGTTCTGAAAGTACCTGGGAGCCCTTATTAGAAGGCCTGTGTGGCACTTCTCAAGAGCAATGAATTCAGGCTGGAGTCCTGTGAACACTTCCCAGGGAGCATTCCTCATGCAAACCAGTGGGACTCACTCTGCGCAATGCACAGCTATTGTGGCAGGAATCCACCGCCAGTCCCTATAAGCAGCGCCTGTTACTAGTATTGCTTCTGCAGCCTTAAATGGTTAGGTTTAATGTGACTTATTTACAAGTAAGTACACACAGGACAGGATTTCTTGCAAACCTTGGTCCTAACGGGAAGATAATCTGACTAAAGTGACGTTTGTTTTAGTGGTTCACCATAATAACTGCAGCAACTGCTCATTTTGTGGTGTCTATTATACCAAATGATTGCTAGAGAAGGGCTGAACATCTTCTCTCACCTCATTACTACCTCTGAGCAGGTATGCCTGAGCCATTTATCCTCTAATGTGAGTGAGCAAAGAGACTCCAGCTACAAAAGCTGAGGCCAGAGACCATCTTGCCTGGGAGTCCTGAAACACCTGCTTCCTGCCCTGAACGTCTTTTTCCACCTGACCTGGCAGGGTGGGGCCTGGACTGACTCCAGTTACAAAAGCTGAAGCCATTGAACCGTCTCTTTTTGTTGCTGTTGTTTTTAAATATTATTATGAATTATGTGGAAATTGTGTGATTTGGTCATGCACTTTTTTGATGTGCTTTATTTATTGTTTACAACTACTTTTCTTATCTCATATTGCAAGCCACCTTGAGCATGCTTTGAACTTACCTTCCAAGTCCCGGACTGCAGAATCCGGGAACGGCAGCCGTGTGACACCAGAAGTTGCGTGGACGTAACTTCCGGTGTCGCTTTGCCTGTCTATGGGCACCAAACATGGCCGCCGGCAGCTTCAAAAGTAGCTTCTACGCATGTCCGGAAGTGCTTCGACGCAACTTCTGGTGTCGGCCCGTCCATCTATGGGCACAAAAAATGGCCAACGACGACACCGGAAGTCGCGTCTACGCACTTCCAGTCATGCGTAGATGCGACTTTTGAAGCCGGCGGCGGCCATTTTTGTGCCCATAGAAGGGCAAATCAGAAAAAAAGGCCGCCGGCAGGAGAAAATAACGGAGAAAAACGGGAGAGAAAGTGATACGGGGGACTACCGGGGAAAGGTAAGTAAAAACGGGGGTTTCCCGAGGGAAACAGGGTACTTGGCAGCTATGGCTTTGAACTATGGAAAGGCGGCATTCAAATCAATTGATGATGACAATGATTACTTTTACTGTGTAGATTCTAGAGAACATTCCTCACTTGCAACTTTTCTTTATTATACTGTAGGACTGCTGCAGCAACACTTCTGAACAGAAAACGTCTCGCCTGATTATTAGCGGTTATGCCCAAGTTGTGTAAGTTATGCAAATGAGCACACAGACTGTTGCTTTGCACACTGCTCCTGACATATTGTGACCCTGGTAATGTTTCTTACATCACATAAGAGGGATACAGTAGAACCCCACCAGTAAAACCATTTTCTCCACGCTGCTCATGCAGGACAAGGTCAGAATTAAAGAAACAGGAGTAGATATGCAAGAACCAGCAAGCAACAGAAGGAAGACATGGCTAGGTGGGTGCTCTACAAAAGACACATTGTTCTGCTTCCCATGCTTGCTGTTTACTGGAAACACATGAATCGGGCACCTGAAGCATCTCACCTAGACAGGCGCATGAGACATCCAGGACTCACATGAACTGCTGCTATCAGCTATCAACAATGAACCAGCTCAACCCCTCAAGTTCTTACCAAGCACATCCAGGAAGTACAGAACAGGTACATATTTTTGAAGATCACTGACTGTGTATGATTCTATAGAATGAGTGTACAGTCGTACCTTGGAAGATGAACGGAATCCATTCCAGAAGTCTGTTCAACTTCTACAATGTTTGAAAGCCAAATCGCAGCTTCTGATTGGCTGCGGGAAGCTCCTGCAGCCAATCAGAAGCTGCGGAAGCCTCGTCGGACGTTCAGGTTCAAAAGGAACGTTTGCAAACCGCAACAATCATTTCCAGGTTTGCGGCGTTCTGGAACCAAAACGTCCAAGTTCCAGGGCATTTGGGATCCAAGGTACGACTGTATTGTGACCCTGAGAAAACAGAAGATTCAGCAAATTCGGAAGTGTTGAGAGGTCTCGTTAAGTCTGATTGCATTTGTTTATTACTCTGCCATGGAACTTCACTTTCAGAGTGTGGCACGATTTACAGGGGGGGTTGGGCGCAATCTTCCATTGTCTCCCAAGGCAGACAGATGCCAGCCAGCCAACCAACCTTGTCCAGATTACTGGTAAGAAAGACGTCTCTTTCCAGGCAGAAGTATGTTCCAGAGAACAGCTTTTATATGTTCCTGTTGTAGCCTGGGGATTAATTAGCATGTGCAACACAGAACTCAAAAGCACCTTTTGATGGAAGTAGCATGGGCAGATCCTTCTTGTCTTTGGTAAACACATGTAGCCTTGCATGTTCAGTGTTCCTAAACCTAAGATACCATACACAGGACAACTCAAATCTCTCAGCATCTGAGTAACATTCATCTCACCCCTGAAAGGTGACACGAGTGCTGCAAATGGAAGGATGCCTAATACTTGTCCCAAATCTAAAGGAAGTTGCTAGAACTACTGCTCAGCTGACTAGTGGTTAGAGCAACCTTGTCTGAAGATGTGCTTTCTGTGCCAATCAGCTGACAGGCACTGGGAGTGCACCTTCCATTTTGTTTACATGGTTACAAAATGGACTCTTCAAAGTCCATTTTGTGGAAATGGTTTGAATTTTATCCTTCCTTCAAAACAGAAAGCAGGACGAGGGAGTTTCCTGATCCCTGCTTCCCGGCACTGATGGGAAGCCCTGCTTGCACAGAAACAACTGGCAACTTTTAAGCCCCTGTTTGTTCCTTTGCAGCCATGTCCCTGGCTACCGCAAACTGCAAGTCACATATTACATCAGGTGTGGTTGGCAGGGAGCAGTCTCATAGGCTGGGCCTAAACAGACCTACAAGTTCCTCATCACTGCATTATGGGCTATGTTTCAGTTGCTTTGTGGTTAGCAAGAGCATTAGCAGAAGCATAACATTTGTATCTGGTTGAGATTACTATCATTTCTCCATAACCTTTCTCTACCTCCCCAGCATGAAGCATCGGTCTTGTGTCAGCCTCCTCGTGGCTTCCCTGAAGATTGAGGTAGCCTCTCCTACATGGTAGTCCTTCGTTGCTTTTGATAATAATAATAATAATAATAATAGTAATAATAATAATATATTATTATTATTATTATTATTATTATTATTATTATTTATACACCGCCCATCTGGCTGGGTTTCCCCAGCCACTCTGGGCGGCTTCCAACCGAATATTAAAACAGTACAGCATTAAACATTAAAAACTTCCCTAAACAGGGCCGCCTTCAGTTGTCTTCTAAAAGTAAAATAATTACTTATTGCCTTGACATCTGCTGGGAGGGCGTTCCACAGGACGGGTGCCACTACCGAGAAGGCCCTCTGATACAACCAGCAGGAGCCACCAACCCATATTGCTGTTGCAGGAATACCTCTTTAGTAGCACAGCTCTTTGCCTTTGATCTGGGTGTCCAAAAATGGCTTCACTATTTACAGAGCTGTGATAATTTCCCCTGAAAATAGCCTAAACCGTAACATGTCATAATAAAGCACCTTGAGAAGGACCTTCGAAGTATTTTTTTGAGGGCTTCAGTCACCCTCACTTTCTGAGTCATCCTATGTACAACTGATCTGGAATGGCTGCTTGCTCTTAAAACATCAAGACCAGCCATTCATTTTCCAAAGCAGTCTTTGAATACTTCCTGGCCTAGTAGTGCAGGTTAGCCATCATGGCACAAAAAGCAGCAGCTAAAGTTAGCCCATAAAGCTCCCTAGCAGAGCCACAATGCACAGCTCAGTGGGTCACAACTTGTGCAGGTCTCAAATGTACTGCACTTTCCCCAATAAAAATATTAGTTGACAAATAGTAAATCCACAGCCTTCCAGAGCAAGGTGGGGGGCTTAAAAACTTTCAGTGTCAAGAAAACTTGGCACAGAAAGAGCTTTTAAAGCCCTCCGCCATGCCTCTCGAGGCCTTTGCGAGATCTCGGACAGCCCCTTCTGAATGTCCCCCCCCCCCGGCTCTCCATCTATTTATTTATTTGCCCACCACCTATGCAGAGCTGCAATCACATAAATAAATCCTGCGCAAGTTGTGGGTCTAGCGTAGTGTGAAACTATGGTTTCCCAATCTGTACATGAGTCAGTGCATGCCTTGGGTTCCAATGCCACCTCCTCTCCTCCTCCTTTGAATGCCAGGAGGATGAGTCTGAAGGATCCCACTCCCAATTTTAAACAAATTGCAGTTTCGTGTCAAGGTCCAAACACAGAGAAATATGGTTTGTTTAAGCCAGGCTTCCTCAAACTCGGCCTTCCAGCTGTTTTGAGACATTTCCCATTATCCCTGACCACTGGTCCTGTTACCTGGGGATGATGGGAGTTGTAGTCCCAAAACATCTGGAAGGCCAAGTTTGCCTATGCCTGGGTTTAAGCTCTAGTTCAGGCACCCCCAAACTTTGGCCCTCCAGATGTTTTGGACTACAATTCCCATCTTCCCCAACCACTGGTCCTATTAGCTAGGGATCATGGGAGTTGTAGGCCAAAACATCTGGAGGGCCGCAGTTTGGGGATGCCTGCTCTAGTTTGTCAGTTGGTTTTGGATCCTGGTTTGCAGTCTGTTTAAAAGTGGAAGTGAAATCTTCCGATCTCCTCTGGCATGCAGATGAGGCCGAGAGTGGGAGCACATGAGCCCAAGGCTCGCAATGAATCGCCGATATAGCAGGAAACCCTGGATTCCCTTTTAAACCTGATCCAGGCCACTGACGTAATTAGGGCTAACTGGTGAGTTACTCAGCTCAGTAAACAGACTTTACTCCACCACTACAGCTGGATTCCATGCACTTTAAATATATTTAAGTTATAACTTACTATTCGGTAAGGATGGTGCAAAAAGGAGTCTGGGCAGCCAGCTAAAGCCATTTGTGCCTTCAGAATATCTTCAAAATTACATCTACTGCTTTGCGGCACCTGCAGTGTAAAAACAAGATGGTGAGAAAGCTGTGCTGGAGGCGTTGACAAAATGGTTAATATGGCAAACAACTTGGAGATGGAGGGACAGAGAGGGGAAGAGAAAAGCCTGTGCCCCTCTGCCAATCACAGCATGGAAGTACCGTAATATTGGGTACATGAACAGTCAGGTTCATGCCATTCAAGGTTATTTTATTGCATTAACAGAAGGACTGGCCTAAAGCGCACAACAGCTGATAGACCACATACAATTTTAGTAGCATATCTGACTTGCCCAAACACCCACACACTTCTGTAAGTCACTCAGAGCACAGCAAACTCTGCGTACAAAAGAACACCAAGAAATTACAACAAGGTTTCCCTGCCTAGTCACTTGGAGAGTCTTCTTACTTTCCACAAGAGATCTGACAAATGACTACTTATAAACCTACGAAACATTCAAAAGGTAGAAATTTGTTTTATTTTTAAACTACTGAGTCCTACCACTGTAGGTAGAGGGGCTCTTTGCCTACAAATTCCTATGATTTGCATGTGCAGCAGTGTAATCCGCTTAGAAGCAATAGACAGCAAAGCTTTTGCACTGATATCGTTCACAGTAAACACAGGCTTATGTGCAGAATACTGTACATCACCTAGTCTGCTGGCTGCCTGGATTCAAGAACTAAACACACAGCTATTTCGTTTAGCTGACAATCACCTCGAAAGAGCTACATTTTTTCTTGGTCAACTGCTTTTCACAATTCTTCTAGGAAGGGAACTTCTGTAAAGTAATTTTAAAAAAGACTTATGAATGCAATTATTCCTACATATCTTATAATAATAAGCAGATTTTGTCTGCAATCCTATACACCCTAACCTTGGCATAAAAAGGTAAAGGTAAAGGACCCCTGACAGTTAAGTCCAGTCGCGGACGACTCTGGGGTTGCGGCACTCATCTCACTTTACAGGCCGAGGGAGCCGGCGTTTGTCCACAGACAGTTTTTCCAGGTCATGTGGCCAGCATGACTAAGCCGCTTCTAGCGAAACCAGAGCAGCGCACGGAAATGCCGTTTACCTTCCCGCTGGAGCAGTACCTATTATCTACTTGGACTTTGACGTGCTTTTGAACTGCTAGGTGGGCAGGAGCTGGGACAGAGGAACGGGAGCTCACCCCGTCGCGGGGATTCAAGCCACCGACCTTTAGATCGGCAAGCCCAGAGGCTCAGTGATTTAGATCACAGCGCCACCCGCGTCCTAACCTTGGCATAAGCTCCACTAAATGCAGTGGGGACAGAAGCAAGCATGCATAGGGTTGATTGCCTAGTAAAAAAAAAAAAGGAGGGGGCAGGAACCTTCCCACCCTTAAAAAAAATATCAGTGAGAAACTACACATTACATGCAATGTGGACTATTTCTGAAAGTATCCCCATTCATGCAATGGTATCATGCAATGATCAAGAGTGCCAAAACATTAGAGGAAGAGATGAACTGCTACGGTATCTTCAGTGGCAGCTCCACTGGGTCACATATGTGTATTCCCACCAAAACAATAAGGGTATGCGAAGAACGCCCTTTCATAGGCCACCTGAATGTGCAGTTTCAGAAGAAAATGTTCTAGAAGGCAGCGTGTAGCTCTGAAATACTGTACTTGCAGCCCATTCTTCTGGTTAAGCTGACAACAGTTAAAAAGGGGGAGCCAGTGCCTACTTCTCAAGGTCTAGACAAGAGGCTTGTAGCCTCTGACAACAAACAACTGAGAGAACTACCGCTTTCAGGGGATCTCTCCTCCAGCACAGCCTGTTCCTAAGCACCCATCTCCTCACAAACTCACATGAAGCAAGGAACAGTCAAAGGAGACGGAGCCATAACTCAGTGGCAGAGCACAGGATTTGCATTCAGAATGTGCCAACTACAATTCTTTCACCTCTCCAGTCGAAGGATCTTAGGCAACAGAGCTGCAGAAAATGGCCATTCCTTCAAGGCCTGCAGCTCAGTGGAAGGCTATCTGCTTTTTGCATGCAGAAGGGCAAAGGCTAAATAAAGCCCCAGTACCTCCAGGCAGGACTGGCAGGAGGTGCCTGACTGAATCCCCAGAGAACGTCTGCCAGTCAGTGTCGACCAGGCATAGGCAAACTTGGCCCTCCAGATGTTTTGAAACTACAATTCCCATCATCCCTGACCACTGGTCCTCTTAGCTAGGGATGATGGGAGTTGTAGTCCCAAAACATCTGGAGCACCGAGTTTGCCTATGCCTGCATTAAGCCCACAGGTTATGCTCATTTTTCTTACATGACCTTATGCAGGCAACTGAAAAATAAATAAATACATTCGGAAAACGTGGGAAAGATCAAAATCAGTGATAGTAAAATGTCAGGAAGAGGCAGGAGAGCACATGACTTAAGTGCATCATGCCAGGCCTTTCTACAATGCATGCACAGGCCAGACTGCTGCTGACAATTCTTTTCTTCTTCCAAGGTGAGCGGTGCAGGATCACAGTTGGACAGGGTCCTCTGGTGCAAAAGTGCTCAGAACAACTGGTCCCTTCGGATAGGATCTGGCCGAAGGAACCCTTGGGAAGCAGCTGTGCCGTGTGACAACCATCTATCTACTCTCCAAACTTTTATCTGAAGACACAACTGAACTGGGGCCTGCAAGGTTCAGGGTTGCTTGACCCAAGGTAGTGTAGTCATCAGCAAGACCCTCCTGACACTGATCCGTCAGTGCCATTTGGTTCCAAGTCAGATCTAGGGACAGGAGCTGGAAGTCGGGGACATCATCAGTCAGAGACCACTTTCTCTGGCAGAGGCTACAGATCTGGTGGATGACTGCTTCAGCTTCCAGGGGGGAATATGCACGGGGAAATGAACATTAATGCCTCATATAGCTTTCTTAAAAATACAAAAACCAGGCGAAGTAACCCATCTCATTGTTCTATCACACTCCTGTTTGAGAAAGCGATTTCCCAGCTTCCTGGTCCAAGTCCACCATTTGGTCACAAGGCGAGGCCTTGGCTCTAACCGCCTGTTTGCAATGACCACGGGAAAGTCAAGACACGCCCATGCTGCCTTTCTGCCCCAACCTCTTGCAGCTCTGGCCTCTTCCATTTCTCGAAAAGAAATGGAAATGACTAACCTATGAGATCATACTGAGCTCCTCCAAGGAAAAGCCGGGGGATAGACATAATAAAGAAATAAGAATGCACACCAAAAGATATGCTAGTACATTCCAATAGAACATGATGCTATGCCCACATTGTGTAATTGCAAGAGTTTATTGTCATAGGGCAACCTTCTCATGGGAAGTGTCAGAAAATGAGCAACACAGGAAGCAGCCTCGCAGTCAGGCCATTGGTCCACCCAGCTCGGGTACTCTCTGCTTGGGCTGGTAGTGGCTCTCCAGGGTTGGAGGAACGAGTCTCTCCCAGGCCTGCCTGGAGAGGCCACCAGGGACTGAACCTGTGACTTTCTGCTCCCAAGCTATGGTGGCCCTTCCCCATATTTAAGGTTCCCAATGCTAGTTGTGGCTGCTTTCATACAGGATCGCTTTATTTAGATTTCATCTCCAAATCTGGCCTTGGGTATTCCTACAAATCTAAGCCAGTACCTGCCTGCCATCATTTTGCCTTGGATATGAGAAAATGAATATGACCATTCATATGTGCTATTACTGTCTGCAACAAAGTGCAACTTCTATCCTTCTCAAACAACACGGTCAGAGACTCACGCCCCTAATTTGGCGTTTTTGTTGTATGGCCTTATTTACTCCTGTTACGTTGAAGATAACACATCATGTCCTTCAGCATTACTACACTTAAAATTATCTCAAAAAGATAAAACACAATGGAAATTCCCCAAAAAGGTACTTTACTGTTTTCTTATCCAAGTGTGAAATCACAATCTTTAGAGAGAGAGAGAGAGAGAGAGAGAGAGAGAGAGAGAGAGAGAGAGAGAGAGAGAGAGAGAGATGAACTGGGCCTATTTACACTGCACAATGATTAAAGTGAATTATCAGCAACTATGATTCCCAGGATGCTTTGAAGAAAGCCGTGACAGTTATGCCACTGTAACAAAAACCAGGGATGTTTGTTCCGTGAATCTGCCTCCTGACCTTTCCTAGCCAAGTATCCTGAATCGGACAGGCACCAAAATAAACTGTGATCATTTCCGTGGGAAAGATGACAGAATTCCCACCTCTATGCTAAAGTGAGGGTCCCCCCCCCACAAGATAAGGGCTTTTTTGCTCTCGTTACCTAGCATGGATCTGGCAAGGAGGAGAGCAAAGTGGGAGAGACACAATCAGTTTCTAAGTTGAAACTGCCTAATGTGCCTCCATCAGGACTACTCAAAAGGAGACACGTGGCCAAAAAGACACCACCGTATTGCTGAAGGTGAGGGAATGTAGGGCTCTCTATGAGAACTGGGGAAAGGGTTTGGCGCCTGTGTGTGTGTGTCATTAATAGTTAGGAAATCATGAGGGACCCAGTTGCAGCAACAGTTCTCAGTTACCACACTGACAGAATATTGCCAAGAAATAGCTCATATATCACTACTGAGTAATCCACAATGCAGGACTTTCCTCAAATCTTGTACCCCAAGATTGAAAGGTGACAATTCCATTAATCAGGGTTGTGCTTTTCCTTTAAAGAAAAAAGGGGGGGGAGGCACTGAAATCTTCAAATGGAAATCATGACCAAGCGGCAGAATAAAAATTAGTTAAGGCAGTTTCTAAGGGTGAATAAGTTTTGAAACAATAAGCCAGCCATAAATCACCAATTGCTGCTGTTTTATTCTTATATGTATATATAATTGAAGGCAATCAGCAAGTAGAGGCTGTTCCTTTAAATAGCACTCACAGTGGTCTATGCAAAGGCTCTGGATATCTAATTTGCACGTCATTCATGGTTCCTGCAGATTAAATATGATGCAATATATATGATGCACAAATATGATGCAACAGAGAACCCACAATGAACTTTTTTTTGGGGGGAGGAGACTCGCCTCACCTTCTGGAGGTGGGCAAAGTTTGTCCCTATTTTCAAAAAGGGGAAAAGAGAGGACCCAAACAATTACCGCCCAGTCAGCCTGACATCAATACCAGAAAAGATTCTAGAGCAGGTCATAAAGCAAACGGTCTGTGAACACCTAGAAAGAAACTCTGTGATCACTAAAAGCAGCATGGGTTTCTGAAAAACAAGTCATGTCAGACTAATCTGATCTCATTTTTTGACAGAATTACAAGCCTGGTAGATGAAGGGAACGCTGTGGATATAGCCTATCTTGATTTTAGCAAGGCCTTTGACAAGGTGCCACATGATATTCTTGTAAAGAAGCTGGTAAAATGTGGGCTAGACAATGCTACCATTCAGTGGATTTGTAACTGGCTGACTGACCGAACCCAAAGGGTGCTCATCAATGGCTCCTCCTCATCCTGGAGAGTAGTGACTAGTGGGGTGCCACAGGGTTCTGTCTTGGGCCCAGTCTTATTCAACATCTTTATCAATGACTTGGAGCAAGTTTGCAGATGACACCAAATTGGGAGGGGTGGCTAATACCCCAGAGGACAGGATCACACTTCAAAATGACCTTAACAGATTAGACAACTGGGCCAAAGCAAACAAGATGAATTTTAACTGGGAGAAATGTAAAGTACTACACTTGGGCAAAAAAAATATATGAAAGGCACAAATACAGGATCTGAGACACCTGGATTGAGAGCAGTACATGTGAAAAGGATCTAGGAGTCTTGGTAGACCACAAACTTGACATGAGTCAACAGTGTGATGCAGCAGCTAAAAAAGCCAATGCAATTCTGGGCTGCATCAATAGGAGTATAGCATCTAGATCAAGGGAAGTAATAGTACCACTGTATTCTGCTCTGGTCAGACCTCACCTGGAATACTGTGTCCAGTTCTGGGCACCACAGTTCAAGAAGGATACAGACAAACTGGAACGTGTCCAGAAGAGGGCAACCAAAATGGTCAAAGGCCTGGAAACGATGCCTTATGAGGAACGGCTTAGGGAACTGGGTATGTTTAGCCTGGGGAAGAGAAGGTTAAGGGGTGATATGATAGCCATGTTCAAATATATAAAAGGATGTCATATAGAGGAGGGAGAAAGGTTGTTTTCTGCTGCTCCAGAGAAGTGGACACGGAGCAATGGATTCAAACTACAAGAAAGAAGATTCCACCTAAACATTAGGAAGAACCTCCTGACAGTAAGAGCTGTTCGACAGTGGAATTTGCTACCAAGGAGTGTGGTGGAGTCTCCTTCTTGGGAGGTCTTTAAGCAGAGGCTTGGCAGGCATATGTCAAGAATGCTTTGATGGTGTTTCCTGCTTGACTGGGGGTTGGACTGGATGGCCCTTGTGGTCTCTTCCAACCCTATGATTCTATGATTCTATGATTCCTTTGAGCAAAAACCTCTACCAACCCAAATAATGAGTACACAATAAAGCAGAAAAGTTGTGGGCAAAACAGGCCCCAGAGTTTGCTCAAGGGACCTAAGCCTGGGGGGACCCACCATGGCTTATGTCTACAGCACAAGCCAAGGACCTCCAACTTTGACCAACAAACATCTTCTGTAGCTTCAGTAACAAACCCATCAGGCAGGCATATGAAGAGCTGACACAAAAACAAGAGCTTTATTATCACCATGAGAGTAGCACACATATGTAACCCTGATCCTATGCTAGTTTAGGATGGCCTGGGAGTGCAAACAGAACCATCCTGCCATTTTCTTGAGCAGTAACTGTGCAAGATGACATAAAAACACACACACCACAACTGTAATTCTCAGTGTCTGAAAGTCACCTCTGTATAGTGATTATAACATTTTTTTGTCGTTTAGTCGTGTCCGACTCTTCGTGACCCCATGGACCATAGCACCCCAGGTACTCCTGTCTTCCACTGCCTCCTGCAGCTTGGTCAAACTCATATTCGTAGCTTCGAGAACACTGCCCAACCATCTCGTCCTCTGCCGTCCCCTTCTCCTAGTGCCCTCCATCTTTCCCAACATCAGGGTCTTTTCCAGGGAGTCTTCTCTTCTCATGAGGTGGCCAAAGTATTGGAGCCTCAGCTTCACGATCTGTCCTTCCAGGGAGCACTCAGGGCTGATTTCCTTCAGAATGGATAGGTTTGATCTTCTTGCAGTCCATGGGACTCTCAAGAGTCTCCTCCAGCACCATAATTCAAAAGCATCAATTCTTCGGCGATCAGCCTTCTTTATGGTCCAGCTCTCACTTCCATACATAACTACTGGGAAAACCTGCAGCTTTAACTATACGGATTATTACATAGTGATTACTATATAGTGATTATAAAGGCAGTTGCTAGAACTCTTGTTTCAGTTGCCCAATCCAGACTTTTAAATAGCCATTTGCCAACCATGTGTAGGAGTTGCCTCCAGGTAAATATGCAGGGAAGATTCTGTAAACAGAGCCAGAGTTGGCTCCTTCTCTTCTCATTTCATGCTGTTGACTAACATTGGTCTGCATGGGGCAGACGGGCTAATAGTTTCTGCAGACATATTGTCTGTAGACAGCCATGAGTGCTTTGTTACAGGTCCCCACTTATTCTAATATTGAACCTGATCAATTTCCCACTGGAGCACAACCAACCACAGATAGGAACTCCCCAAGTATGCAAAAGTCTTAATTTCACAAACTAATAAAGAGAAAAAGGACAAACTAAGACAGCCTGACAAGGACTTAGCGTGCTCATTGCCCCCAGGAGCCAAAAAACAGAGGGCACTTCTTTCAGAGGAAATGTTGGTTGGGGGAGAATTGTTTAAGAGAAGCCTCCTGTCCCTCAACTGAATGGGCCCCCGTATCGCTCTGGCTCATGTGAGGAGGGGTGGGGAATTCCTCAAAGGTGCAGGTAGACAGACAGAGCCTGAGAAGGTGCCAGAACAGACAATTTCAACACAGTTTCAGACAATTTACCAATATATTGGTGGCCTCAACCTGAATGTTCAGGGACAGGTGAGCAGGAATTTATTCACCAAGGCCTGCAGCACAACAGGTTTGCACTATTCGGAAGGATGTTAAAAATCCTAGTTCATCCAACCCTCGCAGACTCTGCAATAGTCTTTAACATTTTCCTTTTTCCTTTCCCATTGAAGACTAAAGACTAAAATAATCTCAAGGGATAAAGTGTGGCCTTAACCCCCAGCCCCACCAACATTCATTCCCCTCAAACTAATACTTTAGCCAATTAATCTGCTGATTAAAGCACACAGACTTAATTAAGTTCATTAACTTTGCACCCCTAAATTCTCAGCCAAAACCACACCCAAGATGCCTGCTTTACAACCAAAGGTGTTGGTTCACTTTGCCTATCTATAGGATCGAAAGCCTTTTAGCAAAACAGCCCCAGTGAATTCTTTGCCTTGCAAAAATATTCTTTAGGGTTCCAGACGTGCCAAAGTACGATTTGCTTGGAATTTCTGTTGAACTATCTTTGACGGCACAGTGTTTACATCTGGGGATTCTTGAAATTGTTTAGACTTGGCAAGCTTCTCTCATTACATCACGGCCACAATATGATTACTACTGCTTGGTACCCTGAGCCAGGCAATGAGGACATCCTGCTCTCCCCGTCTCAAGGCCAAAACAAAGAGCAGCGTTAGAAACAGAGATATAAAAGCAAGGAGCCAAATGGCACCTTAGACCTAAGTTATGGTTGCCACAACTAAATGTCTAGGTGCATTTTTTAAAAAACAAGATTACAAAGCAAATGAAGACAAGGTGGAGGTTCTAGGAGAAGATGGAATAAATGCTGTGTACAAAACAGAAGCTCTTTTAAAATACAGAAGCATTCAAGTGGAAAAGCAGTCTATAAGAGATGTGACTGCAGTTTCATTCTAGCAAAACTAAAAACCTCTTGTACTCAATTAAGAGAGGTCGGTTTGCCATAACCTGTATCTTTATAAATTTGTGAACAACTTTGTGTAGAAAACTTATTTGGTTCTTTTTGCAATTTGGATAGTTTTAGCCAGCCATAGCAAAACACGTCATACAGAGAGCACAGTGGGACTTAAATTTAGGCATGTATAGAACAGTAACACCCAATGAACTTCATGGCTGAACCTCTCCCAGGTTCTAGTCCTACAGACACTCTAACCACTAAGGTAAAGGACCCCTAGATAGTTAAGTCCAGTCAAAGGCGACTACGGGGTGCAGCGCTCATCTTGCTATCAAGCCGAGGGAGCCAGTGTTTGTCCGGCTCATTCACTCAGTTTGGAGAGATCCTTTTGGAGTGCCTCACAGCCTCTTTTAGTTAAAAACTACCCCGAACAATTTGGTGTCATCATCAGCAGACTTTGCTAACTCATCTCCAGGAAGGGCTAGAAAGATGCTGTGTCTCGTGCTGCAGACTGGGTTGAAAAAAACAGACCACACACATCCAGTACATCTCACTCACTCAACCTCCATTCCTAGAAAAAAACGATGCAGCAAAATCCAAATAAAGGGGACAAACTTTTATTATTCCAAGCAAGCCAGCAAACATATTATTATGAGAAGAAATGAAAAACAAAGCAAAAAAAAAAGTGGCACTTCTTTACCGCCAGAGCCATTTCACTTTTGAGAAGCCCCATAAGCAATGAATCGATTTAACAGTTTGCAGCTTGTGTTTGTTTACAAACCTCAACATGTTTCACAGAAAAACTGAAGGAAGGGGGTGAAAATCAGCCAGATCTCTTCCTGCTCCCCTCCCCACCCTGCAAGAGAGAAGCAATGATTTGTTTGCAAACCACAATGTGTTTCCATCTGCAAAGTGTGAGATTTAAGGGGAGGGGTGAAAATCAGCCAGATCTCCCTTTCTGCCCAGTGCCCCCCCCCCACGCCTTCTTCAGAGTTTGCTTACTTATGCAAATTGTACAACAATGAAAAAGGTTCCCTCTGACTCAGCACATAAAGGGGCTGCCCACCCCCACTCCTGCCCAGGGAGAGGAGATTTCGGTTGCAAACCACATGACTGGAAATCTTGACTTGGTCACAAAGGAGCACTCCCAAGTTCAGAGAGCCAATGGCGACGGGTGGATTTTGAACACTGACCAAGAGGTATGGTCAAACATCAGATAAAACTGCTCTTGTAATACCTTCCCCCGTCCAACACAAAGCGATGTGTGCTGGAAATCTTTCCATTATTATTATTATTATTATTATTATTATTATTCTGAGAAAATTCAGAAATAGATTGCTTTCATACAAATCAGAACACAATAGTACTCAGATTGTACCACGAGGATGAATACTAGAGAATGCAACGTGGTTATTAAGTTTTCTGATGACTATCTCTTGGAAGCACATATAATTTTTTATGTACACTGCTCTTCAGGTGTGCTAAAAGTAGCATGTTACACATTTGCAAAACCTTCATTACCCACCCTTAACTGTAAAGAAATTACTGGTGTATGCTACTGAGTCGATTAGGCTCTCCACTCCTTTTTTCAATGCTTAATTCCCATTTCCAACGATAACCAAATTTAAGACCCTTTGCCCTTATTCATGTCCTTTGCTAGGCATGCCTTTCCCTCCTTCACTATGCTTCCTCATATCTAGGGCCAAGAGATCAAAAATTCCTAGGAGCAGAGATCTGTTATTGCATATGCAACTCTATTGTAGGATTGCACTGTATGTTAATACAGGTAAGTCAATAATTTCCAAGTACAGCTTTGAATTTGAATTTAAACCCTGCTAAGTACATTTTGAGTGTTTCCCCTTTACCAAATGTTTCATTCCTCCTACTTTGGGATACCAGAATACCTCTGAGATATTTATACAGCAAGTAATGGCTCGTGTTTATTAAAACAAAACTCTTACGAGTCATTATGTCAAACATGCTTGATCAGATCTATTTAGGGCTGCAGATAAAACTTCTGGGAAAACCACCCCACGTCACTGGCCAAAAGGAACCGGGGAAGGGAGAGAAAGTAGGAGATATTTCCCAGTGACTGTGGAGAAGCCAAGGCCTGCGGTGCAACGATAAAGCACAAGTTGTGTCAACAGAAAATCCCAGGTTCAATCCCTGACGCTTCCTGTTAAAGATCTGAAGTTGCAGAACAGCCTGTGCTCAAGACTCTGGAGCGTTGTTTCTGCCAAAGGAGGCCGTACTTGGCTGTTCCACCAATGCTCTCAACTCAGTGCAAGGCAACTCCTCATATCCAGGGCCAAGAGTTCTGCTGGAAGGAGAGCAGGCATGCAACAGAGAAACAGGAACGCTTAAGGTCTCTTGCGCCCCTGGCAAGGCACTGCATCGGCACCCTCTGCCCCCCAAAATCACTTTACTGCAACAGCTACGCTACTTGTCTAAACCTTACTGCTAAAAAGAAATTAATTACTGCTGATTTAGTCACAAATGCTTTAATTTCATTGATTAAATGCTCCATGTAATTTAATGGGTGTGTGTGTGTGTGTGTGTGTGTGTGTGTAAGTAAAGTTAAAGGGGCCCCTGACCATCAGGTCCAGTCGTGTCCGACTCTGGGGTTGCGGCGCTCATCTCGCTTTACTGGCCGAGGGAGCCGGCGTTTGTCCGCAGACAGCTTCCAGGTCATGTGGCCAGCATGACAAAGCTGCTCCTGGCGAACCAGAGCAGCGCACGGAAACGCCGTTTACCTTCCCGCCGGAGCTGTCCCTATTTATCTACTTGCACTTTGACATGCTTTCGAACTGCTAGGTTGGCAGGAGCAGGGACTGAACAACGGGAGCTCACCCTGTCCCAGGGATTCGAACCGCCGACCTTCTGATCAGCAAGCCCTAGGCTCTGTGGTTTAACCCACAGCGCCACCTGGGTCCCTAAGTAAGTAAATAAATAAAGCACGCAAGCTGTGGTCCCTGCTAGGGTTCATCATTTAGCTATGGTGAGGGGCAGGGTTCATAATTAGCTGGGCGAAAGGACTAATCCCAACAAAGTATCAAGAGAAGCAAGATGAACAATCATCAGCCATGGACAATGTAATTGAATTCAAAGATGATGAAGAAGCTGCATGGAACATTGTTCCCTCGGTGAGAGGGGGGGGGACAGGACTCATGCTTGATTCAAAGAGCCTCCAAAGAAGAACCAGCATGGAATAGTGCCCTCCCAGTGAGAGAGGGAGAACAGGATCCATGCTGGGGCCAGAACTTAAGGGGAACTTTACCTTCCAAGTTCCGGACTGCAGAATCCGGGACCGGCAGCCATTTGACACCGGAAGTTGCGTCGATGTAACTTCCGGTCGCTTTGCCCTTCTATGGGCACCCAAAATGGCCGCCGGCGGCTTCGAAAGTCGCTTGTACGCATGTCAGGAAGTGCACCGACGCAACTTCCGTTGTCGCTCCACCCATCTATGGGCACCAAAATGGCCACCGCCAACACCGGAAGTTACGTCTATGCACTTCCGGACATGCGTAAATGCGACTTTTGAAGCTGGCGGCGGCCATTTTTTGTGCCCATAGAAGGGCAAATTGGAAAGAAAAAAATGGCCGCCGGCAGGAGAAAATAACGGAGAAAAACGGGAGGCGAAGTGATACGGGGGACCACCGGGAAAAGGTAAGTAAAAAGGGGGTTTTCCCGGGGAAAACGGGAGACTTGGCAGCTATGAGGGGAACCAAAACTGAGACAGGGTTGAAAAGTGGAAATGTGCAACAGCTAGGAAATTGGGGAGGCAGCAGGGGAGGAAGAAGGGAGAGTGGTGGAGAGGTGGTGAACGAGTGGGAGTGTGGTGAGGACGAGTAATAATGGATGTTATTTTTTTGACTGATCAAGATGTCCCGAAACTGGAATGACCTATGGAACTGGCTGATTCATCTGGGAGACCCTGAGTCCAGGAGGGGGGGGGCTGAATTAGATTTAAGTGTTTAAATGTTATTATGATAAAAGAAATAATATTCGAATGTATGGAAAAATTTTGAGTATAAATTTGGGGCTAAGGGGAGAAATAGAGGATAGATGGATGGAAAAATAAATTTAGATTTGGACTAAGATGAATTATGGGTGGAAGACAGTCAATGCTTTTAAGAATAGAAATAGTTGTGAGATAACGAAAAAATGTGTTAGAATGATTTAAGATAATAAATTAAAATATCTTAATTTGGAGTTAAAAATGGACCCAGTGTGAGGGGAATTGAGGAAGTCTACAATGTTAATTAAAATGTTAGAATTGATATGCTTTTCTTTTTTATTCTTGTTTTTTGTGTGAATTTTTGCAATTTGTAATGTTTGAAAATCAATAATTATTATTTGGGGGGGAGACCAAAATTAGCATGGCGCCAGGCGCATTTTGAGCCTAAAGGTTCTCAAATGGCACCTCAAAAAATCTGGGTGCCATTTTTTGTGCCTGGCTGACATTCAAGGATTACTGAAGTGAATGTGCTTTGAAGCCTCGAAGTATATGGTAAGGATAGACAATATGTTAAGGAGTTTGACAATAAAGAGTAGTGTTTTGAAAATGGAAGTATGGTACCAATATTTTTATTATAAACACCAAATTAAACACGTATTAACAATTTCTGTTAAAAATGTGATATTAACAATGTGTCACTTATGAGAATTGTGTACTGTATTAGTTCATGCTTATCAAAATAATAAAGTGTTGCCGAGCCTGCTCCCACCCAATGGAGACTAGACAATTTTTTTGGCACCCACAACCCAGGTCCCAGAAGCCATTTGGTTCTTAGCTTTTCTACCTTGGGACTCAGCTAGACTGGTAAAGAAAATACAATTTATGTGTCGTATGTGTGATATAACATTGTGCCACCAGATGGCGAAGTGGAGTCCTGTTTTTCCCTACCTGTTTTCCCTGCTTAAACTTACAACGGTTTAAACTGAAACGCTTCTTTGATGCGTCTAGAATCCAGCCCCAGTTTCTAGCACCGGTGAGAGGTGTATACAATAATGCATGTTGTGGAGAAAGTGCATACAGATAAGTTTGTTCCTCTTTTGTAATACTGGAGTCATCCACTTAAAGCAAATGGTTGAATATACACATAACTATGGAATTCATTCTCACAAAGATGGTCACCAATCTGGACTGCTTTCCAAGAGACCCTAGATATATCCATGGATGATAGAGGCTTGCTTGTAGTTATGACAGCTGCAGGCAACCTCCAACATCAGAGGCAGCAGGCTTCTGAAAGCCAGTTGCTGGGGAACAATAGCAGGAGGGCCTCGTGGGCTTCCGGTGGACATCTGGTTGGCCACTGGTTGCTGGGCCTTTGATGCAGCAGAACTCAACCTTCCCCGTCTCCCACCGCCAAAGCACTGATCAGGCCCGTAACTCCTTCGTTTCACCAGCACGGCAGAACTAAGTGCAGCACCCACTGGGTCTAAAATACAGCCAAGGGGTTGAACTAGAGGAGACTGCAGCGGACAGTGTTGCCCACACCATAAGGTGGCTAGATTGACCTCTACTAGGGCCAGGGCTTTTTCAGTATTGGCCCCAACTTGGTGGAATGCTCTTTCACAGGAGACCAGGGCCCTGCGGGATTTGTCATCTTTCTGCAGGGCCTGCAAGACAGAGCTGTTCCGCCTGGCCTTTGGGCTGGACTTAGTCTGACCCCTGTGTTTTCTTCCCTCATGGCTTGGATTTATGGACTACTTAAAATCAGGCTGCATTTTAAATTTTAATACTGTATTTTAATCTGTATTTTAATTAGTTGCTTTTTATGTTTTATTGTAATTTTATTGGTGTGAGCCGCCCTGAGCCCGGTTTTGACTGGGGAGGGCGGGGTATAAATAAAATATTATTATTGTTATTGTTATTGTTGTTGTTGTTGTTGTTGTTGTTGTTATTATTATTATTATTATTATTATTATTATTATTATTTTACAATGCACTCTACGTGGGGCTACCTTTGAAGGTGACCCAGAAACTGCAACTAATCCGGAATGTGGCAGACTGGTGACTGGGAGCGGCCAAAGTGTTGGTGTTGACCTTTGAAGCCCTAAACGGCCTCGGTCCAGTATACCTGAAGTAGCGTCTCCATCCCCACCATTCAGCCCGGACACTGAGATCCAGCGCTGAGGGCCTTTTGGCGGTTCCCTCATTGCGAGAAGTGAGGTTACAGGGAACCAAACAGAGGGCCTTCTCAGTAGCAGCACCCACCCTGTGGAACACCCTTCCATCAGATGTCAAGGAAATAAGCAGCTATCCTAATTTTAAAAGACATCTGAAGGCAGCCCTGTTTAGGGAAGTTTTTAATATTTATTGCTGAATTGTTTTAATACTTGATTGGGAGCCGCCCAGAGTAGCTGGGGAGACTCAGTCAGATGGGCGGGGTATAAATCATAAATTATTATTATTATTAAAGATATATTAAAACAAGATACGTATATAAAAACAATAAAAACAGCATGGTACCAGCCCCCTCATTTGAAGCAGTCAGTTCCCCAAAGCCTGTTGGAACAAGGAGACAACAAGGAAGGAACCAGTGTGGCTTCTCTAGAGAGGGAGTTCCAAAGTCTGGGAGCAGCCTCCAAGAAGGCCCCGTCTTGCATCCCCACCAAGTTGGGGGGGCGGGACCACGAGAGATGGACCTCCCCTGAAGATCTCAAAACCTGGGCAGGTACATATAGGGGAACACAGTCCTTCAGATAGCTTGGACCTAAGCCTTGTAGAGCTTTGTGGGTCATAACTAGCGCCTGAATTTCCCCTGGAAACAAACAGCCAGAGGAGATGTTCTAGCAAGGGAATCGTCTGCTCCCTATAACAAACTCCCGTCGGCCCCAGGAAGTGGTGGCATCTCTCCAAAGCCGGGCAAAACCTTTGCTGCTCAGGGAACACGCTGACTAGCATAGCCTCACAGGTTCGTCCTCATGGAAGCTGGACACAGGCCTGTGGGCTTCTGCCCCCAGCCCTGGCAGCTCCTGGCAAGGGAACACTTTCACATAGCTCTGCAACGCTGCCTGGAACAGCGTTTGAAGGTGCCCAGTGCGTTCTGACAACCGCTGACATGTGAAATGTTTTGCCCTTTGTTTTAAAAAAGTTATGCTTAGGCCACCTCCATCCTCACTCCCTGCCAGCATTGGGGTGCCTGCAAAGATGGCTGCCTATCTGGCCAGAAAGGAATTGGAGCACCCTCAAGGGGCGACCTATCTTTACAATGAATCATGGTGCTCTCTTGCGGCAAGGGCAGGAGTAAGGTCCCTCTGCTCCACAGCCGTGCAGGGCTGGAAGCAGGCATCCCTGCTACGCTCTGCCAGGAAAGCTCCTGGTTTCGCTGCCGAGTAAGCCAGATGTCCTAAACTCTCCCTACTGGCCTTTTATTTATTTCATAAACTTTGTGCACCACCGTATTGCAGGAAAATACCTCAAAGTGGTTTACGAAGAAAGGTAAAACCATGAAATTATGACTAGAGGGTTCACAACCATAATTTAAAACATACATGGACTGTAATTACATACAGCCATTTCTGAAGGAAAATCTTAAGAGGACACACCTCTGGAAGAAACACACAAAGTATTTATCACAGTTAGCTGGAGTTGCCAACCAGTCACAATATTACATTGTTCTACCCTAAGTAGAAATGAATGAACCAAGTCCATCAACCACAATGGGTCTACTCTGAGTAAGAAATGCACTGGATACAAACCTTTACTCTTGGGTCAGTTGTCAGAATTAGGGAACGAAGTCAAAGGAAATAAATATTCCAACAGAGCTGGGTTTGGTGTTAACATGCACACAAGGTCACCCTAAAGAAGTTGTGGGAGACTTAGTCATGCAATGCAGGATGGAAAACCTTTCTGCTGAGAATGCAAACAGTGCTACTCCATATAGCTGCACGTTATATATATATATATATATATATATATATATATATATATATATATATAACATGTAGGATGGTGGCATCATTTTGCAGGATGCAGAACTTGCGAGGCATGTGCGTTGATTTCCTGCAGACATGCTGATGTGGCAACAAGCTTCAAATGAAATCCACACATCTCCCATTCAGCTTGCAACCACTTAACTTATCTGCCCAGCAGGAAAACCTGTGCAGGGCACTGCCACCTTAGATAGATAGACCGAGGCCGAGGGGAGGGCAAGGCACAGAAAATGCAGTCACTTGCTTCAAATGGAACATTCTGCACTAGGACTGAAAGATAGCTGGTTTTCAGCATAGTGATATATCACCAGCTAAACATTGCAATATAACATCACAATGTCTTAAATAAGAATGGAGCCATGTAGAGGAATTGGCTAGCTTCAGTTTTTCTCACATTGTGATTTTTGCATAGTGTGCGCGCACACGCGCACACACACACACGGAGAGGGAGAGAAAGAGATCATGATTCACAATATATTCCCAGGTCAAAAATTAAGAAGCTAATATCACGGTATAGACTGCAAACTGGTTTTGGATGATACATCGATATATTGCCCAGCCGTATTCTGCCCATGCTCAGGGTTCTCAGCCATGAAGGTCCCAGAACTTTTGTTATGAAGAGGCAGAATACAGATCACAACTGACTAAGAAATCAGGACTAAGCTCCCAAGATAATTTACTGTGGGAAGAAAAATGAGGAGTCTTCGTGTGGTTTGGCATGGAGCTTCTGGAATGGAAAGGAACCATTGCTTCTGAGTACATTTTGTAATTAATATAGGTATTGTGTTCTAATAAAAATGAATGATTCAGATAATTTGTTTAATCCCAGATAAAATGAATGTGATCGAGTACCTGGAGGTAAAAAATGAGAAAAAAGCAGCAATGATGTTTATAGATGCGGGGAAAGCTTTTGATAATGTTTCCTGGGATTTCATGAAAAAACTGCTTGAAGAAATCAATTGTGGAGGTAAATTTGTGAAAGGAATACAAGCAATTTATTCAGAACAAAATGCGAAATTACCGTAATTGTAAATCAGGTGATGACAAACGAATGTAAAATACAAAAAGGAACTAGGCAAGGATGTCCGTTATCACTGTTATTGTTTATACTGGTCCTGGAAGTACTTGCAAGAAACATAAGAGCAGACAAAGAGATTACAGGGATAAAAACTAGGAAAATGAATTTAAATGGAAAGCCTTTGCTGATGATCTAGTAATTACGGTAGAAGATCCAAAAAAACTCTTTCCCCAGGGTAATAGAGAAAATTCAGGAATTTGGGGAAGTAGCAGGATTTAAATTAAACAGGAATAAAACTAAATTATTAGTTAAAAGAAAAAGAGAAAAAAGATTTGGTACAAAGTATTGAGATAGAAATCCATTAAAAATCCATTAAAAAGTAAAATACTTAGGGATATGGTGAACAACAAGAGATATAAATGAAAAAGACAATTATGAAAAAGTATGGAATGAGATTAAAAGGAATCTAGAAATATGGAGTAGAATGAACCTTTCCCTACTAGGAAGAATTGCTGCAGTAAAAATGAATGTCTTGCTGAAAATGCTCTTTCTTTTTCAGACAGTCCCAGTAATGGTTAAGGATGATTCCCTCAAAAAATGGCAAAAGGACATCTCCAAGTTTGTCCGGGGGGGGGGGGAGGGGGAGGCCAAGGATTAAACATAATATACTTACAGATGCCAAAGAAAGAGGAGGCTTCGCCCTCCCAGACCTTAAACTGTACTACAAGGCTGCATGTTTGGTTTGGATCAGGGACTGGATAAAACTGGAAAAAGAAAAAGCATTGGATTTGGAAGGGCGTGATAACAGATATGGATAGCATGCATACTTATGGTATGGGAAAGGGAAAGTTTTTTACAATCATATAATTAGGAGATCATTAATGAGAGTGTGGGAGATACATAAGGACTAAAAGAACAAAAAACACCTTGGTGGTTATCACCAATTGAAGCTTCGTTGCTCAAACCGCTTGGCAAAAAGGGAAAGTGGCCTACATATAGAGATCTATTGAGAGATCAAGAAGGGAAATGGAAATTAAAAGATTATGAGGAAAATAAAGAACATTTTCAGAATTGGCTGCATTACAGACAATTAAATGAAATGTTCAAGGAAGATAATAAAAAGGGATTTAGCTACACAACCTCCAAATTTCAAAGAGAGGTTATAGAAGAAGATGTGAACCTACCTGTCAGGGGATTGTTGCAGCTACTCCCGAGTAAAGACGCTCCAGTCTGCTCTGTCTTTAAGAGTTTTATTGTGCATACTATTTACAGTGCACAGACATCAGAAAACATGACTGCCTAGTCGCTCTCAGAATCTGGCAATACCACCTTCCTGTTTCTGATCCAACGTAAGAGCTTGGGGACCCCAAAACACCTCCCCTTCGCCTTACGTCTGGGCGCACACCTCAAATTGGGTGCCGGAAGGGGCTGCATCCAATCTCCCCTTTGTTGGCTGGGACGTTGCTGTGACTCCGCTGCATAACTGAGGCTTCCTTCCTCTACTGGCCCTCTGAGTCAGTGCAAGGGCTCAGCAGCATCTTGGAGCCCTCCCTCCATACCGCTCCCTCCTGACCCGCTGCTGACGCTATCGCTGGGCGAAGTGCTGGTCAGGATGACTGGGGAAGGCTCCCTGTAAGGAGTCCCCCTAACACTACCAAAGAAAGCATATAGTATTCTGCTAGAATGGGAAACGAAAGATGAAGAGGTTAAATTGGTTGTGATTAAATGGGCACAAGATATAGGACATAATATACAATTCGAGGAATGGGAAAAAGTGTGGAGGGTAGATTTGAAATTTATAGACTGTTCTCTTTTGAGGGAAAATTACATGAAAATGATGTATAGATGGTATATTACTCCAGCAAAAATGGCGAAAATGTACAAAACTGGGTCAAAAACATGTTGGAAATGTAAAGAAAAAGAAGGTACATTTTATCATATGTGGTGGGAATGTAGAGAGGTTAAAAAGTTTTGGGAGATGCTACATAATGAATTGAAAAAAATGTTTAAAATGACATTTATTAAAAAACCAGAAGCATTTTTGATAGGGATTTTAGGACAAGACCTGCCAAGAAAAACAAAGATTTTATTTATGTATGCTACAACAGCGGCAAGAGTCTTATTGGCACAAAATTGGAAGAATGAGGAAATACTGACGAAAGAACAATGGCAAGAAAAGTTGATGAGTTATGCGGAGATGGCAAAGTTAACATACAGAATATGTGAGAAAAACAACCGTGACTTTAAGAAAGAATGGGAACTTTTCACAAATTACTTTAAAAGATAACAAAAGGACCTGGACTCCTTGGCAGGTTTTGAATAAACATCCACAAATTTATTGGTAGAACACATGACAGATAAACTAATGATATGTACAAATTTATAACATGCAGAAAATAATATGTATTAACAAATCAGAGAGGGGAGCTGAGGGAAGTCTCGAGGGGGTGGGAGAGGGAGGGAGGGGAGGGAATAAAAAAGGGGGGAAATGTAATTGATTATATTGATTGAGAACTTGTTTTGCTAAATTTGTATATATATAGTCTTTCATCATAAACAAAATGTAACAAATTTTGTATTCCAGTATAGAACACTGAAGATGCTACAGCTGGACACTAGCATTCCTCGCCTAATTCAAGGAAAGGATGAGAGTAGTCAGGTACCACAAACATTAAGAAATAAATAGTTATCTTTATTTCTCTTTGAGCCAAGCATCAGATCTCCCGCCAACTCTGAGCTAGTCAGAACTTATCCCAAAGAGAACAATTAAAGGGTTGTGCAGTGGTTGCCAACCTTTTTGGGCCCATGGGCCCATTTGTGAGCTAGAGAAACTGTTATGGGCACCACAAAAACACAACACAATCTAGTCTATTTGCTACCATTCTATTGGCTTATCTCAGCTCTAATTTTGGGAGGTGGGGCCTGCAGGTGCCAGAAAACATGCCTTGCATGAACTTTGTCAACTGCTGCTTAACAAATTAGAAATATAATGCTACTGGAACATTTGTGCCATGTCAAAATGTGTGCTCCCAACTTCTCAAATGTTTTATTCCCTTGTGAAAGTGGCTTCTGGTTTTTCTCCCTCATTCTCAGAGCACTTAAGGATTTCTGTAGAATTTGATGAGTGTGGGACTTGAGCTTTCCTGAACATTGCAGAGTTTTTCTTTCAAATAAACTTTACGCCAGCTCTGTGTAGCCTCTCTGGGCTGCCCATATTTCCAGATTCCCCATCATGATATTTTCCACATGACTTCAATTGAAGCACAAGGACCCAGGAAGGCTGCAGTCTACAGGCCACTGGTGAGATAATCTGCAGAATTAAAGTAAGGAAATTCACCATCACACCTCCCTTGGTCACCTCAAAAACAAGGTTAGTGCACACACATACACACTCAAAAAGCTCAACCACCCATAAGAATTTCATCAAAATTCTCTCTGCCCTTTGATAACTTTTGAATCCAATTTATTTTCTCATTAAGTGATAAACTTTTTTTATTAAAAAAAAGCAGGGTTTTTTTTTAGTTCCACACTACTGAAAACAGTAGTTTGGATGGGTTCCCTATTGTTTGGCCTCTAACATGTAACAGAACCAAACAGGTGAGAAGATCACCTTGAAGTTCACCTGTAGAGGGACTTGTAGAGATATCTCTGAGGCAAGGCTCTGCTCTGTTGATTTATCTTCATTATGAGCTTCGTGCCTTTACATGAACTGTTTCTGGACCTCTGTTTTAACTTATTCTTTTGTTATTGGTTGAGGAACAGATTGAAAACTGTAAATTAATTTCTTTTAAAAACTGAAACCAAGCAAAGTATGAACTGAAGCACTGATACAAAAAGACTCCCTTTTAAAAAGAGGCAGCACAGGAATCCTGGATAGCTAAAGCAACTTCTAAGAGATGCAAGCTGATTTATATCAGAGCTAATTGTTAAAACCAGCAGAGGCATAATTACAACAAAATGTTTGTTTCCATTCTGTTTAATACCAGCCTGTGCCTTCAGATTACAGGCTGGCGAGCCACAAGTTATCCTCTCCTAACTGGGCACTTGTCTAAAATAGATGCACTATTTTTAGCAAGGTACTTAAGTATCTCAACTACAGCCTGTGCAGCAAAAGGCTGACATATGTCACTTTCTCATTCCAGGAGGAAAAATTCAATATTAAAAACAAGTACACATGCAAGACATCTTGACTGGATGTCTTGGGCTTTCAAATATTGTTTTTAGTTCTACCCTTAAAATAACAACATAAAGGTGGGAGGGAGGGTAAAAGAAAGGATGGACTGCTCATACAGGTTGATGAAGAGCCTACTGGGGGCGGGGAGAAGGGGGGTGGGAATGCCACAAAATACTTTCCCCAAGCCACAGCAATGATTCCTTTCATTTTCAATACAAGACTCTAGAATAGCCTTCTCAAAAATGCTGATGGGCTCCAAGGGGCAGAGCTTTTTGACAGCCTTTGCCAATTCTGCTGATATTAGGTTGAACACATTAGTCCTATCGAAGTGTCCTAGAAACCAGGAAATATAATACAAGATTTCTCCCAGTGTGAGTTGAGGGCAGCTATCAGAAACAAGGGAGCCTTTGCAGCTGCTTCCCAACCAGTGCCGGATTTACATATAAGTTAAACAAGCTAATGATCAGGGGTCCCTTTACCTTTAAACAAGCTATAGCTTAGGGCCCCACTGTCTTGGGGGCCCCAAAAAAATTTAAAGGGAAAAACTGGGTGTACATTTCCAAAATATAAGATAAAATAACAAATAAAATAAAACCTACATACAAAAACAGTGTTTTGTGTTGTGTTGGCTCCTATGATGTAAATCATGGGCCCCGCCTGCTATATAAAGGGCCCCATTACCTTCAGTAGCTTAGGGCCTCATCAAACCTAAATCTGGCCTTGTTCCCAACTTGGGAGCAGGGCAGGATTGGCAGTGCCTCCAGAGCCCTTTTGCCCAAGCTCCGCCTTTACCTGCCCCACAGCTGACATCCTATGTAAGACATCAGGTGGAAGCCAGGTGGGGCTGGCTTGACCTTGTGGGCCTATTGGGTGGACACCTCTGCTAGACACCTCATTGTCATTTAAGACCTCAATACTCAACCCAGAACTCTCTTCTGAATAGAACTATGGTTTTGCCACTTGCACAGTTAAGCTCTGAGCTACAGATAGAGATCTTCTTCTTCTTCTTCTTCTTCTTCTTCTTCTTCTTCTTCTTCTTCTTCTTCTTCTTCTTCTTCTTCTTCTTCTTCTTCTTCACTTGTAGCCGAGGTAAGATTGTCTTCCATAAACACGGTTTTAACAATGGGTCCATAAGTGACTGTGGAGGCCAATTCTGGACCCACACAGTGGGGACATTGGTTTCCAGGCAGGAGTTGGTCACGGTGTGGATTTGCCAAACGTGCCTTCCTCTTAGCACGTTTCTCTCTTGCGTCCTGAGATCGAGTTTCTTCAAAGCCCATGACGCCTTTGATAAAGGCTGTTCTCCAACTGGAGCGCTTGCAGGCCAGGGTTTCCCAGTTGTCAGTGTTTATACTACATTTTTTAAAATTTGCCTTGAGACAGTCTTTAAACCTCTTTTGTTGGCCACCAGCATTACGCTTTCCATTTTTAGGTTCGGAATAAATTGCTTTGGAAGATGATCATCAGGCATCCGCACAACATGAATATAAGATCAAGATATGAACCACAAGTCATATAAAAGTACCGGTAAGCAGTTGGGAGGAAAAGAGGGGATTTATTGCTCTATTTACTCAATCTGAAGCAATTCTGAAAGCTTCTAGATTCCCCTTTAAGAAAAAACACATTTAAAAAATCACAACCAATAAATAATATTTTTTGCTTATTACATTTTTAAAAACCATCTTTTCACAGGGTGGGCAAAGTTGGTACTGGTTTTTAAATATTACTTTTGTATTTTATGTTGTTTTTTATCATTGCTTTCAATGTTCTTTTTTTTTAAGTCTCTCTAAAAAGCAACTAATAAATTCATCTTTTTGCTCACCAAAACTACTGTCATTTGGATATCCTCAGTTTTTATGCTGTTTGCTCTTTATGTAGATGTGAAGATGAGCCATATCTCATTGTCTTTGAAGTGCAACCATTTCCTCTCTTATAAGATACTCTCATTCAGTTGCCACCATCTGAATCAAGAAACCTGTTTATCAAACATGAGCAAGTGGCAAATCCAGTTCCCCATTAGAGTGGTCTCATTCACATGCCAGGTTATGCCATAAAACATGGATTAGTGTGCACAAATCAATCACACTTGCTTCACTCCTGCTCACTCCATTTGGGAGCTAAGAAGCCACAAACCCTGGTTTAGCATTGCATGTGAAGCAGGAATTGTGGTTTGGTTCTCTCTGAACAAACCATGGTAAGTTAAGGCCAGGGATAGTGGTTTCTGTCCGGCAGGAACAAGACAGACCAATGTGTAATAAGGGTGTAGCAGATAAAATCAATATATCTTGTACATGCACCAGGGCTAGGGAATCTGCAGCCCCTCAGAGGTTGTCAGAGCTCCAGCTCCCATGCCGAATGGTCAGGGACAATGGGAGCTGTAGTCTAATGTCTGGAAGGCCAGTTTTTCCATCACTTCCCCCGCCCATGGTACAATACAGTTGCTTTTTGTTATTAGATTTTCCAGTTCACTCACAGTCTGCTGTCAGCAAAGGACTTACTAGTAATCTCCAAGGCACTTCTAAGTTACACCATCCTGATCTGAGACCACTTTCATTAGAATACGGTACTTGCTGTCATTATGATAGTTGGTCCAAACCTATTTCCCTTTAGAAGGCCGGTAGGCTAGGCAGGTATTTGAACAGGGTTCTGCATGTCTAAACAACCATAAAATATTCCTTTGTGTATGGAGGTTTTCTGCTTCAGTAAATGTTCTGGAACAGAACGTAAACGGCATCTATTCTCAAGTCCCGATTCATGGATCCTATTGAAGACGACGGCCAATACTTTGCTATAATGGGACATGCATTTGAATGTAGTCCATGAAAGCAGGGGTTCCTTTTGTGTCTAAATTGTTTTGTCTTCTTCCTCTAGAACATCTTATAAACACTCATAATTCCAAGCATCCAAAAACTGAAAAAAGGAACTTCCAAAAGGAAATGAAAACTCAACTGAGTTTCTCAATAACTGTTTGCGGCAATTTGGAAAACTAAAATTTGGAATCCTGTCACTTTTGGAAGGAGATTCCAAAATTGGGAGTACATATTTTTTCCAACTGCTTTAAAGATTTACACAGATACCTATTTTCCCATTTTTCAGGACTGGGACCACTGATGCACAACACAAGGGAGCCTCAGAGGCTTTCTTTCTTTTTTCTTTTTTAAGCCTATACATGTACATTTTATTTGTATGCCAGCTTTCCATATTTAAAACCATGTTCAGTGCAGCTTACAACATGGGGGTGGGGGCGGGGGGATACATAATTACAAACCTAACAAAAGTAGTCAAGCAATAAATAAAACATCAAAAAGTGCACAACCAAACCGAACAATTTCCACATAAATCATAAAAAATCTAAAATAAACATTAAAAAATTAATATAGATAACCGCAATAGTCTTTTTAAACAACGAGTGTACAGCAGCCTCAGGTTTGGGAGCTGGAGTCTGTGAGGCCCCACCCTCCCAGGCCAGGTGGGAAAGGTCCTGCAAGGCAGGGAGCCAGTCTTCCAGGACTCACAGCCAAGATATGTTCAATGAAAGAACTGGTGACAAATTTACAGCTAAATCCCTCCTATACATTTATTTACTGGGAAGCAAGCCCCAGCATTTCAACATGACATTTCCATGAACTATTGCCTCGGACTACATTATGTTTATATTGTTTGTGTTTACTGGAGATGCCTTTTTGTGTATGGACTTTAGATTATTGTTTTCAGACCAAACAGACAAAGAAGCAAAGTTCCTTCTTCCTTCTCAGTGGAACTCCAACCGTATGAAATTAAGGGAATTGGGAATCTGTGGGGTGTTTGTACACCATCTAGTGTAAGCATCAAATGATTCAGAATGTCTACCGGATCATCTCCATGAATAGGATAGCCCTAGATTACTTCCCAGAATCCTCTGCAACACTCAGGGATTCCATAGCAGACCAGAAAACCTTCCTTGAAGTTAGAAAGTTTGGAAACTGGTACTACCAGTCTTTACTCACTGCTGCAGTTAGAAACCAACTGACATTTCCCAACCTAAGGAATCAAGAAACAGACCATCTTTAAGCTGGATGGGCAATCGCATCCAACTGCTGCATCAGCATTCTGGTATTATCATGCCTTAAAACATCACACAAAGCTCCAAAAGCGCCTATGATTCAACATCAGATAGACAAGAGGACAATCCAACCACAGAAAATATATTTTCAAGTCCTAATGATTTTGTGGAAGAAAGGAGGGAAAGGAGTTAAGCATTTGTTAAGCTCTGCTGAAATTAGCAAGAGGGGCCCTAAGGCTATGTACACATTCACGGAGAAAACCCCATTTAACCTAATAGTTTATTCCGAAACATAGCTGCTTCTAAATGATCTACACAAGTTTAATATGTAGATTTGCCACCTTCACTTTAGCTAGATGCTACCTTGGAAGTATTTAAGCACAGGTTGGATGGCCATCTGTCAGGGATGCCTTAGCTGAGATTCCTGCATTGCAGGGGGTTGGACTAGATGACCCTCATGGTCCCTTCCAACACTACAATGCTATGATCCTATGATCTCAACTTCTACACTTCTTTACTGCAGCTTGCTCTTACAGCAAGTCACTTGCCCCAGTATGCAAGAAAGAGAAACACATACAGTACAATGGAAATAGAAATGGCATTGACTACAGCAGAGGTTTTTGAACAGTCAGCACTTATTTTCCTTGATGTGATGATGGAGGACTGAATTATCAAAAGGTTAACAAGCCCCTAGGCCAGGCTCCATGGTTCTCATAATGCAGCACTGTTTTTGATGAAAATGGGGGGGGGATGCTTTGCTTTTCACATCCTTGTACAAGATGGGATTTTCATCACTTGCCACCTTTAAATCCAAATACAAAAATAAGGTGACTGCTGAATCCAACCCAAGGCTAGAGCTTACAAAGATTACGCCTGATACTTGCTCAGAAAACATTTGCATCCACCACACTGGACAACAAGATCACAATTAATATGGTGAGTTGCAAATATACTTTTGATCAGTAGAATGAGAAGTTTAAGTGGTCCAATAAGATGCCCAGAAAGGAGTTCATGAAATGAGTTTAGAAACTGTGCTAATGTAAAACAGTTGTTGTACCAACTGTACCAACACACCAATGCAAGGGCGCAATAGGAAGCAATGTTTCCCCTCTGCCAAACCAGGTAATGTTCAACAAATAGACAAATTTGGGGGGGGGGGTTGTAAGATGATGCTCTGAGTACACCCCCATGGATACCATCATCAAAACAGATGAAGAGGGAAGCAACAGCTGCCAAAGGATTGGGATATCTTTCTGCAAGCAGTGCCTACAAAACAGTAGTAAGTAGCAGTAACCTTCAGAAGTGCCTTACATAATTTAAGGCCAGTTGATGGCCCTGCATTGTGCAGGGAAACCAAGCACTTTTCACCCTTGCATTCATGCCAAGAACCTCCGGGGGGGGGGGTTAAAAAAAAAGATGCACCATAATTCCGCGACCTCCACCACTGCTCTGGCTCCCACCCTTCGGAAAAGGCGGTGAAGGGAAACAAAAAGTTTGGGAAATCCTTTTTGCCCAACATATCCAGTGCCACATGCACAATCGTCGCCAACAGACAGTCGTCGCAACACAGCGGCCACAACGTGGCTGGCAAAACTCCGTCCGCGCAACCCTGAAGCCGGCGCCTTTCCAGCTCAGTCTTTCGCCCACAGCCGGGAGACTCGTTTCTTACCGGACGAGGAGAGCCCGAGCTCTCTTCCGCCCCGCGCCGGCCTCCGCCTTTTGCAAAAGTAGCCTCCTTTCGTGCACTTTCTCGGGACAACCGCGGCCCCCGACCTGCACCAAGGGCAGCGCGAGCAGAGGAGCGCGCGCTGGAGCGGCGGCGATTGGGAGAGCCGGGCAAGCCCCTCCGCTCGGGTTACTTGCAGAAGGGGAGGAGGAGGAGGAAGGCTGGCTCCACCCTGATTTTATGATGCAATGTGAAAAGGGCACCGAGGCTCCGGAGAAGTCTCGCCCGCCTTTAAAGAAAAAGAAAAAAGAAAGAAAGGGAAAAAGAACGCGAAACCAACCAGAAAACCTGGGCGCTGCATCCCCCCGGCCGCGCGCTTTGTGCGATGCTTCTCCCCCCCCGCGCGCGCGCGCCGAGGTCCCCCTCGTGCCGCCAGAGGCAGATCGGGCGGCGGGGCCGCGCGCGCAAAGTTGCCCGGAGGGACGCGGCTGGCGAGCGATCCTGCGCGCGCTTCGCCAACTCGCCTGAAAGTCGGCAGCGCTTCCTTCCGAGCCCGTGCGGCCGGGGCGAGCAGGACTTCTCCGCTCCCGGGACGGGGAGCGAGAGGAGCGTCCGCGAGAAACTTCCCGCCGCCCGCCCGCTCACCAGCAAGGTCCAGGGTTCGTCCCCTGGCAGCCCCTCGGCGCGCCCGCGTGGCTCCTGCTCGCCTTCCTCGGGCAAGCCGCGCGCCCCTCCGAGCAAGTTTCAGACCGGCCGGGCAAGAGGGTGGGACCCGGAGAGACGGGAAGGGGCAGCTCTTCCTCCGGGGGGAAAGGGGAGGGGGATGCGCGGCGGCGGCCGCACGAAAAGCGGGTGGGGGGGCAACGACACCGTAGAATTAAGCGGGGGGGGTGCAGGGGCGGAAGAAGAGGAGCCAAACCTGCGGCCGAGGCCGGGGAGCTTCCCTCCAGGCGTCCGTCCTCCAGCAACTCCCGGCTGCGCGCCGCCGCCGCCTACTGCTGCTGCTGCTGCTGCCCGCGCTTGCCTCGCTCCTCAGCTGACTCGCCTTCCCCGCTCCCAGGCATCGCCTCCGCCTCCGCCGGGCTTTAAACCCTCCCCCGCCGCCGTCCCCTCCCGCCGCTTGTTGCGCGCAGCCGCAACCGACGGCGCCTTGGGCGCGCGGATAGCAGGCACCGGGCAAGAGGCGCGCGGGGAGGGCCGGGGTCGCCGCCGCCTGTAGTCTTGCGCCTCCGGGGCTCCCGGGCCAAACGCGACTAGCTGGCGAGGCGAGCCTTCCGCCTCGGGGACCCGGCGCGGGCCGGACTTTCTTTGTGGGACGGCGCTCACGAGCGAGGGCGCGCGGCGGTGGCGACTGGGTCGTCGGCGCCAAGGGGCCGCTCGGAAAGGTGACGCCAGCCCCTTCCCCCTTCGGGTAGCCATGTTCTCGGTGGCCGGGCTGCGCGCTGCGGAGAGCCCTCGCTCCGGGGCGCAGAGGACGCCTGGAGGCCGGCGAGGCAAGGCGAGGCGAGGGCAGGCCCATTCTCTGCCCAGGAGGGCTGGGCCCTCGGGCGTCTTCCCGAAACCCCAGGCTTGCGATAACAGGAGAGAGAGTGGAAACAGGTCTGCTCCTAAGCCCTCTCTGCACAGCTTCTCCTCGGAAATGTTCAGGTCGCCTCTCCGCCGGTTCTTCTCGATAGATGGTCGCTGGATTTGACCTGCGGTGATACAGTTTCTGAATTGTGACAGTATTTTATTATTTGATTATAGTATTTGAGAGGCAACATAAGGCCAAACACGTCGCTCAGATCCCTTAAAAATAATAGGGAAATTACAGGTAAAGGGGCCCAGAAGGCTTTGGAATAGCTGGAGATGCCCCTGGGCTTCAAGGACCATTTCAGATAAGACATTCCTCCATCCCTACTCCCATCCCCTTTCGCAGAGCATAGGGCAGGTATTGAGGTCCTGCGGGGGGAAAGCAACAAAGGGGGAAGGCGAGATTTGGAACACAAATGAAGAGAAAAGGGGGCAGGGAGTGAAGTGAAAGGATCCTGGGGGTGTCTTGAGAGATCTGGTGCAAGGCAACAAAGTTGTGGCTTACAGAAGTGCTCCGTTTGTGTCCATCTGTGCTCAAATTTGTATGACTATAAATCAACCTAAGTGTTGCAAAACCACCAAATGTCTCCAATGACCATTCCCTTCAGAAGAAGCCAAACCTGCAAGAAAGTGCTGCCCTTGAATCTTTTTGTGGTGTGTGTGTGTGTGTGTGTGCGCGCGTAGAGAGAGAGGGAGTGGTCTAGTGGATCACAGTTTTTATTAAGACCACACAACACTATTTTGACCAAGCGTGGGCAACCTGTGGTTCTGTATGTCGCCCAACACCACCTTTTGTCGTACGTGAATACTGTACCATGGCTTGCAAATACTTTGTCTTGTCTAAAGTACAGTGCTCTGGAGCCCTCCCCCCCCCAGCTGGACACCCTGGAGACACTTGAAGGCAAGTTCTCTGCCAGCCGAGACCCCTACGGCCATTGGCACTACTGCCAAACACAAGTACTTTTGCAGGATCACAGCCTGGGCACATGGAATAAAAGAAGCATCTGTTGTGCAGCACAGTGTTTCTCTATAAACTCCATGGGGAAAGTACGGTATATTCGGTCTCTGCCCCAAGGGGTGGGGTGTGGGCAGGCTGGGCCATGGGCCAAGGTGTATTTCCACTTGTTGAGGTGCCCATGTATATTCTCTCCAGGGAGCTTTGAAAACTTGGGCCTTGCCAGAGTCACAAGGCTTTTGGCATGAGCAGAAGGGTCAGAGCTAAAGGGGTCTTTGCTGGGGTTTGGGGCTCCCTATGGGGGTGGGAGAGAGACCCCAGCACATTCCTCAAAGAGACCCTGGAAATGTATTTCAATTTTAAATATCTGACATCTCAGGCAGCTTGGGTCTTATATGGAACTCTGGAATCAAGATGTGGTAAAAGTGTTCAGCCTCTCTTTTTGAGGATGAAAATGTTAAGGCCAGGGCTGGCCCCCATGAGGCAAAGTGAGGCAACTGCCTCAGGTGGCAGGATCCACAGGGTAACAGATGCAAATGTAGATCTTTATTCCTGCCACTACTCTGTAGTTCAAAAAAGCTTTTTGACACTGCCACTAGAGAATTAAAAACAATTGAGCAACAAGAAGCTGGGGGTCTTCCTTGAGTCATCAGACTTTAGCTCCCCTGTGGCTCATTTCCAAGGGTAAGTGGGCTGTGTATCCATTCAATTCCAGGAAAACGGCTGACCTTGCACAGGCATCTAAAATTGGCTTTCAGGTTATTAAAGTCTACAGAGATGCCTGTTTGCCAATATTCATGAGTCAATAGGATTTACTCCCAGGTAAATGGTATTAGGATTGCAGGCTAAATGGTGTACAGTGTGACGTTAATGACATACATTTCATAGAAAATAAAATCACTTGAACTGGAATAAGGATAGCTGGTGGATTTGGGGGCAGTTGCTTGTGACAATGAAAAACAGGCTCCATTTGAACAACTATTAAAGGTGTCTGTGTGTACATTTCCTTGTAATTTTAAAAGCCTGTTCTGAAAGGATACACTAATGTTGGGGAGTACAAATGGTTTGCCTGATTCAGCAGTTGATAAAAAGTATGAGGAATATTTCTTGGGCATCCTGAAGTGGGCCTGTGGATATATTTAGTTTTTGTGTGCAACAGCTGCATTGTTTGACACAAAACTGTCCTGTGATTTAAAAAACGTAGTGAGAAGGTTCACTGCAAAACTGGTTATATATAGCCTTAGCAATGGAGCCGTCAAAGATCTTACCAGTGTTCTGAGTGAATAAAGGCAGAATACTTCAGGAAAACAACACTTAATTGGAAAATAAGCTGCAGCTTATTGAAATGAAGATTGCCACTATCCTATATAATAAAGTGCAAGTGTCTCTGCGTCCAGATTCCCTGTGTCCCGTTTTCCGTGCTAATGCGCATGTGCCCCAGGGACACAGGGATTGGATGAAGAGACTGCATGCGCGCACTCTCCCCCCCCCCTTCCTCCAACTGCCGCTCCCGGCGGACACCGCCTCACTGCAGGGCACGTCAGGGAAGCGAGGGTGGAGGCCGGCGGAGGCCTCCTCCTCACAACCCTCCCTGGCCCGTGAGAGGAGCGGCGGGAGGCCGCGAAGCAGCGGCGCCGAGGTGGGCGTTTGTGTCCCGCGTCCTTCCTGTCGGTGGCTGGGGGAGAGGAAGGAAGGAGGAGAAAGCAGCGCTTTCTCCTCCGTTCCTGTCCCCCTGCCGCCGACACAAGGACAGGTCCCAGGGTTCGGAGAAGCGCTGTGCAAGCACTTCTCCGAACCCCGGGATGTCTCCTTCCTGTCGGCGGCTGGGGGAGAGGAACGGAGGAGGAGAAAGCAGCGCTTTCTCCTCCCTTCCTGTCCTCCTGCTGCCGACAGCAAGGACAGGTCCCAGGGTTCGGAGAAGCGCTGCGCAAGCGCTTCTCCGAACCCCAGGATGTTCTAGCGCCCGTTATTGAACGGGCTGAAATACTCTAGTCATGTATAAAGAGAGAGACATATATTGATATGGATGAAACCCAGTTCAAGGGGTTGATCTTTTTTGGTGATGCTGCAGCATGCAGAAAGGAGCTGCCTATTCATTTGAGCTGCCATTCAAGGCAACTGCTCTAGAACCCAGTGGCCTTGTTGAAGTTTTAAGTAGAGTACAGTGTGGTAAGGAAAGGAAGCAATGAATTTCCGTCTGTATTTTTTTATTATTTAACTTAAAATATTTATTACTCGCTCTTCATTGGAACAACAGTCCTAACACAGCGTACATAAAATCAGAGCACAACATATACAATAAAATAATGAATTTATATTAACAGCCAGGAGAACTAAAACAATAAGTGTTCTTACTAATAAAAGAAAAAGAGTCCCAAAATATATGCTGTAGTTTCTTTTATCTGTCCCTAATCTTCAGCTTCATTGGATGTCTACAAGATTTAGTGTTATGAGAGGGGGAGAAAAACTGAATACAATATTTGGTTAGGATTCTGATTTGGCGCTTCATTAAAAGTGTTTGATTCATCCTGGACCAATTAAAGGCTATCTGATTCAACTCGGGGTCTGAATCTAAATCCCAGTTCAAAAAAACCTGAAACTTTGTGCTTCCCCATTCACTTATGTGATTTTTAAAAAAAAAACCTATAACTACTCATCCCTTTACAGAGATGGATGAAATTGTGAGGCATTGCAGCCCTTCTGTGTGGACAAAGCCTGCTAAAGTCCAGATAAATAGGTTTGGCAGCATTGGGCCGGAGAGCTTTGAAATCCCTCCCCCTTCCCTGCAAAAGAAACTTTTGAGGGAGAACTGGGTGGGGCAGGGAGAGAAAAGAATATGATGTTCTAGCACAAATGGACCCAGAGAGTACTGATATTCTCAAACCAAGCGTGTCCCAAACACACTTCTCTTTTGGATAATTCATGCCTGCATGAAGTTGCTTGGTGGCGTGACCAACACTTTTGGGTTCAAGAAGATATATAGATATACCTGCTCAATGAAGAGACAAAAAGCTTCCCTAATAAATCATCCTTGTTTAACATTTAAAACCAGTAAAAAGAAAGAACTGTTCCCCCATCCCCCTTTACTCTTGCTGTTTCAGCCCTGGAGAGATAAGAGAGATCTGCTGGCCATCATAAATTTTACAAAGGGAGTTACGAAGCAAGTGAGGAAACAATCGACGGTTCTATTTTCAGGAAGCACTAGGAGATTCTGGAAAAAGAAGAAGCTCTCATTAAGCACATTAAAAACCAAGGTGCTCATGAGAGGGAACAGACCCCGGGGGAGGAGGTGTTTGAAGCAGAATAGGTAAGGTTTAGTGAGCAGGAAAAAGCTGTGGCAGAGAGCAGTTCAGACTCCAGGGCTGAAGCAAAAGTTGGAGGGGGGGGACCAGAGGCTGGTGAAGAAGCCAGGGGGTCTCCCTCTCGTGCTGCAACCAGCTCCCCTCTCCCTTGGTCTCCCAGGACACGGAGTGAAATGAAAAGAGCAGAGCAGAAAATCGTTCTGCACAGACACACTTGGCACTGGGAAACACCCTGGAGAGAAGCCTTCGAGAGCAGTGGGAAGGCCATCAGTTCTCACAAGTGCTTCATTGGGGCCAAGACCTACTGAAAGAGCTGCTGAGACCTGTGCTCTTTTGGCCACAATGCAGCCTGGCCCCCCAGCAGAAACATGGTGCATGGTAGGCGGGGGGCGGCGGTTTGGTGAGGCTCTCCACATGGCTGGTAGGCTGCCCTAGACATGGAGGGACCATATTTGAGGGACCAGGCCCCCTTAAAGTTGATGGGCATTGCCATTCAAATGGTGTGCACGTGCTGCATCGTGTGATTATGTGTGGTGGGTCTTACCTGCCCCCCTCCCAATATTTTATTTAAGCTGGCACCCCCAGCAGGTAGATTTGGGAGTGGTGGCTAACTGTCAGTGAGTGCAGTGGGTTGGGCTAGATGACCTTAGGAGGCCCCCTTCCAACTCTACAGATCTCTTCCCCCCGCCCATAGTTAATGACCAGCCCAAAGGGGCCTTGTATATGGTGGGGTGGGGGAATAGAGGTGATGAGGAGGCTGGAGCAGCCATTAGCCACCCCACCCCCCACTGTGCACTCATCTTCTGTGTTTATTTACTGGCTTCACAAGAGTCTCGAATCATTTTGACTAGAAGCCTAAAATATTTTTTATTTTTACCTCCTTTTAATTGTATATATTTACAATCATAGAGTTGGAAGAGACCACAAGGGCCATCCAGTCCAACCCCCTTCCAAGCAGGAAACACCATCAAAGCATTCCTGACATATGCCTGTCAAGCCTCTGCTTAAAGACCTCCAAAGAAGGAGACTCCACCACACTCCTTGGTAACAAATTCCACTGCCAAACAGCTCTTACTGTCAGGAAGTTCTTCCTAATGTTTAGGTGGAATCTTCTTTCTTATAGTTTGAATCCATTGCTCCGTGTCCGCTTCTCTGGATATATTTAATCATATATATATATATATTAATATATATAATCATATAATAATATCATATATATTCAATTCTGTACATGAAATGGTACTAACTGTATTGTGAACACTTAAATTCACGATATGGGGATTTATTTTGGTGTGTGGCTCGCAGTTTCTGTGGAGAAGTGCTCTTGCGGCCCACTTGGGTCTGAGAGGTTGGGCTGCCCTGCTGTAGTCGGCTGCGCCGGGTGGTTTGCAAATGCTCACTAGTGCTCTGCAAGTCCAAGCAGAACAAAGGCCAAATAAGGATGCTTTATTATTAAATCAATCCTGAAAAGAAAGCTGTGTATCAAATCCTAAGTGCTGTGATCAAGCAGAAGAATTGGTCACATGCAGTAATGCTCAACAGTGACTGTTAGTTGGATGAATGTGACACAGGTAAACATCTCCTGATTTCATGCAATTAGAGCTTTTGTGTTAAATAGAACAGGTTGTGCTGAGTCTTGTTGCATTGTTGTTCCTCCAGGATAAATATTGGAGCTCTGACCATCTCCTAGTTACTTGTGCTCCTAGTAGGGCGTAGGTAGAAGGTGGAGTATTGAAACTTGAGCGAAGTACCTGCTCTGCTTCTGTGCAAACTTATTAAATCTTTACTTCCAATCATAGATTAGATTAGCATGGTACCCAGCATCATGCTTCCTTTTATCCATTGATGTTTAAAAAATGGTAAAGATGGAACGATGGAACGATGTGGCATTTGGAGACCAGATGCAACTTGACTCGTGTAAAAGGCCAATTTTGTCTTTCAAATATTAACAAGCAGAGACACAAAAGCATAGTGGGCAGTATCGGGCACTTAAATCTGCAGCTTTGTTTCAAGTATGAAGAATTAACCACAAATGTCAGTGAAGATAAAGAGTATGCCAAGTTGCTAAATAACTCGAATGTAGGTAAACCAACTGCAGAAGAGAAAATAACAAGGATTGCCACATGTCCTCTTTTTTCCAGGACACGTCCTCCTTTTAATGATGAGAGTGGCAGAGATAGTTAAAATAAGTCAGCAAATGTGTCCTCTTTTTTGCTCTTCAAAATATGGCAACCCTAAAATAACATTGGGGAATACTGACAACATATGAATAAAGCAGGAGACATATTTGTCTCATTAATAAATGAATTTTTTTTCTTTGTATGTTTAATAGCAACTTTGAAAGAAGCTTGCCACTTCAAATGGTAATATGAGAAAAGGAAAACATAACTGAAACGGCAACAAGGGCTGCAAATAATATTCCACAGTACAGTGGTGCCTCGCTAGACGAAATTCGTTCCACGGGTCAATTCGTGTAACGAATTTTTTGGCTAGCTAGTCCCAGTTTCCCATAGGAATGCATTGAAACTTAATCAATGCATTCCTATAGGCTCTGGGGGATTGGCAGCGGCATGCAACGGGGCTTCGGAGGTCTCTGAAGCCCCGTCCGATGCCGGCTGTGTGCAAGGCGGCGGGGGGAGAAGCTCTCTTCTCCCAGCCACCACCTTGCCTGCCTCCCCCGACACGGAGAGGTCTCCGAAGTTGCGCTCCGTGTCGGGGGAGGCAGGCAAGGTGGTGGCTGGGAGAAGAGAGCTTCTCCCCCCGCCGCCTTGCACACAAAAGCTATCATATCACCCCTTAACCTTCTCTTCTCCAGGCTAAACATACCCAGCTCCCTAAGCCGTTCCTCATAAGGCATTGTTTCCAGGCCTTTGACCATTTTGGTTGCCCTCCTCTGGACACGTTCCAGCTTGTCAGTATCCTTCTTGAACTGTGGTGCCCAGAACTGGACACAGTATTCCAGGTGAGGTCTGACCAGAGCAGAATACAGTGGTACTATTACCGTACTTCCCTTGATCTAGATATTGATGCAGCCCAGAATTGCATTGGCTTTTTTAGCTGCTGCATCACACTGTTGACTCATGTAAAGTTTGTGGTCTACCAGGACTCCTAGATCCTTTTCACATGTACCGCTCTCAAGCCAGGTGTCTTCCATCCTGTATTTGTGCCTTTCATATATATTTTTTACCCAAGTGTAGTACTTTACATTTCTCCCAGTTAAAATTCATCTTGTTTGCTTTGGCCCAGTTGTCTAATCTGTTAAGGTCATTTTGAAGTGTGATCCTGTTCTCTGGGGTATTAGCCACCCCTCCCAATTTGGTGTCATCTGCAAACTTGCTCAGGATGCCCTCAAGCCCATCATCCAAGGCTTTGATAAAGATGTTGAATAAGACTGGGCCCAAGACAGAACCCTGTGGCACCCCACTAGTCACTTCTCTTCAGGATGAAGAGGAGCCATTGATGAGCACCCTTTGGGTTCAGTCAGTCAGCCAGTTACAAATCCACTGAATGGTAGCATTGTCTAGCCCGCATTTTACCAGCTTATTTACAAGAATATCATGGGGCACCTTGTCAAAGGCCTTGCTGAAATCAAGATAGGCTACATCCACAGCATTCCCTTCATCTACCAGGCTTGTAATTCTGTCAAAAAATGAAATCAGATTAGTCTGACATGACCTATTTTTCAGAAACCCATGCTGACTTTTAGGGATCATAGCATTCCTTTCACTGTTGTACTCAGGAGAAATCTTATGTGTTGGAAAAGGATTTAGTTAATGTTGTGGGTTTCCAATAGGACATATACCAAAAACAGATGGAACATCTAATAATCAAATTTGACAGGGTTCCTGAACAAGAAAGTAACTATAGAAGAGAGGAAAGGTTCCTCTCATCATATCATACGCTTTGACATTATTTGTTTGTATATAAAAAGTTTATATACCATTCCAGGAAAAATACATCACAATGATTTACAACAATATAAAACCAAACAATAACATCTTAAAAACAAGTAAAAACCAAAAATAAATAGAATTATAGACCATTGTGGGGGATGTACTCTTAATTGTCGGCATCATGGCTCCAGAGCTGCCTTTGGACAGTATTGTGGGTTTGGAGGCATGAGTTACGCAGGTTTAGAGCATGAAAGGACAAACTGATCTGGAGCTCTTGGCATTTGATCTTTTAAGAGCAACCTGTAACACAGCATGCAGAGATGGATGTAATATATTGCACTGTTTATTTTTTTTATAAAGGATTTACTTTCCCTCATTGACATGATGAAGCAACTTCCGCAGGAGTTGTGCTGGTGCCAGGCTATTTTGCATCTTAAAGGTAAAGGTAAAGGGGCCCCTGACCATCAGGTCCAGTCGTGTCCGACTCTGGTGTTGCGGCGCTCATCTCGCTCTATAGGCCGAGGGAGCCGGCGTTTGTCCGCAGACAGCTTCCGGGTCATGTGGCCAGCATGACAAAGCTGCTTCTGGCGAACCAGAGCAGCGCACGGAAATGCCGTTTACCTTCCCGCCGGAGCGGTCCCTATTTATCTACTTGCACTTTGATGTGCTTTCAAACTGCTAGGTGGGCAGGAGCTGGGACCGAGCAACGGGAGCTCACCCCGTCGCAGGGATTCGAACCGCCGACCTTCTGATCAGCAAGCCCTAGACTCTGTGGTTTAACCCACAGCGCCACCTATATTTTGCATCTTAGGCAAGGCAAACTGCTTGCACCCGCCAGCTAACTTCAGTTTTTTTTAAAAAAAAATGGATTTCTTTTAGAAAAAATGCACAAAACTTGAAACTGTTAAATTTATCTCAAATTGCAAGACTAGGTACATCTTTGGTTCTATTTATCAAATACAAATTAAAGTGTTTTAGCACACAAATAATTCTGAATAATGTTGTGAATTGTGATGTTAAAATTTAAGTCTCTTAAAAGTTTCAGGCACATCAAAACCTCTCTTTGTATGCCTTTTGCTTTGCAAAGTTTATCACCAGTTCCTTCAGGTCAAGTGGCAATGTTTCTTCCAGTCTTTTGAACCTGTTTCTTCTAGGGCTGGTTCAACATTTTTTAGCTGAACAACTTACAGCAAAAACAAATAAACACAGGAGATGGACTTGGAGCAGTCGGTTTCCATTCTTGTCGTATACCCTTCAGATCCAAGACTACTGATAGTTGACGCTTCTGCTGATAACCCACTTACTACTTTCAAAGCAAATGATCTCAGAGAAAGGGAATTGCAATCTGGAGAAGGCAAGTTGAGAGGAAGGAGTAGGAAGTTCTCAAGCCATAAGACTTGCTTTGCAACCTATCTTAAAAATATACAGATATGCTCCAATAGACATGAGGGGAAGATTCCATATATTGGCCCAAATGCAGGGACTGGGGAAAATATGCCGAGGTTAGAGGTGGAAAACTCCTACCATGCCAGCAATCTGTTTCATGGGCGTAGGCAGGAGGGGGCAGCTGCCCCCCCCGAAGCAAAAAATTAATGTATTTTACAGACCATAACTGGGGACCCAGGTGGCGCTGTGGGTTAAACCACTGAGCCTAGAGCTTGCTGATAAGAAGGTCAGCGGTTCGAATCCCTGCGACAGGGTGAGCTCCCGTTGCTCGGTCCCAGCTCCTGCCAACCTAGCAGGTCGAAAGCACCTCAAAGTACAAGTAGATAAATAGGGACCGCTCCGGCGGGAAGGTAAACGGCATTTCTGTGTGCTGCTCTGGTTCGCCAGAAGAGGCTTTGTCATGCTGGCCACATGACCTGGAAGCTGTACGCCGGCTCCCACGGCCAATAACGCGAGTTGAGAGCCGCATCCCCAGAGTCGGTCACGACCGGACCTAATGGTCAGGGGTCCCTTTACCTTTACCACCTGAGCCTAGATGGAGGCAGTTCAGAGCATTCACACCTCAAGAGGGTCCTATTCCTTCCATTGAGGCAGCCTCAGATTCAAAGAGACTCCAAACATCGTGTTTGAACCTCTCCGCAGTATAAAGCAGACAGATCGTAGAATTATAAGTTTATCTATTTTTCTTTTCTGAGTCAATCACATTTATCAGTTTTTTTCTTTGGTAGCATTGCTCAGCTGCAGCCTCATCAGAGAAGATGAAGCTCTTTTTGTGGTTGCTTTAATTGGGATTTGATGGTACATTTTGAATTTATTTGATTATTATGTGAGAAGGCACAGAAGAAACCTGGCAAGACAAAAGGACATTTGTGTTTGGGTGGGTGCATACATTATTTACAATGTAGAATGGCTGAGCAATTGCCTTGAATACTGATAGCTCACCACTTTAAAGTGGCACTATCTCCCCCCCCCCCTTTTGCTTAGCCTGAGACAGGCTAAAGGATTACAAATAATTTTATATGTATGACTTAGTGCTAATTAGGGGAAAGCCAATGTAAACGATGATGTATCAGGATTAACCCTTCATGCATCAAATTGCTCTGCAAACCAGGTGGTTATTGGCACAGCAGCTCATTTTTTTTCCCATACAGCTTCAAGGTCACAAAGCTTTGTAGGAGAATAAGAGACTTGCTCCTTTGGAAATCATTGCTATTTGTAGAATCTGATTTCTCTCGCAATGCAGCGGCCATCAGGTGAATCAAACTTCTCTCTCACAGGCATGATGACCTCTGAACCACTTTATGTAAGGAACATATAGATAAGGATACAGCGTACAGCTTCCAGGTCATGTGGCCAGCATGACAAAGCCGCTTCTGGCGAACCAGAGCAGCGCACAGAAACGGCATTTACCTTCCCGCTGTAGCAGTACCTATTTATCTACTTGCACTTTGACGTGCTTTCGAACTGCAAGGTTAGTAGGAGCTGGGACCAAGCAATGGGAGCTCACCCCGTCGCAGGGATTCGAACCGCCAACCTTCTGATCAGCAAGCCCTAGGCTCTGTGGTTTAACCCACAGCGCCACCCGCGTCCCTTAACTCCAAGGGTACTTGTAGTTAAAAACATTTTTGTAAGCATGTCATTATGTGGTTCTGGTAGGTGATAGCTGCTGTGTGTGTGGTTTAAGGCTGCTTTTAGCTCATGCTGAGAGGGAGGTGGGTCTATCACCTATGGACATTGGTGAAAGGAGTCATATGGTAAGCAGGACATGTGGTGGTGCAAAAGGGCCCCAAAGACTGTAAGGACCTCACAAATCTGTAATGATGCTGGTTGCTTCCTCACGAGTAAGGCGCTCCAAACTCTGTGTTTGGTTTTTTTTAGAGTGTTTTATTACATACATATGTACAAAACAGAGCATCAAAATCCATGACTGTCCTAGTCCTAGTCAGAATCCGGAAGCACCGCCCGTTGGGACTTTCGCCAGCAAAACACCCTTGGCTACTTGAACCACCTCCTCTCCTCTAGTCGCTTCCCCCCACTCTGCTCTTGGGGGGATAGGGCTGGTGGAGCCCCCTCTCCTCCTGAACTGCTCAGCTGAGTGGCCGGTGCTGTCTCCGGCTGGTGCTGTCTCCTCTGGAGCCTCCCCCTCCTGAGCGCTCTGGTCCGACCCTTCAAACCATCCCTCTGGGGACATTGTCCTCTCAGCATCCCCAAGGCTTCCTGAGCCTCAGCACCACCTTCCGAGGAACGTTGTGGGATGCTAACATCCCGAGCTGCTTCTCCTCCCTCGGAGATCCCTGGTCCCAACTTCCTGGACTCTCCGCTGACCCCTGGTGGTCCCCTGACAAAAACCCAGAAATATTCTTAAGGAATCATAAATGATTGTTATATGCTCATCTTCGTTATATTCTCCAACAAAAACATGACAGGTCTAAATATTCCAATCAGGGAAACCCATAAGGGGAATGTCCTTTACTTGTTCAGGCCCAGCTCTAGGTGTAGTCCCAGTGGCGCGGGGTGCTGGGCCGGCAGGGGGGGGGGGCACTGCGCGGCAAAGCCGCGCGGAAGCCATGCTGCGCGCTGTGAGGGCGCCGGAGTGATCTCCGCGCCTCAGCGCCAGGGCGCCCGACCTGCTTGAGACGGCTCTGTACTTGTTAATATTTTTATTAAAGGTTTTCCATAATACAGTAAGATATAGAAAATGTGATGTAGAGTAAATGAATGTAAATACAAATTGAATACTGTGCCCTCTCTCAAAGGTAGTTCTTAACCCTTACCACTTGCAGAAGGTAGCTCTCACCTGGGATCTTTCCTTTCTCCTCTCAGCCTCTCACCATCAACCACCACCATTTCCAGGTCCCTCCACCAACCATTTACTTACCCCCTTAAGTGTACAATCTCTGAAAACAGGACACCAAGGAAGAAATGAAGGGGTTGGGGAGAAAAGAGAAAGAAGCAAGAAGAAGAAAGGGGAGGGGAGGGGATAAAAAGAGGAAGGAAAAGGAAACAATAACGAAAAATTGAGCCAACAGAAAGCCAGTCAGTCTGCCATTTCCTCCTCTGGAAGTTCCATAAAGGGAATTTCCCAGAGGCTAAGACATGCACTGACCTAGTGATGTCACTGCACATGTGTTATGTCATATTGACTTTCTGCTGCCTTGGCCATGGAAATCCCCAGTAGTCTCTCTTTCTCCATCTACTGTTTAAGATTAGAGTTCCAACGTAAAGGCTCTTCTACAGCCGGTCTGCTGCATTTTTTTCTTTATCACTTTTTTTTTTTTTAATGAGCACCAAAGCTTTCCAAAGTGGATCTGTGTAGATGTTTCTGGAAATGCTGGGTTGCTGTGTACATTTATAAATGCTGCTGTCCACAGAGCAGAGCGAGTGGAGATAAGATTTGCTTTGCTCTGTGTGTGCTGTCTCTCGCATGCATTTTGGACATACTTCTTGACATAAGGTATGCGCAGTAAGATGAAATATGATGTAATGATAAATTTAAGCAGTAAAAATAAAATACTAGCAATGATGTAATATGCAAGCTGCACACTTACATTTGCCTTATCTCATATTACATTATTGCTAGTATTTTATATTTTTTTATTGCTTTTCATTATGTGAAGTAAGTAACTTTCATTCTAGTGGCGTCATGAAGTGTAAAAATAACTCGTAGACTGAGAGGCACATGACTAAATTGCAAAAAGTCACCAGGGGTTTTCAAAATGGCAAAATGCAGCTGCAACTGACACTGATTAAGCAAATTTTCATTTTCAAGAAACACTGGCAATATACCAAAAACTGTTGTGGAAATGGCCCATTTTAGGCAACAGACAACTAGCTAGAGGCTTTCTGAAAGCTACTATGAAATGACAACAAAATGTGCAGCCAAAATTGTTATTTGCTGTGCTACACTCCCTCTTTCAACAAAATTTACTGTAAACCTTTAAGTTTCGGGAAAGGATGTGGATCTTTAATTACCGGGGAAAAGCACTCAAGAATCAAAGGCAAACATAAAAACACGTAAAATTTAAGAAATATGGTCTGCACACGGAACTGTTGATATGTTGGATGCTTCAGCATGAAAAGAGGAAAACTATTGGAGACAGGTCCTTAAATGTATTGCCAGTGTGACCCTGACCTTTGCCACGCAGGACAGAGCATTTAGAGGCCATGCAGAAACTGTTTCAGTTGAGGGAGAGAACATGGACATTTTTTAATCAGTCACTCAATTGCTCTCAAAACATGATCCTCTAATTGAGGATGTTTATTGTAAACCAGGAGGAACAGTCAAGTGCTTGCATCATCATGCTGAGCCAAAGCTGAACTGTTCCGGAAGCTTTGCTAACGCCAACTTGGTAGTCAATATAACCTCACAATTAATTATAGAATCATAGAAGGGATCCCAAGGGTCATCTAGTCCAACCCCCTGCAATGCAGGCATTTCAGATAAAGCACCCATGACAGATGGCCATCCAACCTCTGCTGAAAAACCTCCAAGGAAGGAGAGTCCACAACCTTCCAACTAGACGACCCTCAGGATCCCTTCCAACTCTATGATTCTAGGATTGCTCCAACCCAGATTGGAGATAAGAGTATAGTTTCAAAGAGATATAAAGGTGGCATCACAAGCAAGTATTTTGTCACACTTATTTTATTCTGCTTGCACCGCTGATCAAAAAGGTTCTTGTAGAAAACGGTGAAACCTTTTTACCTGGTGTGGCAGTGAGAGGAACTGGCACACCACAATCAACACTGCTTCTTTCATAGCACCTTTAATTCTCTAAAAAAAGGAAGTATTATATCTTGCCAGCCTCATTTGTACAAAACTCAGATAAGCATGACAAATAAAACTTATGTTTCTTTTATTTGTGGCACTAAATTCAATTAGTATTTTACATGATATAATATGTAGCCACAGGCTTGCAGACGGCTAACAGTACACTTTGAAAGGTTAGCAACATTACACAGTGCCTTTAAAAATCATTTCGGACTACAACCAGTGCTGTAATTATTATTAAACCAAAAACATGTATTAAGGTGCATTTTAAAAACTCTTTTACAACATACAATAAATGTGTAAAACCCAGACAATAATAATTCTTAATGCTAATTTTCTTATAAGAAAATATTTTCAAAATATGTACATCATCTATGAAAGTAGCTTAATTTGTTTTAAAAACATGCCATTTAAAAATGTTTGGGGCTTAACTGATGAGAAATCAGGTTTGATATGTGAGATGAGCATAAGCCCATTGAAGGGGGCTGGAATCCTGACCCACTAGCAGCAGTTTGGGAAACAAATTACAGCCAGTAGTTCCCAGGAAGCAGTATTAATAGCACTTTAAATTGCACTTTGACGTGGGACACATCTACTGGAAAGTTACCTCTTCAAGTCTCACTAAAACAAATGGGAGCTGTGCAAGATAAGAAGAAGAATAAGGTAATGATAATCTTGTACGGCTCCCTTAGGGTGAAGGGTGGGTAATAATGGGATGGGTGGGATACACAACAAAATACAATACTAATAACAGTTCAAAACAACTACAAAGGTGGGTTTTAAAAATATACACATCAAGTGTCAAATGCCAGGATAGAGAGCTGTTGCCTTCAACATTTGCCAGAAGCTGTGCAGGGAACGTGCCAGGCACAGCTCTGTGGAAAGTTCCCCCTACTAAGGCGCCCCCACAAGCCCTCTGCCCTTGGGGCTCAGCATATCTGCAGATGTTAGTATTATGGACTTTATATCCCCTAAAGGTAAAGGTAAAGGGACCCCTGACCATTAGGTCCAGTCGTGACCAACTTGGGGGTTGCGCTCTCATCTCGCATTATTGGCCGAGGGAGCCGGCGTACAGGTTCCAGGTCATGTGGCCAGCATGACAAAGCCGCTTCTGGCGAACCAGAGCAGCACACAGAAACGCCGTTTACCTTCCCGCTGTAGCGATCCCTATTTATCTACTTGCACTTTGATGTGCTTTCGAACTGCTAGGTTGGCAGGAGCTGGGACTGAGCAACAGGAGCTCACCCCGTCGCAGGGATTCGAACCACCGACCTTCTGATAAGCAAGCCCTAGGCTCTGTGGTTTAACCCACAGCGCCACCTGCGTCCCCGGTATCCCCTAAAACTGCCTGTCAAATGGATCCCAAGTGATCTCTGAATCTCTAGTGATAACTACAGTACCGGTAGCTTGGTCAAAACGTTGTGGATAATCAATCCTGCTTGATTGTAAAAAGCAGTGACTTCAGCATGTGGTAATTTGAACCACTGAGTTTCTGTCATAACCCCTCCATCCCATTTTAACAGATCTATAGTCTGTATACTCTGAGGTTTTAAACTGCTTTTGTTTTTAAAAAGAAATTAACTAAATGGTCCAGAATAGCTACGTATTTTTAACTGAACAAGCAAAAATATGTTGGTGCTGAGTACACACAGCAAAAAGTGTTCGTCAGCTAATTAACCTGCCATTGAGAATAGTTTTATTGGCACGGTTTGACTATTTGGGGGCAAGGGACCCACAAATCCTTGGCACAGAAGCTGTGTAGCAACCTGTGAACCAAATAAAAAAATAGAGAGAAACACAGAAAATGCAGCTTATTTTTGGCCTGTAAACTTCTTGGAATCCTTTTGCCATGGGTGTCCATTCAAACCAGTAAGAAATGCATGAAAAATTGCATAAGAAACGAGTGACTGGAGCATTTAGTGTTCAAACAAGCAGAGGGACCTGAAATAAAATAAATATATATTGTAATTTATATTTTCAGACTCAAAAATGACATTATTATGTTAACCTATCTTTCTATGTCTCGTTGTCAGACTATGTGTTTCTACTACACCCTCATTATATTTATTAAAAATTGCATACACCTCAATTTGAAGCAACTTTAATTTTACACACAAATTGTTATCTGTCACATTTCATCGCATTTTCCCTTGCTAAAATATTGAACAGAAGTGCAACAAATGTACTTAATCATTTCTATTGTTCAGTACAGACTCTTTCACCATCTGGCAACTAAACATGAAGGGATTAAAATATTGCAGTAAATAAATAAGGGTGGTATTCATTCAAGTTCTACTCAGAATAGACCTATTGAAATTAATGAACCTAACTTAGCCATGTTCATTAACTTCAATGGGTCTACCCAGAAATAAACTTAGTTGAATACCGTCCTATATACAATCAAACTCTCCATGGGCAAGGAGCACATTTATAGAAGAACAGAGCAAGAAGTAAATTTTAGTTTAGTTTATTATGTTTATTTATCTCTTTATACACCCAGAAGTACTGTATAGTGAAGTGATGTATAATAATAAAGTATGAAATATATAAACTATTTCATTGATCAATGCAAATACTGTTTTCCCTCTGTTGTTGTCCATTCCACACCTTTTATTGAATTCTGTGGTCTCCAATACAGGACACCATATTTGACCTTAACAGATGAGGGAAAACATACAAAGGGGGCCCAGGCTGAATAAGAAACCAACCTCACCAATGGCAGCATTATCTTCCTGTGACCTTTGATGTCATGGTTTGTACAGCGTTGTTGTTTACAGAAATACAATAGACTTTGAAAGCTACAGATTTCTTCTCCAATGACTAATGATTTTCTGTGGTTTGTTCTGTCTTACAAAATGACTTGGAAGCTGTAACATTTAGTTTATAATTATTGTGGGTTTGTTTTCCTTTAGAGGGCAAGCAGATAAGTTTACGTCTTTGCATGCTTGTGGTGGGAAAATTCCATCTGCATTTGCAAACACACCCGTGATCCCTTTCTGGGATGGTGACCCTGGCCGTAATCTGGAGTGGTTCCTGGGACCTGGTGTGAGCCAACTGAGAGCAGTGACTATACTTCTATGGAATAACAATGTCGTGTAAATGGCCAATTACCAAGAAAATTCAACATGAACAATTTGAGCTCTGAAATAGGAAGCTTCCCCCAAAATGAGGAGATTGGGGAAAAGGAAGCTGAAAGGCAAAGTCAAAGGGGCCAAATCATTCTAAAAATCACTGGGAATAGCTGCTGGTGCGCAGCTGCACGGCAGGTGCCAGTGTTTAAATTGGCCCTAAGATTTGCACCACAAAAGGGAGTCTTCCTGCGACAGAAGGAGAACACAACCAGAAGGCCCAAAGTTTTACCAGTTATGGTATGCAATTTGTAAGAGTTGCTTCTGATCGATATGAGAATACCCTCTGTAGGAAAGCCTAATTTTATTGTCCCGTAAGACTGAACACAGGATGCTCCAGATTTTCGGAGGAGCCACACTAAGTTGCGTAAGAAACACTCACAGAAATCACGTAAGAGGTCATTTAGCCTGCTGTCTGACCCTAGGCAATCTTCGTTTCGCATAAATTTGAATCATTTCTTTCTACTCCTTTCCTACTTGTGCCAAACAAGCACACCTGCTTCCCTTTCTTGCATTCAACCACAGGCCCCAAGCCATGCCTCCTCCTGTTCATATTCCGCCTTAGAAAGATGATTACCTTTCTCAAACGCGCCGCCCCAGTTCCCGAGCGGATTGCTTCCATTAGCGCCTGCCTTGCATCCCCTGGGCTGTCTGCTCTTGGACTTGCGATGTACCTAGGAGTTTTCATTGTCACTTGAGGTGGCGGAGGAGGAGGAGGAGGAGGCGGCGGCAGCAGCTGATTCCCCCATTGCTCTGTTGTAGAGGCCTCTCTGTTTTGCAAGGCTGCTTCTGCTTTTTGGAAACTCTGAAGCTCTTCAGAGGCAGATGAAGAGATCTACCAAGGATAAAAATGAAGGGGGGGGGGAGGTCATAGTAGGCTTAACGGAACAATGATACTGGGTGCATATTGTTACACATCTCCCCAATGGGAGGGATTCCAGGCACAGGGTCCATGTTTCCTTTTGGGAATGAGGCACAGTGGAGACAGAGGTGTCTTTAAGATATATGGTTTATTTACAGATATATACAACCTGAATCTACGATGGAGGGGTTCAGAGCATCAACACCCCAAGAGGTTCTTGCTTCTCCCACAGCCACAGCCCGGGATTCAATCAGAAATCAGCCATGGTTTTCTCTCTGCCTTTTCAGCCTGTGACTTTTCACCTCACAGCAAACCCTGCACTCAAACTCCAGCTTTGTCTTAGAGCTGGAGGAGGGATCCCACTCATTTGCCAGTCTGTCACAGAGCCCCCTCTCTTTTGTTCTCTTAATGGCCCATCACCTTTCCTTTGTTTTCTTAATGCCCAACACCTGAAGACAGGAAGCTATCCCGGCTTATGTTTTAACATTTGCTGTATCCATGAAGGGTCTGGCACACACAAACTCATAACGATATTTTAATCTCTTCCCTTCTGGACAATTTTGCCTTGTTCCATTAATGAAAACCTTGTAACAGCTCTTATTTCCCTATTAAATCACAGAATTGTAGAGTTAGAAGGGACTTAAAGGGTCATCTAGTCTATGGTTACCAGATATTTTTCAATGAATCCAGGGACGCTTTTTTTTTTTGAAGCTGAGTAGCAGCTTCAAACCACAGAGCCTAGGGCTTGCCAATCAGAAGGTCGGCGGTTCGAATCTCCATGACGTGGTGAGCTCCCGTTGCTCAGTCCCAGCTGCTGCCAACCTAGCAGTTCGAAATCACGTCAAAGTGCAAGTAGATAAATAGGTACCACTACAGCGGGAAGGTAAACGGTGTTTCCATGTGCTGCTCTGGTTTTCCAGAAGCGGCTTTGTCACGCTGGCCACATGACCTGGAAGCTGTACGCCGGCTCCCTCGGCCAATAATGCGAGATGAGCGCGCAACCCCAGAGTCAGTCATGACTGGACCTAATGGTCAGGGGTCCCTTTACCTGTGGGGATGGTGAGGCAAAAGATCCTGGGCCCTAGCACACATCCATATTGAATAAAGGTGCAAAGCCCTTCTTTCACACCCTGTGAAACATAAATGTGCAATTTTTAAAAAAACTGGGCAACGGCCGCCCGCCCACAGCTACAGAGCCTTACCTGATCAGTCAAAACAAAGGGGGAAGGGGGCAGGAGATCTGTACTGCCGGACGTCCCCGTTCCCCCTTTAGCAGTGGCGGCGGCAGCAGCAGCAGTCAACAGCCTGGAGCCAGCCTAGTAGCACAGTTGGCTCTGGCTGGCTTCAGGAGCTGCTTGCTGCTCATTGACATAGCACCTACCAGTTTGCCTCCCAGAAATCCCCATATGATGTGTCTTGCGCGCAACACATTATATGGGGACTTCTAGCAAGGAAAAATGGTGGGCGCCACGGCAGCGAGCAGCTCCTGAAGCCAGCCAGAGCCAACTGCGCTACCAGGCTGGCTCTGGGCTGCTAAGGCCACATTTCCCGGGGACAGATTTGCAAATCTGGGGACGTCTGGTAACCCTAATCTAGTCTAACTCCCTGCAACGCAGGAACATCTGTTCCCCTCTCACATCATTTAAAGGAACTGATGATTAAGATCAAGCATTTGGCCTTGAAGCAGTCTCAGAAATTCAATCCTGATTTATTTGTTTGAACTGTGGGATCCTGGAATTTATTTTGGCACAAGGCAAAAATGTTGCCAGTTGGCCACTAAGTTAGGTTGAAAATGACAACAAGGAGTTTGGAATTAACATGATTTATTAGCCTTCCCCGGAAGCTTTATCAGAAACTAGTAACAGTGATAATTACTCTGTGCCTTCAAACTTTGCTTGATTTTTTAAAAAATCTCAAAAAGGTATTATTTAAATCCTATTTTAAAAGGGAAAAAAGACCAAGCAAATCAATGAGGGATTCTTCCAGAATAATTAGCTTTTTACAGTGCGTACTCAAACTGCAGTCAACCAAATTAAAAATTAAATATTCACACAATGGTTGACAGAAGCATATCCGGGCCGCTCTATTTCCTGTACTGCAAAGGCAGAGTGCAGGAACTGCTGAAGTCTCGGATGACTCTCAGCTGCCATCAGTAGATGACTTCCTCTCAGCAGCTACAGGACAACCATCTCATACGAACAAAACAAAGGAACGTAAGTGATTACTTTTTATCAGGTTAGACCATTTGCACATCTAGCCTCGTGTTGCACACTCTGACTGAGGGCAGCTATGCATTCTCAGCTAGAGGTCGTTCATGTATTCTACCACAGAGCTAAGGCCCCATCCCTCAAAAACGTTTAGATTGATTTTTAAGTAAATAAATGTTTATTATCAGCTGCTACAGGTACAATTCTGTCAGTGAATCAGAAGTGATACATTCTGCTAGGAATGTACATGACATGTCTTACTCTGGCTTATATTTCTACTTTCGGTTTGCCAATTCAAGCAGAGCTTCCTTTATTATAGCATTTCCAGGACAGGGATGATGACATAGCGCAAAGGCTGAACAAGCTACTGGAAAGATGCAAGGTCTCCGTTCTTACCTTTCTCAACTTTGAGGCTCCACTGTGACCTCTAATGGCTGCCAGAAGGGCAGAGCGCTCGTTCTCTTGTTCTGTGAACAGTGGCTTCTTCTGAGGTCCATTAGCCATGCTGGGTGAAATCTAGCATGTGACAAAACAGATATAAACCATTTATTTCTACCTAGTTTGGAAACAAGGTAATTGGAGCATTCGAAATGTCACTCAGTTGGAAGTTGGCTTACCTGACTTTGGCCTTTATCCAGCCTGAGTACACTGAAAATTAAATGGGATTTGTAGGAGTGGGCCTTGTTTATCAGAGATGGAAAAACCAGTCTTGTCATCTGTATTATGTTCAACCAGATCTCTTCCATGCGTTGCAGTTATATATTATTACTTTTAATGAGTACAGGATTAGTCTTATACTATAGGCCATTTGTAATTAGCTTCAGTAGACACTTCTGCACTTTCTGCTGCTTTAAAGAAGTGAAACATTAAGTTGCACAAAAACACACACACACAGTGCAGAAGTGATTGTAGCGTAGTGTAGTATCTTGCCACTATATATATTTTTTTAAATTAGAAACAACAGCTGTTATGAAACAGACTGATGCCTGCTAAGGTTGAAAGGCAGAGCTCACTATTTAATAATAATAATAATAATAATAATAATAATAATAATAATAATATATCTACCCCGCCCATCTGGCTGGGTTTCCCCAGCCACTCTTCTTTTAAGAAGTCTAAGAGCAGTTCCTGATGTTACAAGAAACTTCATGCATCCAGTAAGATTTCCTATAACATCCAAATATGCTTTTAGCTAAGTTTTGTTTAGTTTTTTACCTTTCGGAGATTTTCTCTTCCTCCTGCCTTCTGGATGGCTTCCATTAAAGCACCGTGTAGAGATGTATCTTTTGGAAGTGGCTTCTGGATTACTGGCTTAAACTTCTTCTTTGGCCCAAAAACTTTATTATCACCTCCGACATCAGACTCTGCCCTTTTGCTTTCACACACACTGTCAAGTTTTTCATCTTTTTCTGAAACTACATGATTAACAATAGCTGTTCCATCTAACTCTGATGGTCTACTGTTGATAGGATGCCCCCCAGCTGACTTCACAGAAGAGCTGGAAGTGATGGAAGATGAGAAACTGTTGGATGATCTAAGGAGGAAGGGACAGTTAGCCTCATCTATTTGCTCCCTCCTTTGATTAAATATAGAAGGTGTCTCTCTAACAACTACATTTTCTATTGAACCCCAGCTGGGCTTCTCTCCAAGACCATCTTTAGAAGGTCTTGTGGTAAATGTCTCCCTGTAGCAATGCGTGCTACTTCTTATCTTGGAATGAGCACCAAGTGGTAGAGTATTTGATGCATTTTGGCTGCAACTGAAGATATCTACGTAAGATCTTTTTGTTTCTGCTGGCTGCATTTCTACTGGGCGGGTTTTGGCCAAAATAATGCATCTTTTGGGAAGTGATTCTGTTTCAGTTTTTACCACTTTCCCACCCCTCATCTCTTCTACTTTGTCATGCCTTTCTTGACTGGTTTTAAACTGGAGTGGATCGATGCGTTTTGCAATGGCAGAGGCTACGTAATGGCTTGATGTTCTTCTTTGGGGCTTCTGAAATGGGAGCTCCATCTTATCTGTCTTGACCCCTGGAGTCGTTAGCATTTTAACTGAAGACTGCGTGGCGTAAATGTGTGGCTTCCCCCCGCAAGGCCCAACATTATTGTCAACTGTCCTGGAACCAGCTAGTGGTGCCGTTGCTGCCTTCAGACTTGCAAGGGAGTCAGGCTTTGTTTCACCTATTTTATTGAGGGGTTTGAAACTGGTGATGACTGCTGGCTTGGTGGGGAAGCCTACTGGGGACTCCCCCAATGGTGTTTTCGTAGAATTTGATCTCCAGTATGCTTTGGCTCTCCCAATGAGAGTTTCCTCTGTTTCACTTGAACTCATATTTACTGTGACCTTTTTCATACTACCAGGATTTGGAGCCACCAGGTTGCCCAATTCATCTATTTTTATGGCACCAGTAGAAAGGGAGGCATCTCTGTCAAAATATTTTACTTCAGGTTTGGGAGGTACAACTTTAAAGGTGGTCAGACCTATTTTAGGTTCATAGTTTGTGATTCCATCGCGAACACGGTAACACCATAAAGATGTTTGCTGCTCGTCTGGGTCTTTTGTTGATGCATATCTGCATTCCAATTCAGATTTAATTTTGCTCGGAAGTCCTTCCTTGGTATTATCCTCTTTCAATTGTTTTACTTTCTCCTTTGTTCGATTTCTTTCACTCATAACAGTAAAGTTGGAAGAAATCACTTTGGATTTTTCAGACTCAGTGCCATTTTTTGTAAGGATTTCCAGGGACACATCCTTTGTGTTCGTTTTTTCACAGGGAGGTGTGTGTGTCTCCGATATATATACCTGCTCTTTCTCAGTTTGGCGTCCAAACTCTTCTTTAGGTGACTGTTGTTGTACTAAGCTCTTGGATGAACTGGAGGATATACCATCTACAGATCCCTTGCTCAAAGAACCAGCATTATTATTTTCATTAGTAAGCTTCACTAGGATAATGGGATCAGCTGAAATATCTTCATTAGTCCCTGTCTCAGAAAACAAAGGTTCTCCTTCCTCTCTAGTGGGGTGGATTATAATGTCCGTTTCGGGAATTTCATCTATTATCGTCACTGGCACAGGAGCTGGAACATCTTGGACAGGCTCAGCATCCCGTGGAAAAGGGAGGGGTGAGCCATTCGTCTCACTAGATACAGATCCGCTTTCAGAATCATCCTCCATACTCTCCATCGCTGCAAAGAATACCAAGAGCATCTTTCAAAACTATGAACAATGGCATTATCCCAAAACATTATCACAATCAGGGGATAATAAACCAAGGAATTTTAACAGCAGCACCCCTTATAGTACAAACTCCATCTGCAACAGCTGCTTGAGATGCAGTGTAGAGGGTTGTGGTTAGAAAATAAATAAAATAAAATAACAAAATCTCCATTGGGTGTGTTGAGTTGGTTGTATTATATGAACACATCCATATTGTTTTAAGCACTTTTTAATTTATACACATTCATGCTAAACATTTGCCAATATGTCTTTTGCTTACGGTGCAGTGTATCCCAGCAAATGGAGCTACTCTGATACCGTACCTGGTCAGTCATGAAAATGTACTATGAGAATGTGCCAGTTACACAGTTTACATTACTGGGTAGTAAGTATAAAACAGAGAACATAGTCCTCATGAAACCAAATTGTGTGTATTATGCATTTGCACATTATGTTTTCCCAAATATAAAGACAAAAAATTACTGGTAATAATTTATAAACTGGAAAATATAGCATTTCCCAAGCAGGCCGTGAGACACATTTGTGAGAAGCTATTAGAGAAAATTCCACTTGTCTGAAATATATAAAATACTGAATATCTATCCTAGTAACTGAATAGAAATGATACTGAAGTCATTTCCCACCAGCTCTGTATATTTTTTATTTATTTTTTGCAATGTCCAGATAAAACAGTAAGGAAAACTATGCTCTCTCCATCAATGCTGTAGATAACTAGACTTGTTTTTAAAACAGCAACAATCTGCTGAACTGAATTTCTTCAGCACACAGTTCCATGGAAAGTATGATAACGGAAAATTTGCATGTCCAGTACTACTGGATATATTAATTATTATTATTATTTTACTATCAAGGGCTGCTCAACATCCTTTCAATGTAATGAACAAAGTAAATAATATTAAGAAATTCATGGGCCTGTTTCAGTTTTTCACTAGATCCCCATAATATTTAGTAACAGATTGTTGTCCCCTGTGAATAACCTCCCACTACAGTGCCCCCAAAAGGTATGACAAGTTGGGAAGGGAAGTTGAACAATCTGATGAGGTATGTGCTGCTACTAGATAGAGCCTGAGTTATGAGATCTGTCCCACCTCTATGGAGTTTCCCAGTTTGACTGCTCTCTCATCTGCCTAACTGATAGATTGTCACCATTTGCCTTCTTCCTACATTCTTTTTGCAAATTTAAACTTCAGCCTACCCATTAGGTCTTTGTCCAATGCAGCCAAGGTCTGAGTAGCTATGAACACATCTGCGTTTTCAAACTTAGCTTCCATCATTTCGTCCTCATCCCTGCTACTGACAACAAAAGAAAAGGAATGAAAACCAAATTTAATCAATTTAACATCAACTTGTGTGTGTGTGTGTGTGTGTATGTGTATAAACACAGACAGTTTCTTTTAACAGCTGGGAAAACCAGATTACATTTGTTTAGATAATGTTTGCACACCTATCTTGCTCTCAATGAAAATTTATCTGCAGCTTCTGTAGTGATATTCTTTGTATTGGAGAGAAAAGGAAAAGCAAAATGTTCAAATTATTTTCCAGAATACAAACTAGCTACTTGATTAATAATTTCCTAGACATCTCAATAAAATTTAGAAAATAGTAAGACATGGCAAACTGTTTCAATTTCTTCTGAAACGCAAGGACTTAACCTGTAGGGTATCTGAATCTGGCTGTAATCCTGGGAGTTGTTGTTTAGTCATGTCCGACTCTTCGTGACCCCAAGGACCAGAGCACGCCAGGCACTCCTGTCCTGCACTGCCTCCCGCAGTTTGGTCAAACCCATCTTCATAGCCTCGAGAACACTGTCCAACCATCTCGTCCTCTGTCATCCCCTTCTCCTTGTGCCCTCAATCTTTGCCAACATCAGGGTCTTTTCCAGGGAGTCTTCTCTTCTCATGAGGTGGCCAAAGTATTGGAGCCTCAGCTTCACGATCTGTCCTTCCAGGGAGCACTCAGGGCTGATTTCCTTCAGAATGGAGAGGTTTGATCTTCTTGCAGTCCATGGGACTCTCAAGAGTCTCCTCCAGCACCATAATTCAAAAGCATCAATTCTTTGGCGATCAGCCTTCTTTATGGTCCAGCTCTCACTTCCATACATCACTACTGGGAAAACCATAGCTTTAACTATACGGACCTTTGTAGGCAAGGTGATGTCTCTGCTTTTTAATCCTGGGAGTAAACCCCACTAAATGCAACAGTATTTACTTCTGAGTAGGCATGGTTAGGATTGTGCCTTCAATCTCCTATCAAAGACCTGAAAGTGTCTCATTAAAATGTGCAAGAGAGAATGCTTTCCTGTACTGTATTTTGAAATGCTTAAATTCTGTAAATGTTGTTTTCTGCCTGACCAAGTTCACTTGTCACTGGCTCACACCCAGATTAACATAATCCACCCCCAAATCAATCTGTGCACATATTAGGGAGGGGTAGCACCTCTGGTTGGAGACACAACATGCTCCTTCTGAGGTAGTTTGTCCAGCTTTGTCCTCACCCTGCACTCTGCTGTCAGCATGCAACAGCGGCCAAACAGCCTGGGAAAGGGCTCTGGCTGGCCGGCTCAACCACACAGATGTTGCTAGACTCTAACTCCCCATCTTGCATGACGTGTGACAGGGGATGCCGGGAACTGTTGTCACACAACACCTGCAGTGCACCACACTGGCTACCTCTGGTATAACTTGGGTCTTACACAGACAGACACAATTCTGAAGATGAAACTGTTCCAGCCATTTTGTGTTTTGTGTTATAAAATGGGTTATAAAAAAGGAGGGTCCAAAGCTCAGCCCATGAAACTGACAGTCAGGGAGAAAACGAAGCCCAAAGGGGAGGAAAAGAGAAACCAAATAAATTAAGGGGAAGAGAAACGAAAACAGAACTCTACTGTCTTCTTGTTGCCCAAGATGTTTGCAGCAGGGTAGAAATAATGTGCATGAGACTCTAAGCTGAGCAGTAAATGTGCATAACAACCAGCTATTGTGCACATTCACCAGGCCTCAATGAAGATGGAATTGCGCACATTTCCTAGTCAATATACACAATTACACAATTTCAATGGGAAATGTACATATCTCAGCTGAATTTTGTACAGTGGGCAGGGGAGGTAGCAGCCTTTGATGTGAGTGACTCCAAACTTGGAGTGACACACATTTCTGTTTCTTGCAGTACTGTGCAAATCTGGAATAATGGAAAAATACATTTCAATTAAAAATAAAATTAAAAGGTGTGTGTCAGGATGGGTAAATGAAAACCTGCAGTTTTGGGCAAATCTAGAACACTAGGAAAACTTGCACTTATAAAATAAAAAGGTGCCTGTGCACAAATAACAAATGATGCTCACAACGGACCTTAGTTTTCTGGAACTTGTGGTAAAATACTAACTGAAGGGGACGAGAACAAACTGTGTGGCTACATCAGGCACCACCAACTAGTGTGGAAGGGAAACACAGACATAGATTTTGAAGGCATAAAATTTAAAATGATTATGGATGGATGGATGGATGAAGGCAGACAAACGTGCACACCGAAATAGTGACGTACTTACACATGATCCAGCCTAAATGAAACACAACTCCAACAAGCCATGTGGCACCAAAATACTATGTTTTGCACAAGCATATTTAGCAATAGCCTACACAGCACACTTAAAAACAAACCCATAACTTTCCTCCAGAGCCTTTCCCTTCTCCTCTAGACCTTTTTGTTGCTGACAGGGCTGCTCTGGCTTGCATTCAAGTAAAACACAAGGCCTTTTCCTGATAGTGTTTTACAGGTCAGATAACTATTACCAGTGGCTTTTTTCACACACTCTTTTTAATACAGTATAGGAAACAACACGATAAACTTAAGAACTCCCCCCTCTAAAATAGAAGGTGCTGAAATCACACCACTCGGGAATTTCTTGAAGTAACAGATGAAAGACCCAATACAACGCAATAAAACACAATAGCAAAGACCCAAAGGCACTAAATTATTGACTTTTGCATTTGTTAAACCAAGGCCACTATGTACTGTTGCTCAACTGCAGTCAGCCATATGCAAAAGCATGGGTTAAAACAGCACTTTGCCAAATCAACGCCGTAGGAGCAGAACTTATGAGAGAACTTGTCAAAAGGGAACAAGAAAACTACAAAAAGCTACTGTTAAGCCAAATGAAAGTCCAATTGGTAATTTATGGGTAGATGCTATAATTATATAAAAGGTGATACAAAAAGAATGAATCTGAAATACTTGAAATAAGGTCACTAATAGAACGTGAAAGAAAACAGTGCTGAAAGCTTATGCAAAGCACTTGTTAAAAGCATGATCTGTGGCTAGGATCTGCATCGGTGCACCTCATTGGCGATCTGCTTGGTCACCTCAAGTGACCAAAGGCAAGTTCCCATCAACCTAAGTCACATTTTCACTTATGCAATACTGTACTGGTTTCCTTTACAAGATCACGGAGATCATTCAAGTTCACCAGAAAAATAAAAAGCCATATAAATATTAACATTGTTGTTGTTGTTTAGTCGTTTAGTCGTGTCCGACTCTTCGTGACCCCATGGACCATAGCACGCCAGGCACTCCTGTCTTGCACTGCCTCCCGCAATTTGGTCAAACTCATGTTCGTAGCTTCGAGAACACTGTCCAACCATCTTGTCCTCTGTCGTCCCCTTCTCCTAGTGCCCTCAATCTTTCCCAACATCAGGGTCTTTTCCAAGGATTCTTCTCTTCTCATGAGGTGGCCAAAGTATTGGAGCCTGAGCTTCACGATCTGTCCTTCCAGGGAGCACTCAGGGCTGATTTCCTTAAGAATGGATAGGTTTGATCTTCTTGCAGTCCATGGGACTCTCAAGAGTCTCCTCCAGCACCATAATTCAAAAGCATCAATTCTTCGGCGATCAGCCTTCTTTATGGTCCAGCTCTCACTTCCATACATCACTACTGGGAAAACCATAGCTTTAACTATACGGACCTTTGTCGGCAAGGTGATGTCTCTGCTTTTTAAGATGCTGTCTAGGTTTGTCATTGCTTTTCTCCCAAGAAGCAGGCGTCTTTTAATTTCGTGACTGCTGTCACCATCTGCAGTGATCAAGGAGCCCAAGAAAGTAAAATCTCTCACTGCCTCCATTTCTTCCCCTTCTATTTGCCAGGAGGTGATGGGACCAGTGGCCATGATCTTGGTTTTTTTGATGTTGAGCTTCAGACCATATTTTGCGCTCTCCTCTTTCACCCTCATTAAAAGGTTCTTTAATTCCTCCTCGCTTTCTGCCATCAAGGTTGTGTCATCTGCATATCTGAGGTTGTTGATATTTCTTCTGGCAATCTTAATTCCGGCTTGGGATTCATCTAGTCCAGCCTTTCGCATGATGAATTCTGCATATAAGTTAAATAAGCAGGGAGACAATATACAACCTTGTCGTACTCCTTTCCCAATTTTGAACCACTCAGTTGTTCCATATCCAGTTCTAACTGTAGCTTCTTGTCCCACATAGAGATTTCTCAGGAGACAGATGAGGTGATCAGGCACTCCCATTTCTTTAAGAACTTGCCATAGTTTGCTGTGGTTGACACAGTCAAAGGCTTTTGCATAGTCAATGAAGCAGAAGTAGACGTTTTTCTGGAACTCTCTAGCTTTCTCCATAATCCAGCGCATGTTTGCTATTTGGTCTCTGGTTCCTCTGCCCTTTCGAAATCCAGCTTGCACTTCTGGGAGTTCTCGGTCCACATACTGCCTAAGCCTGCCTTGTAGAATTTTAAGCATAACCTTGCTAGCGTGTGAAATGAGCGCAATTGTGCGGTAGTTGGAGCATTCTTTGGCACTGCCCTTCTTTGGGATTGGGATGTAGACTGATCTTCTCCAATCCTCTGGCCATTGCTGAGTTTTCCAAACTTGCTGGCATATTGGGTGTAGCACCTTAACAGCATCATCTTTTAAAATTTTAAATAGTTCAGCTGGAATATCATCACTTCCACTGGCCTTGTTATTAGCAGTGCTTTCTAAGGCCCATTTGACTTCACTCTCCAAGATGTCTGGCTCAAGGTCAGCAACCACACTACCTGGGGTGTACGAGACCTCCATATCTTTCTGGTATAATTCCTCTGTGTATTCTTGCCACCTCTTCTTGATGTCTTCTGCTTCTGTTAGGTCCTTACCACTTTTGTCCTTGATTATGGTAATCTTTGTACGAAATGTTCCTTTCATATCTCCAATTTTCTTGAACAGATCTCTGGTTTTCCCCATTCTATTGTTTTCCTCTATTTCTTTGCATTGCTCATTTAAGAAGACCCTCTTGTCTCTCCTTGCTGTTTTTTGGAAATCTGCATTCAGTTTCCTGTATCTTTCCCTATCTCCCTTGCATTTTGCTTGCCTCCTCTCCTCCGCTATTTGTAAGGCCTCGTTGGACAGCCATTTTGCTTTCTTGCATTTCCTTTTCCTTGGGATGGTTTTCGTTGCTGCCTCCTGTATAATGTTACGAGCCTCCATCCATAGTTCTTCAGGCACTCTGTCCACCAAATCTAAATCCTTAAACCTGTTCCTCACTTCCACTGTGTATTCATAAGGGATTTGATTCAGATTGTATCTTACTGGCCCAGTGGTTTTTCCTACTTTCTTCAGTTTAAGCTGGAATTTTGCTATAAGAAGCTGATGATCTGAGTTACAGTCAGCTCCAGGTCTTGTTTTTGCTGACTGTATAGAGCTTCTCCATCTTTGGCTGCAGAGAATATAATCAATCTGATTTCGATGCTGCCCATTTGGTGATATCCATGTGTAGAGTCGTCTCTTGTGTTGTTGGAAGAGAGTGTTTGTGATGACCAGCTTGTTCTCTTGACAGAACTCTATTAGCCTTTGCCCTGCTTCATTTTGAACTCCCAGGCCAAACTTGCCAGTTGTTCCTTTTATCTCTTGATTCCCTACTTTAGCATTCCAATCCCCTGTAATGAGAAGAACATCCTTCTTTGGTGTCATTTCTAGAAGGTGTTGTAGGTCTTCATAGAATTGGTCAATTTCACTTTCTTCAGCACCGGTAGTTGGTGCATAAACTTGGATTACTGTGATGTTAAAAGGTCTGCCTTGGATTCGTATCGAGATCATTCTGTCATTTTTGAGATTGCATCCCATTACAGCTTTTGCCACTCTTTTGTTGACTATGAGGGCCACTCCATTTCTACTACGGGATTCTTGCCCACAGTAGTAGATATGATAGTCATCCGAACTGAATTCGCCCATTCCCTTCCATTTTAGTTTAAATATTAGTTTAGTTTAAATATTAACATTATCAGATGCCATTTGCCACCAAAGCTGTTATGCTCCACAGACGATATAACAGAACTTGAGTGCTGTGGTTGAAGCAATGCAGAATACATGTGTTAGATAACCCATCTATATGTTTGGCAAATAATTACGTCACACGGTGAACCTTTGTTCCAGAAGAGCCACAACTCGAAAGAGGCAAATGGGCATGGCTGCACCTGCTCTAATTCCTTCTCCGAGTGGTGCTGCTGTTGCTGCTGCTTCCACCCCTTCGGAAGGAGGAGAGTCAGCACCACAGAGTTTCCCCGATCCACTGAAGGGCAAATTTCAGCTTCAGGAGCAGAAACTTGAGGGTTATTCTCAACAGCAAGCCAAATGAGAGGGCTTTGAGTTCACTGTGTTCCAAAAGCGAATGGGCCTTGAGGAGCAATCCTTGACTCTTTTTTTTTTTGCTTTTTGCAGGAGGACAAAGAGGAGAACAAGAACTATGAAAGTGTGAAGAGGAATGAAAATATATCCTGGAACTGCTAGCTCTGGGAGATCAGTACGATATCCACCCCCTAATCTCCTGGATTCATGTCTTGAGAAATGTCTGCTTTTTGACTTGTGACTGTCCTGACCCATATGGGAGGACCTATCCATTTTTTAACATTAAAGGGAAGCAGGAAGAGGGAAAGGAACCTGGATAAAGGAAAACAAACAGGCTTCAAATGCCCAGACACACTCATGGGAAAAGGACACTACAAAACAGAAAAGAGAAAATAACTCACAGAAAATGCCCAAATCATTTTTTTTAACATAGTAAAAAATGACCCTTCCTAACCCAACCATACGTTTCCATGTGCTGCTCTGGTTTGCCAGAAGTGGCTTTGTCATGCTGGCCACATGACCTGGAAGCTATATGCCGGCTCCCTCGACAATAATGCGAGATGAGCGCGCAACCCCAGAGTCGGTCATGACTGGACCTAATGGTCAGGGGTCCCCTTTACCTTTACCTTTAACCCAACCATAAGCAAGGTGGCTGTGTGTGTGTGTGTGTCACAACTCCTCTCCTTGAAAGAGGAGGCAAAAAACTTGAAATACCCTGCCTATCCAGTTCAGTGGGAGGTATCATCCTGATAACCAAATGTTCTCCATTGCAACTTGCATACACAAGAGGAAGGTATCAGCCAGTTTAGGGGAGCTGCAAGGTTTCCACTTGTACAAAAAAGCTTTAGACAAGAACAAAATCTTAAGGGAGAAAACCCCAAAACATCCCAGTAAGGACTGGGCATGCCCAATGGTCAAGGAATGCTGACTGACATTGTTTTGGGGACGGAATGGAACAGAAAAGTACAAAGGATGGAACAGAGCAGAGTTGCTGGAAACTCAAAACAGGAGCACTCCAATATTTTCTTGAAGCTCCAATTTGCTAGTAAATGTTATGAATGTACTGTAATACAATTCTCTGCAGTGGTTTTTATTCTTTGATAAGGTTTGGCTCTAATTTTCATACGTGTTTACTAGTTTAAGGCTTCTATATCTGAGAATGAGGTGAATTTGTATTGATAAAATGTTTTTGAAACTCATTAAAATTTCCAGGACTTGTTTGCAAAGCATTTAACCTCCTCGCAATGCCAATCTGCTCATTCTCTTAAATTCTGCTGAGGAATATCTTTTCTGTGGCCCAGCTTTGACCAAGGCTACACAAGAAGCTGGCCTTGTTTATGGTACCGTACATCATCTTTCGGGAGACTGTTTCCCACTTCCCGCTTGTTGTTGTTTTTTTGCTGCTTGATTAAAACTTATTCTGGCAGGCATCTGGCCTCCTGACTGGCTTAAAGTTCTTATATGGGCAAACCCTTATGTCATTTGCTTTCATCTGCCATATCTATTTTTTAAAATCCGTATTTGCTGTTTTTAACTTGTTATTTTATTGATATTTGCTGTTAGTCACTCTGAGTATTTGAGGGGTAGGATATAAATCTCACAATAAATACATATTAATTAAGAATGGTTATGTGTCCTATAGACAGCGCCATTTTGAAAACTTGAAGGCATTAGATATCTTTAGATTTTTATTTTTAAAAAGTCCAGCCTGTCTTGCTGTGCATGTGTTGAAGTACTTAAAGGCTGGTTAGCTTAATGTATGTTTTGGAAAATTTGGTGGAAATTATTGTTGTGGATAAGCTACATAAAACTGTTTCAAGTTGAAATTGGGATTAAGCAAGAGTCAAAAATGGTTTGAGGTCAACAGTGAATTCTGCACTGTCATTTTGGCTTCTGCCTGTTCATTCCAGGTGGGCTTGGCATGGTCAAAAGATGAAGGACAAGAAGAATACACCAAACCTGAGCATGATTTGCTTCAGCTAAAAACACACAAATCTGCCTACCCTATTAACTTCAAAAGGCACCTCAGAGTGTATTACAATATACATGATGACTTGCAGCATTAGACTCATTGGGGAATTCAGCCTGAAAAGCAGAACCCTGTAACAATGACAATTACCAGTACCAAAATTTGCTATGAACACATGATCATAGGTTGCTTTGCATGCAAACCTTTTGATTAGGATAAGTCCTCAGGTGCCAGATTGATGTTGGTTTCTGATACAGCAACAAGATGTTAACAAAAATTTGTTTGCAAAAGACTAGCATAAGCAGACGTCACTCCTCTAAGTTGCCTCACAGATGAGACTTACCTTTGGGAAACGATTCCAGACTCATCACTGCTGGAGAAGGCATTCCTTCCAGAGCACGTCTGTTCAACATACATGGAATCCATCTCGGTCAAGGTCTCCTGGGCCCCGATGGACTTGTCTCTTGACCTCACACTGTCATTCTGAGACTCGAATGAGACGACATCAGAGGGGGAACTCATAACACCTGAATCTTCTGTGGTGTCCTCTGAGGTAAAGCAGCTGCCAACAGAAATCGTGTCCTCTGTTTCTGACAGCTCCAGAGCTACGTCTTCCATGCTAGAAACATCACGTGAAAGTTGTAAATTGCCTAGATGAAACATGGCAAAAACAGTTAAATACCATTTGTCACTCTTTTGAAATAAATAACACATTTTAAAAAGCCCCTCCTTCTCTGTTTATCAGATTGCATCACAATGTGGCTTTTTTGTGGCCAATGAATAGATCTTGGGAAAGTAGATTCTCTATGGTGAAATGACAGATTTCCATGTACAGTGGTGCCTCGCTAGATGAATTTAATTCGTTCCATGGGTCTTTTCTTATAACAAAAAATTCGTCTAGCGAATCCCATAGGAATGCATTGATTTTTTTTGCCCATAGGAACGCATTAATTGAATTTCAATGCATTCTTATGGGAAACCGCGATTCGCTAAACGAATTTTTCATAAAACGAATTCGTCTAGCGAGGCAACCTCCGCTCGAAAAATCCTTTCGTTAAGCGGAAATTTCGTTAAGCGGGGCATTCGTTAAGCAAGGCACCACTGTACTTAAAAGAATGCTCTGCACCTGTCTGTTACAAGAAAAATTCAGTGAATTTGAATAAAAATGGGGGAATTCTTTTGGGCTGACCAGGAATAAATGAAATACTTCAGAAAGAGTATATACAGTGAAACAATAGTGGTTATGCATTTAATATAGATAACTGTTATATCTTAATAGAAAATCCCCAGCAAAGGGCAAAAAGGGATAAACTGGGGTGCAGCTGCTCTATATGTCAAAAAGAACACAAGAGACCCAAATTTAGGAAATTAATACGAACAATATCTTTGATAGAATCACTGAGGGTGGAAGCACCAGGCCCCTTCAAAATAATTTTGTACTGGAATATTCCAGTGCCCCCTTGACCAAAATATGGAGGGGGATCTCAAGATGGAGAAAGAACTGAGGGACACAGCCAAAGGTTGGAAATGTTGTAAAAATGAGTGATCAACAAACCTTCACATTGACTGGGTAAATGTATAGTCAGGATATGACAAAGAGGGCCATATTTCTCGATCTGACAAATGCACATTTGGCTGACAAAAAGAGGAGTCAACCTTTGACATAATCCTGAGTGGTGCTCAGAACCTAAGATAAGATATAAACTGTCAGACGACTTGGGAACGTGATGTTCTTAGTTTCAAATATATATATAAGTGAAAAGCTGCCCAGAAGTCAATATGGTCACATTTAAATTGAAAAAGAATAAAAAAGCAAATGAAAAAGAATGAGGAAACTATTAGACACAAGATTTTTTTATTCAAATAGCAGGAAAACAGATAAAGGGAGTCAGATTGTAAAATGTGGTGAATTACGGTAATTCTTTGAATCAGCCTTTACTGCTGAAGATGTTTGATAGATAGTCATGCCTCAACTAGTACATTCTACAATGAGCATCTAACGAACTTCATCAAACAAGGGGTGATGTTCTAGAGCAGGCATCCCCAAACTGCGGCCCTCCAGATGTTTTGGCCTACAACTCCCATGATCCCTAGCTAACAGGACCAGTGGTCGGGGAAGATGGGAACTGTAGTCCAAAACATCTGGAGGGCCAAAGTTTGGGGATGCCTGTTCTAGAGCTAAATTGGTGAAACACAAATGAACATGTCACTGGGTCTTCATGGCAAACATCTCAAGAGTTCTTAAAGAGATCACAGGGGAAATTGACTCTCTGAATTGAACTTGAATTCCAGTAAGGGTGGCTGGTGCATGTACTGGACAGAATGGCACTCCCTCTGAAGGAGGCACTCCTCTGAAGGGAGACTCCTTGACCCATCCCTGTCACTACCGTAGATGCCTAAGGGCAGGAGGGCGTTTTTCTAGCCCTGGAAGGTGCGCCAGCTCCTTTCACTAATCCAATCAGTATTTATTGATGTTTCAATATGGTTTTTTATGGATATATTGGTTTATTTTGCTTTAGAGGTTTTTTCTGCCTTGTTATTTCCTTTATGAAAGGGTGGTTTAATAAATCTGTAAATAAAATTTTAAAAACCCAAATTTTTAACCATTTGAGTGATCCTCCCATTGAAATCCGCACCAATTAAAAGTGTTCAGTTTTGAACAGACTTTGTCAATAAGCTGCAATCCGAACCACTTACCTAGAAGGAAATGGGACACAGAACATGGAGGGACTGACTTTTGAATAAACTTGCACAGGATGGTTCAAGGATATATCTCCTCTATATCTACTCAGAAGTAATTGCCATTGAATTCAAAGGGACTTACTCCCAGTTAATTGGGGCTAGGATTGCAGTCTTAATTTCTTTTATTTTAAGACTAATTTGGACATACAGGATCAGATGCAAAACATGGCTTTTGTTTAAAATATAAAACTGAAAAACTTTGCAAAGAACATCACAACCACCAGTTCTGAAAGCATAAATCTTTTGAAGTGTACATTTGTACATTTCAGCATTTTCTACATTTACTGAAATGAATCAAGTTTTTAACGGAACAATAGGTTTTCAGCAGTGAAAGCATGTTGCATTTAAGCTATGTGTGCCTGTTAACTTAAATAAAGATCATTACAAGTTTCTACAGAACCTCAGCAAGCTTGTTGCAAAGAAACAAGTAGATTACAAAGGAAAATTGATTGGGTACTTTTTAAAAAACATTTATTTTGGAAGGAGGTGATAGGGAGTAATGACTACTGAAATAAAAAAATATCACAGTGAACATGTTTTTTTCCTGTTTTGGAATAATCAAAACGATTCATGAGTTTAGGGCAGGCATAGGCAACCTTGGCTCTCCAGATGTTTTGGAACTACAACTCCCATGATCCCTAGCTAACAGGGCCAGGGATCAAGGATCATGGGAGTTGTAGTTCCAAAACATCTGGAGAGCCAAGGTTGCATCTATGCCTGGTTTAGGGCATGCATTTGTTACATATCCAAAGTTTAAACTTTGAGTAAAGTGTTTGAGGATACCTGCATCTTTGTCAGTGAAATGTTAAATAAAATTAAAGGACAAGTCTCCTTGGTTGAGATCATGCAGTACCCATTAAGCACAAAACTCAATTTCTGGCAGCACAATCAGTAAAACTTAAAAGGTTACAAATCACAATTAAAGGTTTGCAAATTCCAAGATTAATGATAGTGGGTGCTGCTAAAGGTTCCTGGCACTGCATAAAATTTGGGAGGCAATGAGAAACCACCCAATTTCCAGAACTAGTATTGTGTGCCCCCACCAAATTAAAATCAAGTTACAGTACATATGATTTGCTTATTTATTTATGACATGTGAGTACCGACCCATAACATAAAGTTATCTGGGTGATTTACAATATATACGTTAAACACTATTTAAACAAAAAGTAAAATGTAGTATTATCAAATCAAATGGAACACATGCAAATAAGAAAGAAAGAGATTCAGAACAGCAGCTATACAAACATGGATAAAAGGCAGAAAATACATAACCACCCGTATTACAAGTAGAAATATGATCAGAAAATTATAAACAAAACTATAAACGGAAATTTCTAGCCATTTAAAAAAATAAAATGCATGATGGCCAGAAGAGATACAATAGTAGAGCAGGAAAGTATACAAAGCAGACAGTTGTTTTTTAAATAAATGCACAATGCATTACATGCTCGTGTTCATTGGTGCGTATATAAAACCTAATGGCTCTCTCTGTTTCCATTAAAACGTCAGAGCAAAGGATGATTTGCAGCACTATTATCTATGCAGCCTCTTGAAGTAGCAAGCGAAAAAGGGGGTAGGCCAGCTCTGGGACAGCTTCCCAGAATGGTAGTGTTGCTCTTTATAATCTAACAAATTTATTTAAAAAAATTGATAGCTGCATCTATGAACTTACATTTATTATCTTAGCTTTCAGATATACTTAGCAACTGTATTGACTTCCCTCTTGTTGAAATCACGGCGGAAGCTGTATCAAGAAATGGTAGTGTTGGAAGTGTGCATAACTTAAAGGTCAGTCATTGCAATGAAAAACCTTTTACCCCAGTTCCTTATTGCAGCCACTTCCCCTCATACAGTGGTGGGCAAACAGTTTGGCAAACGTTCCACAAATTCAAGTGTGAGATAGTGTTCTAGTGCATGACACCTTATGCATTAACAGGGCCGTCTCAAGCAGGTCGGGTGCCCTGGCACCGTGGTGCGGACATCACCTGGTGGGCGGGCGCAGCGTGTAGCGCAGCGCCCGCCTGCTGGCCCGGCACCCTGGTGCCCCACGCCAACGAGACTACCCCTAGAGCCGGGCCTGTGCATTAAGCACAGTGCTGGAGGAGACTCTTGAGAGTCCCATGGCCTGCAAGAAGATCAAACCTATCCATTCTGAAGGAAATCAGCCCTGAGTGCTCACTGGAAGGACAGATCCTGAAGCTGAGGCTCCAATACTTTGGCCACCTCATGAGAAGAGAAGAATCCTTGGAAAAGACCCTGATGTTGGGAAAGATTGAGGGCACTAGGAGAAGGGGACGACAGAGGACGAGATGGTTGGACAGTGTTCTCGAAGCTACGAACATGAGTTTGACCAAACTGCGGGAGGCAGTGCAAGACAGGAGTGCCTGGCGTGCTCTGGTCCATGGGGTCACGAAGAGTCGAACACGACTGAACGACTAAACAACAACAACAACGCGTCTGAAGGAGCATCTCCATGCCCCATCATTCAGTCCAGACACTGAGGTCCAGCTCCGAGGGCCTTTTTGCGGTTCCCTCACTACAAGAAGAGAGGTTACAGGGAACCAGGCAGAGGGCCTTCTTGGTAGTGGTGCCCTCCCTGTGGAATGCCCTCCCATCAGATGTCAAGGAAATAAACAACTATCTGACTTTTAGAAGACACCTGAAGGCAGCCCTGTATAGGGAAGTTCTTAATGTTTGATCTTTTATTGTGTTTTTAATGCTCTGTTGGAAGCCGCCCAGAGTGGCTGGAGATATTATTATTATTATTATTATTATTATTATTATTATTATTATTATTATTATTATTACAGTTGCTGAGAGCCTGTCATTCAAACAACAACAAAAATCCAACAAATGAGCAATTGTCACTGATTGGAAATTAAGATAGAAACCTTAGCTAATGGAGGTGTGCCTAGCTCCAGCTGAAGTGAGGGGGCCATTCCTTCTCACCTGCCATTCCTTCTCACCTGAATAGGGATGATTTAATCTACTGTAGTCTATTTACTTCTGGCAAGGAGGGCTTAAGTGCCCTCAGGCCAGGCAGCTCACGTAAAGGCTAGTGTAGGAAGAGTCTTAGAAGACCTGCTCCCTGCCTTGCAGGCCTTTTTCCACCTAGTCTGGGAGGGCGAGGCCTGGACTGACTCCAGCTACAAAAGTTGAGGCTGCTGAAGATACTCTTGGGGTGAAGTATTGTTCAGCGGGGTTTGTTGCTGTTATTGATTTTAGATAATTTATATAATTTATACAATTCGGGTTTTCCGCAGAATGGACGTTTGCTCCAATCGAGCTTTCAAGAGCAGATTTTCACAGGGAAAGCTCCAGAGCAAAAAGAAGGGCGCTTGGACACAAAGCTATAAGCCAGGCATCCCCAAATTTTGGCCCTCCAGATGTTTTGGACTACAATTCCCATCATGCCTGACCACTGGTCCTGTTAGCTAGGGATCATGGGAGTTGTAGGCCAAAACATCTGGAGGGCCGCAGTTTGGGGGTGCCTGCTATAAACCATGAACCATTCTTGGAAAGAGCTGATGAAAGGAAAGTGTGTATAAGCCCTCAGTCTGGGTTTGTTTGTGGTTGCAGCAACATTCAAATCTGCCTTTCAACCCAGGTGCTAAATGGAGCTATCCTGGGTGTTATTTATCGTGCTTCTTTGCCTTTTGGGCTTTGACCTCTGCTTCTTTCAACCTCGGTTATCTTGGTTACTCTCTGCTTTGTCTGACCTTGCCTGGGGGAACTTGACCTTTCTTTAACCAGATTTTGCTTCATGAACCTTCCAGGTGCTAATAGAATAGGATGCAGACTCCTTACCTAGCACAAGACCCCACTTGCGCTAGAACCCCTTGCTGGGGCAGAATAGCAATTGACTATACATGTAAGTCACTAAAGGTAAGTTGCATTCATTCCCCACCCAGAAGTGCAACTTCTAGAAACTCTGTGGAGGCTGAACTTAGCTTTTTCTCAGCGGCAAAAGGGGTACTTGAATTTCATCCTTCTGTGGCTGCTCTTTTCTCATTAAGCAAATAACCACCAGTGCATCTTCGAATGAGCTAGGTCAGGGGTCAGCAAACTTTTTCAGCAGGGGGCAGGTCCACTGTCCCTCAGACCTTGTGGGAGGCCAGACTATATTTTTTTGAGGGGGGGGGAGAATGAATTCCTAAGCCCCACAAATAACCCAGAGACGCATTTTAAATAAAAGCACATATTCTGATCATGTAAAAACACGCTGATTCCCAGGCTGTTCGCGGGCTGGATTTAGAAGGTGATTGGGCCAGCTCCGGCTCCTGGGCCTTATTTGCCTACCCATGAGCTAGGTAATGCTGCTCTGAGGACGGTTTGGTTTAGCAAAATAAAAAAAATTCCTTCAGTAGCACCTTAAAGACCAACTACGGTAAGTTTTTATTTTGGTATGAGCTTTTGTGTACATGCACACTTCGTCAGATAGCATGCACACAGGATAACAAATCTGTGTGCATGCACACGAAAGCTCATACCCAAATAAAAACTTAGTTGGTCTTTAAGGTGCTACTGAAGGATTTTTTTTATTTTGCTTCGACTCAGACCAACATGGCTACCTACCTGTAACTAGGTTTGGTTTAGTGCAGTGATGGGGAATATCTGCCCTGTGGGTGTAACGAGGCCTGGCAGGGATTCTAATTTGGCCCACAAGTCTGTTTTCATCAAACTATGCGCACCTGCCCGGCTGCCCCACACCTGATGCCGGTGTGCAGTAGGTAAAGGTGCTGTTGCAAAGGATTATTCAGGAATCTGAAGTGTGCTCCAGATTGTTCCTTGGCAAGTAATGCTGCTTGGTGCAGACAGCAAGTCCCTTTGAAGTTGGTATCATAATGACAACAGGTGACTGACAGGTGGGCTGACCTACCTACCTGTCCATATGGCTTGCAGGTGAGGTCACAGGTTGTATCCAGTTCCCCACCACTGGTTCATTTCCTTCGTTAAATATGAATTGATTTTCGGTTGTATATAGACCGCCACCGACTCTGACCAACAGGCAGGTGTTATTCATAACCCTGCCACCAGTGAATGACAGAATCTTTGGCCTCCTAAAGATAAGAGCCCACACACCTGGGAGTAGACCCATTTAAAGCCACATCTGTGTGAACACACATAGGGGACTCAATATGTGTGTTATCTCAACCAGGTGACATGAGAACCATCCCTCCCTCTGATCCTGGGAAGTAAAGCCCCAAGGAAGTGAACTGAGGGATCATCCACACTTCTGTTTGCCCTGATGCCTTCCCTCAGGGAAAGCTGTTCTTCAGCACTGAACTGGAACAAACAGCAACCAGATTTTCCATAGATTGCCATTTGTTCCAATTTAGTGTGAAAGAGTGGGTTTTCCAAAGGAAACTGCTCGGACCCAAACCTAGAAGGTGGTGAGTAACTATATAACCTTTAGATCCTGCCAACCTAGCAGTTCGAAAGCACGTCAAAGTGCAAGTAGATATATAGGTACCGCTCCGGCGGGAAGGTAAACGGCGTTTCCGTGCGCTGCTCTGGTTCGCCAGAAGCAGCTTAGTTATGCTGGCCACATGACCTGGAAGCTGTACGCCGGCTCCCTCGGCCAAGAATGCGAGATGAGCGCCGCAACCCCAGAGTCGGTCACAGGGCCGTCTTAAGCATACCCGGCGCCCTGGTACGAAGATCCCTTCGGCGCCCCCCCCCCATTTCCCAGAGTTGGACCCCCCAGTCCTTCCAGCTTGGCAGCGGCGGCGGGAGCTGCGTGGGGCTCGGCGGGGATGTCTTTGTGGCCTTGCGCCACTGGCTAAGCTGCTGGGCGAGGCGCTAGCGGGGCCCGACAGCTCGGCGGGGCCCGTGGCCTCGCTGCCGGTGCGGGGCGTCTTGCTCATGGGGCTCTACTGCGGCACCGGCAGCAGCGCAGCCGGAGCCGCTGCCGCCATCGCGGCAGGAGCCGGAGCTGGGCCGGGTGCGCAGCTGGCCGCCTTTTATGCGCGCTTCCAGCCAGCCCGAGGCAGAGCCGGAGCCGGAGCGGCGTCAGACCAGGCAGCAGCGGCTGCAAGCGGTAAGCGCCGGAAGGTGGGCGCTGCAGAGCAAGGCGCTAGCGGCGCCCGACGGCTCGCCGGTGCCCGTGGCCTCGCTGCCGGCGCAGGGCGTCTCGTTCGTGGGGCTCTACTGCGGCACCGACAGCAGCGCAGCCGGAGCCGCTGCCGCGGCAGGAGCCAAGGCCGGAACTGGGCCGGGCACGCAGCTGGCCGCCTTTTACGCGCGCTTCCAGCTGGCCTGAGGCAGAGCCGGAGCGGCGCCGGACCAGGCAGCAGCAGCGGCAAGCGACAAAAGGTGGGCGCTGCAGAGCGGAAAAGGGAGGCCACCGCGCAGCTCCCCCACTTGCTGGGGCGCCCCTCTGTGCCCCTCTGCGCCCTCTGCGCCCCCAGGCGCCCTGGTGCATGGCGCCACTAGGATCAATGGGCGAGCCGGCCCTGGTTGGTCACGACTGTACCTAATGGTCAGGGGTCCCTTTACCTTTACCTTTAATCACCTTTAGAAGCCCTGTATTGGGAAGCTTTTTAATGTGTAATGTTTTATTATGTTTTTATATATGTTGGAACCCAGACAGATGAGGAAACCCAGACAGATGGGCAGAGTACAAATAAATTATTATTATTACAGTATTATTATTATTATTATTATTATTATTATTATTATTATTATTAGCAACAGGGGACAAGTGGAAAACCACTTGGGCCTGTGCTTTCTAAGCACAGGGCAAGCAAAAGTGTGGACAAACCCCGAGTTGCGTTTCAATGCCAGAGTTCAGTTTAACCATATATCTCAGAAAACGTTTAGACTTCCTTTGAAGAACAATTATTCTTAACAATAAACTTAACAGGTTAAAGCTATTGGAAAAATGCTGGGGAGGTAGTGTATAATAGTGTACAGATAGCATTGATTTCAAGATTTGTTATCCTGTCGTAAACTTACGATAACTAAATAGTACGGGAGGCCACATTTCTATGTTTAATGCTTATGGAAATTGCTATGATGCCTCCAAGCCAAATGTGTGCACTATAAATTTATTTTAACTTGTTTAGGTATTTCTCACCCATGTGAATGCTTGTGTGCATTTGCACACAGAGAAATGATTCCAAGGTGCAAGTTGTTCAGCAAAAAAGACTAATTAATCAATCCAGCACAACGTATTACATGATAAAAAAAGTTCCAACACCTACAGCCTTTTCTGTGCATAATACAGCTCTGGCTGTGAACATCATTTCAGCTCATAAAACACATGCTTAACCATTAGCTTGAGTAAAAAATGCATGCCAATCAAAATACATGATCAACTTTCACTGTTTCCAAAACACCTGCAATTCTGTTAACTAGGAGCTGATTTTTTTTTATAAAAAAACAACAACAACCTGCCAATACCCCACATAAGAATGCAATACTCTTGAAGGGAATATAAAAACAAAATTATGGAATCAGATTTACCAGGACACAAACAGTGGTTTAAAATAATTTGATACATACTACACAGTATATAGTGTTACTTATAGAATCACAACAAAATAGTTAAAGACAGCAATAGTATGAAAAGTAGAGAAAATATGAATGTTTTTAAATGTGCCTTCTGTATTCCTATTATGTCTGATAGACCCTTAAGGGTGCGTACATGTCTAGCCAGAATAAAATCTTCATTCGCTATGGCCTATTCACTAGAAGCGTGTATGACATTGCAATCCTTTGCACTCTTACCTGGGAATAAGTATCCTTACTTTTCATAAAGGTAAAGGGACCCCTGACTATTAAGTCCAGTTGCGGACGACTCTGGGGTTGCGGCACTCATCTCGCTTTACTGGCCGAGGGAGCCGGCGTACAGCTTCCTGGTCATGTGGCCAGCATGACTAAGCCGCTTCTGGTGAACCAGAGCAGAGCACAGAAATGGCATTTACCCTCCTGCCAGAGCGGTACCTATTTATCTACAGTCATACCCCGGTTTACAACCACCTCGGTTTACAAACACCGCGGGCCTATCTGGAACGGATTAATCCACTTTCCATTACTTTCAATGGGAAAGTTCGCTTCAGGTTAAGTACGCTTCAGTTTAAGTACTCCGCGGACCGTCTGGAACGGATTCATCCACTTTCCATTACTTTCAATGGGAAAGTTCGCTTCAGGTTAAGTACGTTTCAGGTTAAGTACAGACTTCCGGAACCAATTGTGGTTGTAAACCGAGGTACCACTGCTAGGTTGGCAGGAGCTGGGACTGAGCAACGGGAGCTCACCCCGTCGCGGGGATTTTAACACCAAGTACACCTGTTTAGGCAGATGTTACAGGAACATAGGAGTAAAGAAAATGTTCTGCATATTTAAACAAGTGTTGTCCTACAAACCAGGGGTGAGAAACCTTTAGCTAGTGAGACAAATTTGGCACACTAGTCCTCTCCATTTGGCCAACTGACATGGCATCAGATGAGGGCTTGTAGGAGTGGAGCTTGGTTGACGAGCTTTGCGGGTGCTGCCAACTGGCACTTCAATGTTTTGAATAACATGATGGTAGTGACAGGTGATGGATGGATGGGTGGGTGGCTCCACCCACCAGTCAAATTTAGCCTGCAAGCCCAGCCCTGCTAAAGATCAGGCCTGTGAAGCCAAGAAGTCTCCTCTGCTCTATAGCTAGAATGGGTGGAAAATGAGGAGTTGCACCAAAAATGTGTTTCCAACAAAATGTTGCATATATGGAAAAGTTTAACACCTCTATTGTAGATGAGGACCGTCTGGCTCTCCAGATGGCGTTGGACTCCATCTCCCATCAGCTTCGGACAGTGTGGTCAGGGATGATGGGAGTTGTTGTCTAACAAGATCTGCAGGGCTAAATGGCCCTCATCCCAAATCTAAATAAAACAAAATACTAGACTCAAAGAAGCAATACAAATACTGGATTATTTTGAATCAACATAACATATTGAGCAAGTTGCAGAATTTCTTTTCACTACTGAAGAAACTATATCACACAAAGGTGCAAGTGAAAATACTTTCTATTTGTTCAACGAAGAAGGGAGGAAAAAGTCAGAAAGATGCCAATGAAGAAGGAGAAAAAAATCAAAAAGATGCCATTCACACACAATTTTTTCCTCAGTGTGGGAAAAGGGAACATAAAAAGAATGAAGGCAGAAAGGCAACAGGTTTCAGAGGTATGAAGATCATAGGAAGAGGCAAGCTGTGTCAGACGCGCTTGGTACGTGAAGGGAATGATGCACAACAATAAACTGTTGGGGAGGGAAAACAAATAATATAATTAATGACTGAGCAAAATATGTTAGGCTGCAATCTTACCTGAAGTGAGTTCCATTAAGCTCAATGGGGCTTAGTTCTTAGTAGACATGCATAGGATTAAACATCCAACACATTCCTTTGTGACTGCTGCCAGCATGAGCAAAAATTAATGCAGTTTTTTGTAAATAGAATTGCAACTGTTCTAACGTATAGATGGCCCACTTCGGTATTCAGAGTAGCCACCCTACTCGATAGACCTCTGGTTTGGAAACTAAGATCACGGAACCCTATGTAGGGCTGAAATCACAGCCCTCAAAAAAGAACTTGCAACTTGAATGGGAGATAGAAATATTAACCTCAGGTCCCTGCAATAGGGAGTTATTTCAGCAACTGGGGTGGGTAATGAAATTCATTCCCAAGTTTGGGAGAGATCAGCATTAGCAGCAGTGAGGGTGGCTCTTTACTAACTTTAAAAAATTGGCTGCCATCAACAGCAGAGACAGGCATCCCCAAACTTCGGCCCTCCAGATGTTTTGGACTACAATTCCCACCTTCCCCGACCACTGTTCCTGTTAGCTAGGGATCATGGGAGTTGTAGGCCAAAATATCTGGAGGGCCGCAGTTTGGGGATGCCTGAGCAGAGAGATCCTTTCTCATCAGTCCAGTCACTCTTTCGTTTTCCCTCAGAATGACCTTGACTCTAGGAATGTATAGATCATTCTAGGTCTGGTCTCTATCACATTTGTGTGCATTCATCCATACATCTGTTCCTTCTAGCTTCTGCATTTATTTGCCAATGTTTTAACAATTTGCACAAAATTTATATTTGAATAATATTTAATCACAAAAATATAACCAAATATGTATTATTTCATTGTACACATTTCCAAACATATTTTATCCTCAAATACACATCTCGGTAGAATCATTGGGGTGCATCACAAAATTTGGACAAGAGAAAATTTGAAGGGTAAGCACATCTTCTGTAATGCTTCTGTTGTAAATTGCTTAGTTTTTTAAAAATGAAATTGTGGTAGACAAGTAAATGAAGCAGTCTCCTTGGCCCAAGAGCTTCTGGGGCAGTAGGCAAGGAAGCTTTTCATAATTTGCTTTCCCTATATATTGTAAACTGCCCTATCATTGTTGGATGAAGGGCAGCATAGAAATTTAATAAAGAAATAAAATAAATTCTAACCTGCAGAGTTTTCTGAAATGTGCAGGCCATCCATGTCAGAATTCATAGAAATTAAATTCCTCAGGCATTGGTACTGGACATAGTGTCATTCTGGGGCAGTGTGGCAGGAAATGGGGGCTCCACAATGCCCCAGAACACTACATCCAGAGCCATTGTAGAGGAAATGAAATGGTGGTTTGTCTCCCCAGTAGGAGCGCTCTGCTGTTGTCATTGTCTGCGGCAGTATCAAAATACAGTTTTAAAAGTTAGAAAACATCACTGTTGTTACTAACTGTATTTCTTCCCGCCGCTCTACCCAGTTCCTGAGACTGAATCTCCCTCTCAAATCACCACATGCGAATTAAGCAGCAAATCTGGACTTGCAACTCTTCAATTTTATGAAATTTAGGGGGGATTTCAATGCAATTTCGTACAATGCATTGCATTCAGCCATAAGGAAGTGAAGGATGTTTTCTATTAAGAAAACATGAATTTGCTTAATTCATGAATGGCGATAGAATTTTTTATTGCTCCCCCTATACAAAAAGCTCCCTGCATGTAATAAAACAATGCATTAGATCAGGCATGGCCAAACTTGGCCCTCCAGCTGTGTTGGGACTACAATTCCCATCATCCCTGACCACTGGTCCTGTTAGCTAGGGATGATGGGAGTTGTAGTCCCAAAACAGCTGGAGAGCCAAGTTTGGCCATGCCTGGATTAGATGGTTGGGAATCTTTTGGCTTGGGGCAGATTACTCCAGTGGAAAGCTATTGAAGGCTGCATTCCCAAAAACGGTCAGGGCCAGACATGCATACAATCATACATGCAATTGCTCACAACTCTTCCTATCTCCCCCTTATTCAGTGTCCTGGTTTATCAGTGGATCAGCTTTCAGCGGAGGGTATTTTCATCCCCTAAATTATGTTGCTGGGCTCGGGGACAAAAATCAGGCCCACTCTTCAGACGATCAGCGTTCATCATCTAGACCAGGGGTCAGCACAATTCTATCTGGTGTGTAGTGGGCCTACAGAGAGTGTGGCTGGGGCAAGGGCGTGGCTGAGAAAGAGTTGCTGGATGTGGAGGACTTTCAAGCCACATTATGCCAACAGCCTAGAAGTTCCCCAACCCTGCATTAGAGTGACATGTTTATTATGAGTCCAAATCATAGAGCATGCAAGCCTAAGGTCCACTCCCGATCTCACCCCAATGGCCAGGTACTATATGAACAGGCTTATACTTCAAAACATTTCATGATGGCATAATATATTGTTATCCAGGCATGCAAGCACCACACAGAATTCAATGCAATCTTTTGATGACACTCCTATAAGCACTTGCCTTGCAGTAAGTTTCACTGATCTCAGCTGGACTTACTGCTGAATGGATTATAGTGTTGCAACCAGGTAAGTAATTCCCACAAACACAGTGGAAACTTACTCTCCCATAAATATGTTCCGATGAGGATGTTAATTCATTAAAATTTCTGCAAACCATGCACGTGACAAATCATTCTTTTAAGGCTGACACAGTATGAAAGCTCAACCAATCTCAAAATAATATAATAGAGAAAAGCAGATTAATAAATTAAAGACAAAGACATCCATGGGTCAGTAATGTTAGAAATGCACACAATACACAGATATATGTATGCTTAGTGGTCCAAAAGGATAGATCATTTAAGGAGAATAAATAGGTCAAAGCACAAAATGGCAAACAAGTAATAATAATAATAATAATAATAATAATAATAATTATTATTATTATTATTATTATTATTAATACCCCAGCCAGATGGGTGGCTTCCAACAGAATATTAAAATACAATTGCGGGCACCACGGCAGTGAGGAACTGCTGAAGCCAGCCAGAGCCAACTGCGCTACCAGGCTGGCTCCGGGCTGCTGAGACTGCCGCTGCCACTGCTTGAAGGGAAAGCAGGGACGCCCGGCGTGTCAACTGGGGAACCACTGACACACACACCCCGTGACCCAAATAGAGCCGGAGCGAGAGCGCCCTGCCACCTGGCCGACTGCCCAGCAGCGCTCTGGGGCCAGGAAAACCCCAGAGCCGATGCAGGGAGAAGGAGGAGAGGAGGAAAAGGAAGAGAAAGAGGAAGGAGAAAAACGCCGCTGAGGGAAAGAGGTAGGAGAGCACTGGGAAGGCAAGGACATGTGGCCAAGCCCACGCCTGACCTGAGCCTACTCCACGGCAGCTAGCGCTCCATGAGAGCAGGCCCGGGCCCAGAGGAAGGCCGCGCGACAGAGGAGACCACAAATGAGAGGATATTACTTCTTAATTTTTCTTTAAAATTAACTTTTTTTCTCTTTTCAAAAAAGTGTCCCCGGATTCTTTGAAAAAAATATGGTAATCTTACTAGGTAAAGACTGAAGACAGAAGTCTTTTTACAATATCCAAGATGGTATTATTTGTTATTTAGGTTTCAAAGTTTCAAATACATTTTGCATGAAAGAAAATTCTGCCATCAGTTTTATTCATATAAAAACACTATTGAAAGTGATTATTTGGAATGGGAAGTCAGCAAAAGGGAGCGGCACAGCTATTTTGCAACCTACCATGTGATTTGCATAATCAGCAAATAGTTTGCATAATATGTATATCAGGCCATTCAGATTTGCGGGACTGAGATATGGCAGTCCTAAGATTTCTCCCCAGCAAGCAACATTTTTTAAAAAAAACCTCAAGAGGCAAGTTCTAGATACTGGAAGAATTCCAGTGACAAGTTCTTAAGTCAGATATTTAACAACTGCCAATTTATCTATTTAACACTGCTTTGGAAAGCGACAGTTTTTATTATAGACACACATACGGAAACGCTCCGGGTGGTTCTGAATCAGAAGTCTACTTGGGACAATATTTGTTGGGGAAACTTCACAGAAACAGTTCTAGCATAATGAGTCTTCTATTCTGACACTTTATTAACACCTGTGGATCAATTCTGTAAGACACACTTTATGAAAGAAACCCCCCAAATCAAAGTCCTTTCTACCTCAAATAGCCCTTTGACATAGACCTAATTCTCACTTAAATGCACCTTTAAGAGTTCAGGGGAAAGCTCATAGGGCAGCCTTTGCCCCACGAGGTACCCTGCAGGTGTTTGGGGCTACAGCTTCTATCAGCATCAGCCAAGATTGCCAACAGTCAGGGTTTATGGGAGCTGCATCCCAAAATATATGGAAGGCATCAGGCTGGGGAAGGCTTGAATAGATGCATTTGCAAAGTACTTAAAAAAAAAACTGAATTCAGTATTTTGCAAATCACACAATGGGACTCTGCTAATGACCACGTTTACATTTTGTATTTTCACAATGTATGAAATGTAAAGAAGAAGAAGAGTTTGGATTTGATATCCCGCTTTATCACTACCCTAAGGAGTCTCAAAGCAGCTAACATTCTCCTTTCCCTTCCTCCCCCACAACAAACACTCTGCGAGGTGAGTGGGGCTGAGAGACTTCAGAGAAGTGTGACTAGCTCAAGGTCGCCCAGCAGCTGCATGTGGAGGAGCGGAGACGCGAACCCAGTAAAAGTGGGTTCTGTGCAGAAAGGGAACTGGGTGGCAGCTGACAGGAAGTGGCTGGTTCCATGGCTTTCCTACATCACAATGCAGGAAGCCAACCCTCAGGCCACTTGGCACTGGGACAGAGGTTTGGGCTAAGAGATTGAACTAGAATGGGAATTCTTTCTCTTCACTAGACATTAACCTACGAACCTGTGCTGGGCATCAGCCTTCCCACATATGGTTGTTTCCCTCAATTATCCCCAAATGATTTATTTACATGGACAAAGAGATATTTGCCAGAAGGCTTAGAAAGAAATTTTACCCAGGATCACGACTGGCAGCTAGGAATACCAAGTCGCTGTTCTTTTTATTTTGCCTGAACTGAGCATTGCTGTTTTGCAATGGGAGGTTGGTTCCTTCCCACCAATTTCAGGGCAGGGTGTGTCTGAATGTAATATTGTCACTATGCCATGTTGTTGTTGTTGTTTAGTCGTTTAGTCGTGTCCGACTATTCGTGACCCCATGGACCATAGCACGCCAGGCACTCCTGTCTTGCACTGCCTCCCGCAGTTTGGTCAAACTCATGTTCGTAGCTTCGAGAACACTGTCCAACCATCTTGTCCTCTGTCGTCCCCTTCTCCTTGTGCCCTCCATCTTTCCCAGCATCAAGGTCTTTTCCAAGGATTCTTCTCTTCTCATGAGGTGGCCAAAGTATTGGAGCCTCAGCTTCACGATCTGTCCTTCCAGGGAGCACTCAGGGCTGATTTCCTTAAGAATGGATAGGTTTGATCTTCTAGCAGTCCATGGGACTCTCAAGAGTCTCCTCCAGCACCATAATTCAAAAGCATCAATTCTTCGGCGATCAGCCTTCTTTATGGTCCAGCTCTCACTTCCATATATCACTACTGGGAAAACCATAGCTTTAACTATACGGACCTTTGTCGGCAAGGTGATGTCTCTGCTTTTTAAGATGCTGTCTAGGTTTGTCATTGCTTTTCTCCCAAGAAGCAGGCGTCTTTTAATTTCGTGACTGCTGTCACCATCTGCAGTGATCAAGGAGCCCAAGAAAGTAAAATCTCTCACTGCCTCCATTTCTTCCCCTTCTATTTGCCAGGAGGTGATGGGACCAGTGGCCATGATCTTGGTTTTTTTGATGTTGAGCTTCAGACCATATTTTGCGCTCTCCTCTTTCACCCTCATTAAAAGGTTCTTTAATTCCTCCTCACTTTCTGCCATCAAGGTTGTGTCATCTGCATATCTGAGGTTGTTGATATTTCTTCCGGCAATCTTAATTCCGGCTTGGGATTCATCTAGTCCAGCCTTTCGCATGATGAATTCTGCATATAAGTTAAATAAGCAGGGAGACAATATACAACCTTGTCGTACTCCTTTCCCAATTTTGAACCAATCAGTTGTTCCATATCCAGTTCTAACTGTAGCTTCTTGTCCCACATAGAGATTTCTCAGGAGACAGATGAGGTGATCAGGCACTCCCATTGATATACTGTTTTGCTGTGTTTATGTTTTGAAAATAAAATATTGTAAAGAAAAAAAATCACAACTTCATAGACATGCACATTTTGGACGGCTGTGTTTTGAATCTTGTATTTTTTTGGAAGGTGAGGCTATGATAAATTCGGCTTTAAATGCAAACTGAATTAAATTTGTCCCCCATCCCTAACCTTAGCAAACACTAGCTTTCCCTTGAACTTGCTCTCCATATCTAGTTGGGTTCCTTTAGGCCACTGACTCTGGAACTTGGGTATTAGGCAGGGGGAGAATCAGAGGCAGACTCTTCAAACTCCCCATCCCCCTTAAGTTGTTTTAGATGGAAGGGCTCAGGTCCCAGTTTTGTTACTGTGACAGAAATGTGGCCCCCACTAGTGCTGTCTCAAGTCAGCCTTCCTTCTTGCCCTGTCAGCAGATGGGTAGTCAGTAATACTGGGGGGCCCTGTCCATACAGTTCCAAACTGTCTGTAAAAAAGAGGCAGGCTGCTTTAACCCAGGCAATGGTTAAAGGTAAAGGGACCTCTGACCGTTAGGTCCAGTCGCGGACAACTCTGGGGTTGCGGCGCTCATTTCGCTTTATTGGCCGAGGGAGCATGACTAAGTCGCTTCTGGCGAACCAGAGCAGCACACAGAAACGCTGTTTACCTTCCTGCTGGAGTGGTAGCTATTTATCTACTTGCACTCTGACATGCTTTCGAACTGCTAGGTGGGCAGGAGCTGGGACCGAGCAACGGGAGCTCACCCCGTTGCGGGGATTCAAACCGCCGACCTTCTGATTGGCAAGCCCTAGGCTCTGTGGTTTAGAGACCACAGCGCCACCTGCGTCCCTAGACAATGGTTAGTTTTCATGATATTTTCCCCTCCAATCTTGCTTCATTCCTGACTGCAGATGCAAATACATTTACAAAACTTCTATTAAAAAACAGTCAAAATTTAATGAAAAACTGTGAATTTTGTTCTTCATTATTACTTTTTTAGCATTTAAAAATGCCGTCTCCCCTCCCCCCCCAACACAGTTTTATACCTATGATAAGTCAGGTGCTTTTGAAAAAGGCAGAGCTGTAGACTGTAAAAACTAGATAGATACGAGAATAAATGTGGGCTATTTAATATTATAACTCAAAAAAGTATTTTTGTGGAAAATGGGCTACAATGTTCATTGAAAGCGAGGGAAAAAAGAACAAAGCTATGTTGAAATGAGAGGAAACTACAAGAAAACCAAAGATAAATAAATAAATAAATAAACTTTATAAAAAACAAAACAAAAAACAAATAAAGAATCTCATTTTCGTATCCAAATGCATGAAGTAAGATCATGATTGTTACCAGTAAAGAGTTGACATTCTTGAAACAAATATATTAGTCAAATTAATATAATGCATTGCACATTTTTTTAAAAAGGAGACAGACTGGAGAGGAAAGCACATGTATGACTGGAAAGGGAACAGAGGAAAGTCTGGAAAAGCCCCCCCCCCCCCCCGGCCACAGAAGTAAAGAAAAAGAAATATGCAATTATTCAAACATACGTTTAGGTACCAGCTTGGGTGGGTCTTTAACATCGGCTTCACTGTACAATACGGTTGGATCCATAGTATCTCTGTCAGGAGGAGGGTATGGTGGGGGTGGGGGGATCACTAACTGGGGTGGGCCACGTGGGGTGCCTCTAGGAGGCTTTTGTGGCACGTGCCGTCCATTACCTACAGGGGAATCAATTGGAATTTACTAGTTACTTTTATCATCGTCAAATATCTATTGCTTAGTGTTGCTCCGATTGCATGTGAAAACCACTTTTCCCAAACTGCCATCCACCGATTAGCATCTGGACGTGTCGACTAATAAATACTGACTGTTTTAAGTTGTGGGCATCTAGGAAAATCAATCGAACACCGTTTTTCATAATTGTGAGAAAGCCTGCTAGATGGTATAATTTGCAAGTATGGTATTGTGTAGGCATGCTTTGGAGTATTTTTTTAATGATAATCAAAAACTTCAAAGCGTGTGCTCAGAATACCACAAGGTACTGCCTTGTGCAATATATTTTTCCTTACTTCAAGCCCTATTTGTGGTCTTGCATTGTCTGATCAGGTCAGCTGACCCATCATTCTTCCCTTGTATCATATTTTATTCTCTTTCATCCACCTCTCCTACTCAGAGTAGATACATTCAAATCAATTGCCTGACGTAAAGTTGATTTATTTCAATGGGTCTACTCTATTATTTAACTGGATATCACCAAAACACCCATTCATATAAATGCTGTTAAATTCTGCAAACATTCTTAGAAGTTATAATGGAGGCACTGCGACTTATTTCCCTCCAGACATTGCAGAACTACAACTCTCAGAACCCTGACCATGTTGACTGAGGCTGATGAGAACTTGAGTCCATAAACGTCTGGAATGTCACAAGTTCCCCATCCTTGCTATAGCGCTTTAAATTTATGTAAAACATGTCGGCCAACACACACTAAGTGGGGCATAAGTCAACAAGTCATCCCTTGTACTACTGTGGACCATAGCTGCCAAGTCTCCCGTTTTCCCTGGGAAATCCCCGTTTTTCCAGCTGTTCCTAGCTGAAAAAACGGATTTTTTTGTTTTTCCCGTTTATTCTGGCGCGGCGGCCATTTTGGAACTGGGCAGAGCATGCTCAGAAGCGACTTTTTATGCTGCTCTGCCCAGTTCCAAAATGGCTGCAGTGCAACTTCTGGTGCGGTGGCCATTTTGAAACTGGGCAAAGCAGCATCAAAAGTCACTTCTGAGCATGCTCCGCCCAGTTCCAAAATAGCGGCAGCGCTACTTCTGGTCTGCTATTTCCGGCCCGGTTCCTTATTTCTCTGACAGCAACTTGGCAGGTATGCTGTGGACATGTCATTTGTTAGACGTCTACCTTCCTCCAAGGATTGTGGGGTGGCAAATCCCCCCACATACTTTTTCTTGCAAATTAGCTGAGAGCAACAGGCCCAACAACACCAGTGAGCTCCACGGCTGAGAGGGGGTACTGGAATCGTGATCTCCTCAGGCTAAGCCTGACGCTTTGCTCACTAAACCACATGACTGATTCTCTTTCATCCAACATGTTCTGTGCAATGGCATGAAATTATCAGGGTATAATTCAAAACTTTCATTGTCACCAGTAAATATAGAGGTAGAATGAGGGTGGTTGGAAACCATAGGAGCAAACTCTTAGGGGCCAAAGTCCCTTTGCCCCCCCCCATAAAATATTTGAGGGGGCCGGAGACCCCCAAAGTTGATGGCCATTGCCATTCAAATGATGTGTGCGTGCTGCATCCTGTGATTGATTGTGCCGGCCAGGGCTTACCTGGGCCCCCTCAATATATTATTCAGGATGGTACCCCTTGTGGGAAAAGTAAGGTTATACGGTAGCATCCAGAGAGATTAAAGGGATGTACAATGTTCTAAAAATAGTCCTTTATAACAACATTCTTTCTAGATATATAAACAAGCACACCAGTGATACCCAAGCTAATGGATTTCTATTGCTACTTAAAAATTGGAACACTAAATATGAGGTAATTTAGTGGAAATAAAGATAGACATAAAGCCAAACGGTTTCTTCCAAAATGGAAGGCATTTGTAATGTAAGCAATTAAGAGTGTTTATTTATGCATGTACTGGTTGCTTAGGGAACATGAAGCCATCAGATGGAATCTTAAATGCATCACAAAAGCTGTAACTTGATTAATTTAATGTACTGGTTGGTTATTGCTGCTGTGTATGATTTCTCTCATAGGTTTTAGCAATCCATCAAATGGCAGCTTGCTAAGGATGTGACTAAGTATAACACCAACTGATTGCGAAGAATTTTCAGCTGAACCAAATTCATTTGAAATTTGGAAGAGTGTGCTTTTTTATGCCCTGGACTGATTTACAACTTATTATTTCTAGACATGGGACAACTTTGCCTATAATATCCAATATATACTCATGAAACAACAACCATTAATTTGGGTTTTATTGTCCTTGTATATATACAATATACAACACTTTTTCATAAGTAATTTCTGTAGCTAGATAAAGGTGGAGGAATGTTGTCTGAGTACCTAAGAAAGGAATGTTAAAGCAGCAGGAGAGTGCTGTTTAATATTCAACATTACAATAAAAACTGAAATATAACCAATTATTTAACATACACTATATGTTGCACACTCTATCTATCGATCGATCTACTCCAGCAGAGTTCTTCAACAAATTTATAAAATATAGATTATTTCTTATTTCCAGACTTTCATTCTGTCATGTTAATAATTTTCCAGATTACACTGTTTCTTGTCCAGGTGGGAATATGTTACTATTAGTACTAATATGTCACACAACTTGCATTTCAGCATAAAGCACATGCATCAGGTGCAATCATAATGAATCGTTCTTACCAACGGTGCTTTTCCTCTTGTCTTCCATTTCTTCTGTCCTGTTCTGCATTGGAGGAGTCGGTGGGGGAGGGGCACGCCGTTTTTTCTTCTGTAAATCATTTTGCGATTCGCTTGGGGACATCTGCCAAAAATGTGAGGAGAGGGAAACTGTTCTAAGTATTTGAACTATTGCATTTGGAGAACCATAATTATCTTCAACACTTTCAGTGTGTGTGTGTGTGTGTGGCATTATGGGCCACAAAATGGGGTCTTGTAAATCTGTCAAAAATGTTGCATATACAGCAAATAGAATAGCAGAGATTCTTTTTCCCAATGACAGAGTTCACACTGTCTCCTACCCTTTGCAGAATGACCATGATAAAGACTTGGGGAGATTTCTTGGGGGACCCTATTTGTGGGCGATTAAAGCATTATGGACATAGCTAGCTGGATGTGAGAAGGGTGTGCAGACCACATTTTGAGTTGCCTGCCTGGTACAAAGGTTTTGGATGTTGCACGTTGTCTATGTAGCCTGGTGGGCAGTGCTGGGAATGTGTCAGTGGTGCCTATTTGGGTCAATAGAGAGCTATTTGCCACCAAATGTACACATTGCAGGTGAGGACTGCGATTCTTGTAATGATGGCCATGCCTGCAGACACACATTTGTCACATCACATTAGCTTTTTAGGCGTACGGTTAAATCACCTTAGAAGCATACCTAGCTATTAGCTATATTTGTCATATATATATAATGTACTAGTTTCTCAGTTTCTCAACACCATTCACCTCCTTGTGAATTGGGAATCTATTTCTCGAAACTTTGGAGAGATATTTCCTGAAGTGCAGATTTCTGACTGTTTTCCTGGGTACGTGGGCTGCGATCCCAATAGCCCTTCCATTCCAAGAAAGCAATTTCTCTACATGACAGATAAGGTGATGTCTGCCCTTAACAGCTGCAGTTTCATAGCATTCTGGAACTTGAGTGAACATGGGAAGCTTTTAAACGCAACATGTTAAAACCAAAAGGGGTTTTGTGTGTGTGGTTACTTGAATCCTTTGGTCTGGAGGTCATGAGTCTGGAGATCATTCTAGCTTACCTTGCACAGCTGGTGCAAGGATCATCGAGATGAATTATGTGGAGTAGTTTGCAAAAGGGCTATAGAAATGCTATGCTCTATTCCAGGCATCCCCAAACTGCGGCCCTCCATATGTTTTGGCCTACAACTCCCATGACCCCTAGCTAACAGGACCAGTGGTCAGGGATGATGGGAATTGTAGTCCAAAACATCTGGAGGGCCGAAGTTTGGGGATGCCTGCTCTATTCATTGCATGACAGAGTCTGCATACTTGTGCGTGGCACCTCTAGTTAAAAGACTGAGAAGTCTTAACTTATCTGATCAAGGTCACAAAGTCAAACCAGAAGTTTTTCCCCCCGCATGGCCATCACCTCCCTACAGCTCAACTCAATATGCAGAATGTAGTCTTGTTCCATTTCACATATGCAACTTAGTACATGACAAGTATACTATATAACTTTGTTCTGCATCATATGTATCGTAATGTAAATGCCTCCCTCAATTTGTTCTACTCTTTCCTGCACATTTCCCTATACAGCCCCCAGGTATGGTGCTTTGCTCTTGAAATATTTCTTGCAATGTGTGCTTGTATTTTTTGCCATATTCATGCTGGAGAGCCACCACCATCCATCAGAGCAGACATTTACTGCTTAGCATCAGGCAGCTTCAAATTTCACATCCCTCCCCCACTCTTTGCAACACTTAGTTCTGGGCTGAATGTGTCTGTCAGGAAATGATATTCATAAACAAATTCCCTATGTTCAATGACTAAAGTAGTTTTGATTTCCTCTCTCTTTTCACCCAAGGAAGTTACTTTGCAGCACCAAATATTTTCACATGCACTGAAATGCGTAGATTACACATGTCTGCGTATGTTTGTTTTGGCAAGGAAAAAAATGTGGCTTCCTCCATTTCCCTAAATACAGTCCTTTTTGTCACCATCATTTAGAAAACAAGGAACAAACTTATGCAGAAACCTCCAAAACCCACTAGACTTTAATTTGGATTCAGGATTAAAATTTATTTCCAACAATGTTTGATGCTTTTGTGTAAAATAAAAAAAATTCCTTCAGTAGCACCTTAAAGACCAACTAAGTTTTTGTTTTGGTATGAGCTTTCGTGTGCATGCACACTTCTTCGGATGCACATGAAAGCTCATACCAAAATAAAAACTTAGTTGGTCTTTAAGGTGCTACTGAAGGAATTTTTTTATTTTGCTTCGACTCAGACCAACACGGCTACCTACCTGTAACTAGAGCTTTTGTGTAAAGAAAGGGAATAACTTTCAATTAACTTATTTCATTTATATCCTGCCTCTTTCTTTTTGGAACCAAAGGTGAGTTCCCAGGCACTTTTATCTTTTTAAAAAAATATATTTTATTAGAATTTTAAAAGAGAGTTACAAATAATATTATCCAATATCTTTTTTATCCAAACTAAAGCGCTAATCTGGGAAAAAACAGCAACACAGATCGAGAGGGAGAGAGAGAGAATAAGAAGAAAAAATAAAATAAAGAGAAACAGGTAGAGATAGAGAGATAGAAAAACAATTAAAAGGGGAAAAAATAAAGTTAAGAAACTAAAAACTTTAGACTCTCTGCCTGTCAGCTATATATAAACATTATTCAACTCATCCACTCCAACATAACACCCAGCAAGACTACTTTCTATAAACCAACATTATCTTCAGCCTTCAAACCCAAATGTCATTATTTCATTTTCTTCTCCGCACAAGAAGTCTATAACATGTGAATTTTGCCATCTCAGCCAAGTCCAAACCATTCCTCCATTGGCCAATACCAAGTGTAGTAGCCAGACAGTCTCTTATCCAAGCACTGACTAGACCAAAACTGCTCAGCTTCAGAAAAGCTTTTGCATCCTATGCCTTCAGACCAAGCCCTGGCACTGAGAATCTAACAGTGCACTGAGATCCCAAGTAATGGTGGCATGAAAAGTGGGAGATTTGGCACTGTTCCGCAAGCTATTATTATTACACAAATGTAAGAATAAAAAACTGAGTACAACAGGTAAACGATGAACAACACTTTTGCCCGTGTAAGACACCTTTTGGATTTGGCTGCAAGGACAGGGTTTCTGCTCATGGAATGGCTGCTGTACCAGGGGGCTGCCACAACCAGATCATACCCCCTATATTAGATTTCATTCATCGTTATTTGCTAAGTTCTCCTAGGATGTGTGTAAATTAATGAAACTTAATTCAATAAATGAGTATTACTATACTGGTATGCTCATGCTCATGCATCCCTGTCGATTTGCAAGCATTTTAAAAATAGAGTATTGTTGTTGTTGTTGTCATTTAGTCGTGTCTGACTCTTTGTGACCCCATGGACCAGAGCACGCCAGGCACTCCTGTCTTCCACTGCCTCCCGCAGTTTGGTCAAACTCATGTTCGTAGCTTCGAGAACACTGTCCAACCATCTCGTCCTCTGTCGTCCCCTTCTCCTTGTGCCCTCAATCTTTCCCAACATCAGGGTCTTTTCCAGGGAGTCTTCTCTTCTCATGAGGTGGCCAAAGTATTGGAGCCTCAGCTTCACGATCTGTCTTTCCAGGGAGCACTCAGGGCTGATTTCCTTCAGAATGGATAGGTTTGATCTTCTTGCAGTCCATGGGACTCTCAAGAGTCTCCTCCAGCACCATAATTCAAAAGCATCAATTCTTCGGCGATCAGCCTTCTTTATGGTCCAGCTCTCACTTCCATACATCACTACTGGGAAAACCATAGCTTTAACTATACGGACCTTTGTAGGCAAGGTGATGTCTCTGCTTTTTAAGATGCTGTCTAGGTTTGTCATTGCTTTTCTCCCAAGAAGCAGGCGTCACCATCTGCAGTGATCAAGGAGCCCAAGAAAGTAAAATCTCTCACTGCCTCCATTTCTTCCCCTTCTATTTGCCAGGAGGTGATGGGACCCGTGGCCATGATCTTGGTTTTTTTGATGTTGAGCTTCAGACCATATTTTGCGCTCTCCTCTTTCACCCTCATTAAAAGGTTCTTTAATTCCTCCTCACTTTCTGCCATCAAGGTTGTGGCATCTGCATACCTGAGGTTGTTGATATTTCTTCCGGAAAAAATAGAGTATTAGGCACAGGTTTAGCAGCATGCTTCTTTAATAATGCAGGACCTACAATGCAAGACTCAACAGCAGCATCCCTGTTAGATGCCCATCCAGCCTCTGCCAAAGTCCTGTTGCTTCAGTGGCAGCTAGTCTTCTTAAGGGGAAAAGCAGTATGCCAACATCACAACAGCAACAGGGCATGTTTTTGCATTGGGAAACATTCTAGGAGTTTGAAGGCCAATTCACAGTTCAGTTTTGGGGACTCTGGTATAAACAGCACAGCTGGATTCAAATGGCAAAACACTTTGGTAACATTCATTACCGGTAATTGTGAATCCAACATTGTAAGTTGGATTTGGGAGAAAAGTCTGTTCCTGCTGACACTTTTGTTGGTGAAAAGCCCACCTTTTAAACATACGTGCCATTCACAATTGATGTGTTCTCTTCCATTTCAACTTAGGCACTTTTTGGGTGCAAATTCATGATATCTCTTAATGGCTTAACTTCTCCCCATCTCTAAGCATGACCATTCACTTCAGTCCTCTCCAAACCTACGGATGACAACTGATGGAGGGAAACCTCTGAAAGCCACACAGAGCTCTTAAATTTTTCAAAATCCTTTCTTTGTTCTTGAGAAGGCTGTTTATATTACCTTGTCTGGAACAGTCTGGGAAACCCTTACAAGGGATTCAAAAACTTTGGTGTCTACTGCTTGTCGTACAATTATTATCTGCTTTCAGAAAAGTGCAGGTCTTCTAAAATCTCAGTATGGCCTACGCGTCTGACAAGCCTGGTGGACTTTGGTTTATTTGCAGAACATTTCTATGCTGCCAAATTACAAAGCTGCACAGAACAGTATGTTCAGGTTCTGATCATCTTGCCAGCTCCGAATGAAGTGCTTGACGGGGACTGTATGTGGAGGTCAAGCACTTGTATCTTGATCTCAGCCAGATGGTACTTTATGGTCTTATTCCCAAGAGAGGTACCAAAGAGAGGCTTGATAAAACACCTGACAGCTGCTCCATAAACTAACTACCATAAGTGACTGTACTATTGTAAAAGTCATAATACATTTCTGGCATTAGGGGGCAGGGGGAACTCAAAAGGTTTTCTTATATGCATAGTGAATTCAAGGCTGGGACTTTGATGCCTTTTGTCAACAGACAAGACCAAGCCTTAAACCTTTTTGCATGAAAGTAAATTTGTCTGAGAGAGGACAAACTTTTGTCTTTGATACTGCCTTTTGCTTTTGAGTGGACATGTATTGCCTCGGTACAGGTGCACTAAAATACCTTCTAAAAATCTCAGAGGAAAAAACAGTCACATGGAAACCAAGGAAGGCCAAACACAGCTTCAAAATGAGCCAGGAAGTCTCCATTATGTTGTATGGAGAAAGGACTTCCTGGGTTATGTTGGTGCTGTTTTTTGCTTCTTCTCCAATATGTGTCTAACTCAGAATTCATGCATAGCACTCATCAGTGCTGTTTTTCTAAAAAAGAGGTGCCGAAACTCACCCTGTTAGTGCCAGAGAGGTGCCAGAACTGAGTTCTGGTGAGTTCCCGCTGAAAAAGTCATTGCACTCGTAAATCAGAGCTAAGACTTCTTCACTTATTGGCTAAAACACTGAAAAGTGTTAATACCTCACAAAGCATTTGCTTCAAATGGTGTCTGCCCATTTTGTTGCACAGCTTTCATTCTAAAAAAGTTAGATACATGCTTATTTTCTTAATGAAAACTCAGACCCTCTTACAGGTTCTGGGCCTCTTACAGCAGTACCTCTGGATTCCCTCTCCTGCTCCTATTCACATGAGCAAGAAACATCTTTGATAAGCTGAAGAAGAAAAAACAATAGCATAAAGAATTATCAGGGGAAGGGCTTGAATGAGTTGGAAAATATTATTTTAATAGAAGAAGAAGAAGAAGAAGAAGAAGAAGAAGAAGAAGAAGAAGAAGAAGAAGAAGAAGAAGAAGAAGAAGAAGAAGAAGAAGAAGAAGAAGAAGAGAGTAGTTTGGATTTGATATCCCGCTTTATCACTACCTGAAAGAGTCTCAAAGCGGCTAACATTCTCCTTTCCCTTCCTCCCCCACAACAAACACTCTGTGAGGTGAGTCGGGCTAAGAGACTTCAAAGAAGTGTGACTAGCCCAAGGTCATCCAGCAGCTGCATGTGGAGGAGCGGGGAAGTGAACCCGGTTCCCCAGATTACGAGACTACCGCTCTTAACCACTACACCACACTGGCTCTCGCCAGCGCAACCGTATAAATTGCCACTGGTGGTGCAACAATGATGATGAACCTCGGCAGAGGCAAAAAGGATGTGTATGGTCATGGATTAGACCTACAGAAAGAAGACATCCATCCTAGAGAATTTAATGGTGTGTTAACCAGAACGTATCCTGAGCTGACAACTCTTCAAATACACTCAGAAATCACTTCACAGTCGACAGGAGACAGAGAGGAGATATGATAGCCATCTTCAAATATCTTGGGTGGTGGTTGTGGACTCTTCTTTCTTGGAGGTTTTTAAAGCAGAATTTGGATGGTCACCTGTCGTGGATGCCTTAGTTGAGATTCCTGCATTGCAAGGGGTTGGACTAGATCAGGCATAGTCAAATTCAGCCCTCCAGATGTTTTGGGACTACAACTCCCATCATCCCTAGCTAACAGGACCAGTAGTCAGGGATGATGGGAATTGTAGTCTCAAAACATCTGGAGGGCCAAGTTTGCCTATGCCTGGACTAGATGATCCTTGGGGTCCTTTACAACTCTATAATTCTATGACCGCATGCTTAGCAGGAGAACGCTGATGGTTGTGAGCCTTGGTTTTACGTATTTTGCTTTTTTGTTCTGCTGTAACTTTTGACTTTGGATCCATGTTGTGAACACTTCATTGTCAGGGAACACTTTCCAGTGGAAATATTTTGTCAGCAAAAAGGATGGGCGGGTTAAGATTAGTTATCTCCTTGACACCTAAATCAGAAAAACACGATCAGGAGACTTGCGTTTGTTTTTGTCTTCCTTCAGAAAGGAAGGGAAGTTTCTTTTGATTGCAAGGTCTTGTGTGACATATCATCTTAACCTTTCTATTTCCTTTGTTCCCTCAACGTTGAATGGCATCTCTTGTGCATCTCATACTCTCCTGTGAGTAAGAATAGGATTTGTTCTCCTTTCTGAGGCAGGATGCTGTGAATCAGTTTCTCCCATTTGGAGCAAGCTATTGCTCAGGATGCACATTTCCTTCTGCAAAGTTTTCCAGTCTAGCTCCCAGTTATTTTAAGCACCTTCAGGATAGGAAACCTAAGTCAGTTTCCATTGAAGAAGCAACATTGATGCCGCTGTAAAAATAATAATAATATGAACTGACCTCGTGCAGTCAGTTGCAAAATGGGACTACTGAGTTCTTACTTGCTAATATACATAATGGAGGGCTCAGTGAGGCCATTGAGGATAGGTTCACAAAGGAATTTGTTGCAGAGTAACATGTACAGTGGTACCTCTACTTACGAATAACTCTATTTACGAATGTTTCTACTTACGAATGGAGCTCCATCCGCCATCTTGGATGCGGTTTAGATAGGATTTTTTCTACTTACGAATTTTTAGATAGGGTTGCTTCGACTTACAAATTTTTTCTCCCAATGCATTCCTATGGGATTCGACTTACAAATTTTTTTTCGACTTACAAATGGCCGTTCGGAACGCATTAAATTCATAAGTAGAGGTACCACTGTACTCTAAACCATTTGAAACTATTCCTAACTGTAATTTATTTTCTTTTATTCATTTATATACAAAATTCTAGCCTATGTGCTACTCAGGGCAGCTAACAATTAAAGCCAACCATAATATTTTATTCTTTTTACTATAAAATAGTAAAAACACAGATAAGTTTCAGGTGCCAAAGCACAATCAGATTTTTGCCATATGGTGAAACACCATAAGAGAAGGGAGACTGACCGATTCACTTGGGCCGAAGAATTTCACAGTTTAGGTACTGTCACATAAAAGGCCCTTTCTCTAGTTTCTACCATAACTGGAATATGGAGAAGAGCCCCTCTTACAATATAGGCAGAGTGCTATAGAAAGAGGTGGCCCCTAAGTGCTGGTGCCAAATTTTAAAACCCTAAACAGCCTTGGCCCTGTATACCTGAAGGGGCGTCTCTACTCCCATCATTCAGCCTGGACACTGAGATCCAGCACCGAGGGCCTTCTGGCAGATCCCTCAATGTGAGGCTACAGGGAACCAAACAGAGGGCCTTCTCAGTGGTGGTGCCCACCCTGTGGAATGCTCTCCTATCAGATGTCAAGGAGATGAGTAACTATATAACCTTTAGAAGACATCTGAAGGCAGCCCTGTACAGTGTATAGGGAAGCTTTTTAATGTGTAATGTTTTATTATGTTTTTGTGTTAGAACCTGCCCAGAGTGGCTGGGGCAACCCAGTCAGATGGGCGGGATACTACTACTACTACTACTACTCTAATATTACTACAACAGTAGCTTGAACCTAAGCCAATTAAGGCTTTAAGGGTCATCACAACTACTTTGCGCTGTGCCTTGAAACAAGTCCATAACCAGCACAGCCCTTGAAGGGCAGATGTAATATGACTTTCTACAACAAAAACTGAGAAGTATAGTTTTTGTAAAAATGCTGAGACAGCTTTGTTAGTGATCCCTATCTATCCTCTTCACATAACTCACTGTTGCTTAGTCGACAATCAGAATGCAAACAGGTTTGAGTAGCCTAGACATGCTTGTGTGTGAGTTGTTTTACTTTAAGCTGCTCTGAGACTCATGCTTGAAGAACAGCCGATAAATAATATAAATCACATTGATAAATCAAATCAAATGAATGAATATAAATAATAGAATCATAGAATTGTAGAGTTGGAAGGGACCACAGGAGTCATCTAGCCTCAGCTTTCAATTTTGTAAAGAAAACTCACATTTGCCCATGTATATAAGACACCCGCGCATAATAGAACCATATTCATCGTCACAAAGGAAAGACAAGTCACAAGTGACAGCTGAAATTTACTGAATGTATTTGAATACATATAGAAGATGTTCCCTCTGCCAGTTGGGACTCTTCTGGTTTCGTCAAGGAAACAGAACATGTTTCTTCGTTAATCTAAAAAAGGCAGCCTTAGCACAGTGGCTCATAGAATCCTATCCTCTCTAATTAATAGGGAAAGAGTGAAAGAAATAAATTCAATGGGAGTATATTAAGGCCTAAGCATTACACTTTTATTTTATGTTTTAAGAAAAATCAAATCTCTACAGCACAGGTGGACAACCTGTGGCCCCGCGACCACATTTGGCTCCCGATCTCATTGTACACAGCCCCTCTGCTTCCTGAAACTGCTCTATTTTTCCATGCCACCAGAGTTCCTTCCTTCCTTCCTTCTTCCCCTTCCCTTCCTCTATGTATCCCTCCTAATTTTTCTGGCATTTAAAAGTGTTTTTCCTCTTTCTATGGCTGGAATGTAGCCTGCTATATAAATGTACGATTCACATTTGTTGCCCAACCCACTGTTTGCCATTGGCTTTGCCCATGAGGAAATATGGTCCTGAAGCAGCAGATGCTTTCCCAAACATCCATGCACTTTGCAGATATTGTGTCTTTTTTACAAACTGAAGGACTGGAGGAGCCTCCTGCTGCTCCTTATGAAAATATTACGACTCACTGAAGGCTCAAATTATTGTTAGCATATTTTAACCATAATGTCTTTTTAAATCATGGTATGTACATTGTATTTTAAAACATAATGCTACTGCACACTTAAACGACTATAGTGTAAACATAACTTGTATATGTACTGGGAAACCAAATATATTGTGCGACTCACTTCATTGTGTGATATTGACTTGACTGTGGTGGTCTGGAAAGCCATTTCCCTTCCCAGGGAAATGGAGTTGCGGGCTAGAGCCCGCCTCGTGAACGGGGATGTGGCTAGCCCCCCCCCCCCGCATCATAAGGAGTCCCCTCCGTGTCACACCCCAGGCCGACCAATCCAGGCAGTGGGGGGCGTGGCGTGCTCTATTTAGGCAGCCACGGGCAGGAACTTGCCCCTTTTTCTGGTTCCCGCTCATGCAGTTCTCTCACCCTCCCTCCCTCCCTCCGATTAGGCTCTTATCCTTTGACCTTGCTATGGACCTCGGTTGGTCGCCTGTTGAAGGGGCCTGGTAGGATTTTTTTTTTCCACTTGGCAAACTGCCACCAGCCATTTGGTTTTTTCGCCTACCTTGAAGCAAATCATCACAACTTTGTAAGGTTTGGCGGTTAGGCATTGGAGACTGGAGGGGAGGGGAAGTAGTGGCCGTCACCTACCCCTCCTAATTCAAGGGTATTCCGTTAAAGGAATCCGGGGTGTGTGGTCTGCATACGAAGCCCCAGATGGGAGACTAGGGCCATGGCACGACCTTTTTTGGTGACCCTGGGGGAACTCGAGTTGGTTTGCATCGATGGGGCTCCCCCTACTGGTGGTTAACCCTTTTGAGACTTCCTGCATGTGGGTAGGAGTCAGATATAGGTGGTTTGGTTCCAATGCCAATGCCTGGTTACTCACATTCAGTAACCAATAAAGCTGTGACCTTTTTTAGCCCATTAACCTAAAATACTGATGTCAAGTGTCTTTTTTCCAACAAAGGGGCCTTGCCAGACAACTGAACCCACAGTAGCTCCAAGGTGTGCCTGAATACATCTGTTAACTAAAGAAATATTTCTCTGTTAACAGTTAAGCAGCGAAATGGCTGGATTGGCACCATCAATTCACCTGTGCAACTCCAGGCTCATAGGTGCCATACCCCAGTCTTGTCCAGGTAAGCTGCAGCAACACGGAGCCAGGAGGGCAGCTCTGCAGCTCAACTCCACCCAACAGACTACCTCTGGTTATACCTGAAATGCATTAAGCGCTTGCAATAGGTCTTCAAATAAATAGTTTTAACTTTCTTTGATAACTGGGCTTACTCCAAAGTAAATGTGTGCATACTACTGCAGCCTCAGTCATGCCTAACTTTAGGAGGATTAAGGGTCAAGTTAAAGAGTTTCCTGATATGTGTACCTACCCTGTCACAGAATAGGTACAATAGGTATGAAGCCTATTACGGTATATATTTTTTAAATTTCTATTCTGTATTTTTTTCTTGGTTCTTAATAAAATGAGAAAGAATTTTCTGTTTCTCCCTTTTTAAAACATGGAATGTATTTTCCTTTTCCTATTAAAAAAAAAATCCTGCAGTCTCTCTGAAAATAAACATGTTCTCCCATTGCAGGATATTCCTGTTAGTAACAGTTGTACACAAATAAATGTCTGTACACAAACATCTTATCTTTTTATGGAAGGAAGTCAATTAATAAGGAATTGACGTTCTTCCTTGGGGATGGAATGCAAGTTCATCCCCATAAACTAAAGAAATAAATGAACGCGCTGGCATTTTCACAGACTGGATAACCTACGCACCTTTTAAGTTTTGTCTGTTGGTGTTTCCAAACAAACAGTACCCCTGTTGCTTCCTTCCTGTATAATGCTGCCTTTTCTTTCTTTCCCCCTGAGGGTTGATTTCCATGTTATGAGTTTCATTCAGGAGAGTTAGTCCAGTTGATGTGGAGTAAATTTATTCTGGTGTCTACATTAAGTCAAACAGTTAGGCCAAACCAGATTCTGTGACTTAACTAAACCTAAATACAAGCATACAAGCATATCCGGCAATGTTTAGTCACAGAAGGAGCTTCCAAGTATACTTTCAGAAACAAAAAGCAAGGCAAATGTAGCTCCTGGTAGGTGAGCTGAGTAGAAAAAGACTTTGGCCTGTTTCTGTGGGTTTTTTTTTTAGAATTAAGGAGTCTACAGCATTTAGCCTGACATGTTGCATCCAGGCCTCAGCAATGCAAGCTATTACAAAGACAACTTCCTTTTCATAACTACAGGTTCAGCTTTCATAACAATTCAGAGTTTCAGAAATACACAAAACATCACAAAATCAGGCTAACGGTATTGCTTTAATAGATTTTTGAACTTTCCTCATGGCTACTTTTGCTTTTTATAGAATCACATTATTGTTAATTGCCCACTTAGGATACCACTTCTTGTGTCTAATGAAATGAGTGCTAGTTCTTTGATATTTTTTTCCAACAAAAATCTAACATGGATACCCCTCTGGAATTCTGACTAGGATAAACTATTTTTGGAACACAATTTACAGTACTTATCAGACACAATATTATAAAAAACACTATACTATGCTTTGATCATGCGACAGTGCTCTGAAATAAACTTTATTTACGTCATCTCCCTAAGGACATTGTAATTTAGGGGCATTTTCAGGTACCTAAAATACTTAACATGAAAGCCATGTCTTAAATTTTAGGAAGGTACAAGAAACTGGTACCCAGGTCTAAAAAAAACCCTTACTTTTTGGGTCTGAAACACTTTCATGACAAGATCTAGGCCTACTTGATGGTGGCCCTCCATTTGTGGAATGGCCTCCCCAGTGAGATGCATCTGACTCCCTCACTGTTGACTTTCAGGGAATTTTTAAAAACACTCCTGTTTAACTCAGGCATTTGATGGCATTCCTGTTTATCTAAGCATTAGATAGTTGAAAGTTCTGTTCCCAGTTTGAGAGTAGGTGACTGCTTTTAAGAGTTTTAATGTGTTTTTAGAAAGTTCTTTTAACCTGTTTTTGAGAAGGTTGCTTTTAACTATTTTTTGCAGTTTTTATTGAATTTAGAGTATGGACATGTTTGCCGCCCAGCACTCCTCTGGAGGAAGATGCAGGATATAAATTTAATCCAAGGATATAACTCAACAATAAAAGGATCTGCTACCACTCTGCATCTCCTTCACCACCTATAATGTTTTCATGCAGCCTAGGAATATGCGTGTCACAGGAAAAGCATGGGAGACACACACAAACCATAAAAGATCACAAGGTTCATTCAGACCTTCCTTTTCCTCTCAGGACCAGCTACTAAAAATATGGACACAGGGGTTTGAATCTACCGTGGGAAGCCTAAATAACGTGCCATGTGATCACTGTGTACTTCCCAGAGGAGGAAGGAACACAAAAGCATTCCAAGCCCAGGAGTTCCTTTCAGCATAGATATTTGACCATACTCCAGACATTTCTGTTTTGACTACTTAATCTCATGCATTTTCTAGGCCAGGCATAGGCAAACTCGGCCCTCCAGATGTTTTGGGACTACAGCTCCCATCATCCCTAGCTAACAGGACTAGTGATCAAGGATGATGGGAGTTGTAGTCCCAAAACCTCTGGAGGGCCGAGTTTGCTTGTGCCTGTTCTAGGCTGAAGAATGATATGAAGACTAGCCCTCACTGCTCTAAATGCCCCTAGCCAAATTTTGCAAACAGGTTCATTTATTTAAATATAGCTTGTGCTGAGTTTTCATGATTTCGTTCACCTTGCTATACAGTCCTTACCTGACTCTGTGTTTTCTCTGGACTGCTGGTCTCCCCACCCTGCATCTGAGGAATCACCACTGGGGGTGGAGGAGCTCTACGCTTTTTCATTTCGGTGCTTCCAGTAATTCCTGAGATGTTCCCCAAAGACTGTGATGGACCCAAAGTAAAGGAACGTGAATCCACTGAAGAAGAATGTGGAGCTGTTGCAACTCCCTGTAAGAAAATAAATTAACAATCTCATTAAAATCTCTTAAATATGACGTTTCAGTCAGTCCCTAAAATATATATCTTGGCAGGGGGGAAATGCCACCTCACACTAACCCATCTTGGACATCTTCCTCTTGTGTTTTTAGGTGCATTAGATGTCGCTGCTAATACAATGTGGCCAAATCTCCAGGAAGAGGGAAGTCACTTTCCCCACTTCCCTCACCTGCCTGGATCCCACCTTCTCCAAGGATGGAGAGCAACAGGTCAAGGGGTAGGGGTGCTGTGTATGCAAGAGTGTGAGAGCTTGGCTGATGCTGGAAGCTGGATACGCAGAAACATGTCTTGCTCTGTGCTGGACTTTGGGGCTCCCCTAGAAACCTGGTGGGAAAATCAAAGGGGGATCCTAGGCAGAAACTTTGTGCCTGAGCAGAGTGGGGTGCTGTCCCGTGAAGGAGAAAGAGGATGCTAATGGGAGCTGGTGGAGGCCTTTACAAAATCACAGCATTTACAGCTTCACTCCATCAGAGATGGGCCTTCATTGGTATGCTCTAAACATGCCTCACTATCCTCTTACAGACATTAAAAATTCATGAAAAATATGGATTCAGTCCCCAAGAACTCATCCATGTCCTTTAAAGGACAAGGATAAATGTCTTTGAGCAAATATGTTAGAATTCTAAGAACAAAAACGTAATTCTAAATCATGCAAAAAGAACATGTTTAATATTTAAAACGTAAACATGATATAAAAATGTCACTTGTCAATATCTTTGTGTGCACTTGATGTCTTCTTATATCTCATTCCATTCATAATAAATTTCCTTTCCTCATGACTGACACACAATGAAGAAAAGCTTGCTTCCCACAGCCAGCTAGCCACAAATCCCACAAGACAGGCCAGTGCAGATATAACACCCCAACCCTTTGACAATGATACAGGCCAAGGCCACAGTTAAGGCATGTAAAAAGTGGAGATGCAAAAACTGAAAGTGGCAACATCGACTTCACTAGATAAAATGTGATATGAATTGTCAGGGCTGACAGGCTTCTTCTCTTCACACAATCACCACAAAAGTATATTGATGTTTTTATAGTCTATTTATATACAGAATTTACAACGGGCCATTAGCACACAATGATCATTCATCAGAGTCACTCAGTTCAGATCTCTGCCGACCCAGAAAATGGCAAATTCTCCCGGTCTTTCACCCCTCCTCTTCTCTATACACCTTGCTTAAACCTTCCCCCCAATTCTGAACTGGAACTTAACCCTTGTTGCTCCTGTGAATTCCTTGGCTCCATAACCCTCCCTGTCTGTTCCTCTAGAGCAAGCATCCCCAAACTGCGGCCCTCCGGATGTTTTGGCCTACAACTCCCATGATCCCTAGCTAACAGGACCAGTGGTCGGGGAAGATGGGAATTGTAGTCCAAAACATCTGGAGAGCCGAAGTTTGGGGGTGCCTGCTCTAGAGTGACTTGAACAGCTCTCTCCTCATTATCCCGCTTTGACACACCTCTTCCTTCCTCCAACCCTAAGTCTTCCCCTCCCTCTGGGGAACTTGAAACCTCTGGCTCATCCCTGAAATGAATGTCTACTCTTTAAAAGCATGCATAGAAGGATACAGAAATATTCACGAGAGGGTTACCCTGATTGGACAGTTTTAAAGGGGAATGGAGCAAATTCATGGATGATACGGCTGTCTGTGGCTGCGGCTTACAATGGCTGGATGATTTCCAGTATCAAGAGGAGTCTGCTTCTGAATACCAGTGGAAGTGTCTCCCTCGGAAGGTGGTGGACTCTCCTTCACTGGAGGTTTTTAAGAAGTTGGATGGCCATCTGTCATGGATGCTTTAGTTGAGATTCCTGCATTGCAGGGGGTTGGACTAGACAACCCTTGGGGTCCCTTCCAACTCTACCATTCAGTGAGTGCTACTGCACTCATTTACAGGCATCTGGTTGACCACTGGGAGAACAGCATTCTGGATTATATATACTTTTAGTCTCATTTTAGCAGGTACACTGGTAGTCTTGTGCTGAGAATCGCGCACCATCGTGGCTTATGATTCTCATTATATACGAGCCATAGTTTACTAATATACGAGCCATAGTTTACTAATTCAGATGAAATAGCAAACTATATCTTGCCACAAACTGGGATTGAAAAATGCTAATCTCTGCACACAAGAGAAGGAGGAAGTATACAAGTCCAAATCTCATCTGAATGCAGTCTTTCTCTGGCAAACTGTATGTTACCACAATTTCTCTCGGACAATTTGAACTCAGCTCAGACTCTCCACTAAACTTAGAAACAGGCAAGACATAAAGTGGGAGATTCATTATACTTTTATTTTACAATATTTTTAACATCAGAGTACACAGTCTTTGTGCTCTAAGCCTCTTGTACTTGAAAAAGGTCCTGATTTGGTTTTATTTAAATTTAGAATATGTAGACTATTACTCCTCTCCCGTCCAAGGTTTTCTAATCTCTGTAGCCAGCTGCTCAAAATGTTTACATTTGAAGGACTCTATCTATATGCACTAAAAGAATCTCTACTCACTATCTCATCTTAACAGATGCCAGATGGAAGGTAAAAAAAAAAAAAGGTCTCCTTCTGGAAACTCTTGATTAATTGTCTTCAATGTGTTTTTAATCCCAGTTGGTTAAATATATTTCCATTAGGATTTTTAACAATGCAAACCAGTGTTACTACAACCTGCAGGCCAGTTTCTAGTATTATCTGAAACACTGTGGATCCAGCATAAAAACCTGGAATTGGAATTAAATTACACCAGAGTATGTCATTAAGCGTTTCCGTGCGCTGCTCTGGTTCGCCAGAAGCGGCTTTGTCATGCTGGCCACATGACCAGAAGCTGTATGCCGGCTCCCTCAGCCAATAAAGTGAGATGAGCGCCGCAACCCCAGAGTCGGTCACGACTAGACCTAATGGTCAGGGGTCCCTTTACCTTTACCTTTATGTCATTAAGCAAACTGAGATTCTACTAAATTTTATGTTAACTGTGCAAATGCATATATTAATTACAAAGCTGATGATCATCACCTCCCACTTTCATAGTCTGAATCCAAAGGACTATTTTAGGCATGCCTAAGGATTTGGGTGTGCCCAGTAGGATTTTTGCTATTTTTCTTTGACCATTTTAGGTTTTTAGCAAATCTCTGCCCTTGTCTACCATTCCTTTCCAAGCTTCTGTAACATTTTATACATGACAATCCTGTGCCAAATTGTCTGTTCCCATGGAACTTGTCAGCCCAACCCCAGTATTTCACAAATTTTAATTCGTTGGGGTGTGTGTGTGTGTGTGTGGTACATCTGAGGGGGCAATAGAGGAGAGCCACTTAACTCAAATGAGAAGAATCCATGCCAACATATAGAGGACATATCTTTTTCATACTGTATATCTATGTTTCTATACTTCCTGCCAACCTAGCAGTTCGAAAGCACGTCAAAATGCAAGTAGATAAATAGGAACCGCTACAGCGGGAAGGTAAACAGCGTTTTTATGTGCTGCTCTGGTTTGCCAGAAGCGGCTTTGTCATGCTGGCCACATGACCTGGAAGCTGTACGCCGGCTCCCTCGGCCAATAATGCGAGATGAGCGCGCAACCCCAGAGTCGGTCACCTAATGGTCAGGGGTTCCTTTACCTTTATGTTTCTATACTACTTGGTAAGTACCGTATATCCCAGGTCAATTTATTTTTACTGAATGTACTTTTCACAGTCTAATTTAATTTTAATGACATAAAGGAACTTGCTAACTTGGTTATTTGGATGTATTCCCTGTGGGGAGTATATAATATAACCTGGGGGGGGGGGACTTGTTAGTCTTTTGCAGCAAAGCCACCAAGCGTCTAACAGATTTACAAAGATCAACAAATTGAAATCATAAGCCTTTGTGAACAAAAAAACCCAACAACTCTATGAGATATTGAATACCCACCCTCCCCCTCTTCTTTGTTGTTGGTTAAACAGGACTGAGTTCCATCAGAACAATGAAATAGACCATTGCACCTCAACTTGCTTGCACTTAGTGTTTGATTATTATTATTGCACCAGCACCACCCAGAGGCCATGTTAGTACTTACATCAAGGTACAGCTCACTTTCTGTTGTGGACTTTAAAGGTTCTTCACTGCCATAATCCCCAGCCATCCTCATTGAACACTCTTCTGCCTAGAAAGCAAATAAACACTCTGTTACGACCACTCCAAAAGTGGTAAATACATTACAGGCTGCTAGCTAAAAACAACAGACCATTAAAACACACTGTGGATGGGAAAGCTAGGGACCATTTGCCTAATATCTGGAAAAGCAGGCCATGATGGGAGTTGAAACCAGGACTGGAGAGGATTCCAGTTCATGCCCAGGGCCGTCTTAAGCATATCCGGTGCTATGGTGCAAAGATCCCTCTGGGCCCCCCCTTTCCCAGAGTTGTCAACCTTTTTTTTAGGGCTGGAGGAGGTGGGCAGCGGCTGGAGGGTGGCTCCTCCAGCGGGGAAGAGGTGGAGGCTGGACGCGGCACCTCCCAGCTCAGCTGGCCACTTTCATGCCACAGTGGCCACGGCAGGCAGCACACTGAGTGAGCGGGCCTGCACAGAGCAAGCGAGGGCGCATTGTGCCACTTCCGCACAGTACGGCTCAGTTTTTCCCCTTTTAGCCTTCTGGCGCCCCACAGAATTTGGCGCCTGCAGGCTAAAAGGGGAAAAACCAAGCCGCCACTCTGCGGGAGCGGTGCACGCAGCCTCGCTCACTCAGCGCGCTCGTTCGGTGTTCCCCGGACTCTCGCCTGGCGCTCTCCATAACTTGGAGCCCTGCGCCACTTGCCTCTATGGGTAAGACGGGCCTGTTCATGCCACATGCTGGAGTGAACCTTCCCCTTTTGCTCTCCTCAGACCCATGCTAGGCTCAGAATGCTGATCTGTGGATTACGCCACATAATCAATGGAATGAACTGTGTGTGGGTCCACACAGCATTTATGAGGTGGTCAGATGACTGGCTCTTTATTTCTTCTGAATACCAGCTGACAGAAACCACAGGAGAGGGAAGTGTCATTTCTTTTGGACTTGGTCCTCACCCATAGGGAGGAACTGACTGATGAAGCAAAAGTTCAGGGTACCTTGGGAGGAAGTGATCATGTCCTCTTGGGTGTCATGATACAGAGGCAAAGGAAAGCGGAGTACAGTAAGATATGCATTCAAGACTTAAAGAAGGCCAATTTCAAAACGCTGAAGGAACTACTGGGTGAGATTCCACAGTCAGAAATACTCAAAAAAAGAGTGCAAGATGGATGGGAGTTTCTTAAAGGTAAAATATTGAATGCACAAAGGCAGACAATTTCAACAAGAAAGAAAAGTGGGAGGCACCTAAAGAAACAGGTGTGACTGCATAACAAGCTTATGGATGAGCTGAGATGAAAGAAGGGTATGTATAAAAAATGGAAGAAAGCAGAAATCATGAAGGAAGAGTCTACAGAAGTAGCCAACAGTTGCAGGGTGAAGTTCAGGTGAGTCAAAGCTCAGAATGAACTCAGGCTTGCAAGAGAAGATCAAAATAATAAAAAATGTTTCTTTGGCTATGTTTGAAGCAAGAGGAAGAACAAACAAGTAGTAGGTCCCTTACATGGAAAAGATGGAGAAATGTTACTGGGTGCCAGAAAGAAGGCAGAAGCGCTAACACCTACTTGCCTCTGCTGTCATTCAAAAGGAAAGAAGGCCCAACCTGAATCATAGAATTGTACTAGATGACCCAAGTTCTTCCTGATGTTTAGTCAGAATCTACTTTCTTGTAGCTTGAAGAAATTGGGTTCAAGTCCTATCCTCCAGAGCAGGAGTAAACAAGTTTGTTCCATCTTCCATGTGACACCCCTTAAGATAGCTGAAGATGGCTATCATATCTCCTCTTTTACAGGCTAAATATACCCAGCTCCTTCAACCATTCCTCATCAGGCTTGGTTTCCAGACCCTTGATCATCTGGGTCGCCCTTCTAGGTTTAAAGAGATCATATAAATGTTTCCTATTATTTCCTACGTCTCCCAGAGTTAACAACTTGTTGTTGTTGTTGTTTAGTCGTTTAGTCGTGTCCGACTCTTCGTGACCCCATGGACCATAGCACGCCAGGCACTCCTGTCTTGCACTGCCTCCCGCAGTTTGGTCAAACTCATGTTTGTAGCTTCGAGAACACTGCCCAACCATCTTGTCCTCTGTCATCCCCTTCTCCTAGTGCCCTCAATCTTTCCCAACATTATTTCCTGCGTCTCCCAGAGTTAACAACTAAGTTTTGAAAAGATCAATGTGTATCCTGAGATTCTCAGCGTGTCTTTTTTTATATGATCTCTTTAAACCTAGCTGATGAAGGTGAAGACACCAAAACAGGGCCCTGTCTGACTACAGATTAATGATTGAGACTGTAAGATTCTTACATCAAACACGACATTGATATATCCTGATTTTGGACTAGCATGAATTTGACTCAATTTAAAGACTTTCATATTTAATGCTGTAACAGATTATTGCTTTGTATCTATCCTTGTAAAGTTACAATCCCTGTATGACTATATGTATTCTTGTTTTTACCATTCATAATTGATTTGTGAGTAGGGACTATTCTCACTATTGAATCTTATATTGGCCTGAGTTCTTAGTCTGTTTTTTTTATTATTATGATTGGTGCATTTACTAACCAGAAAACAAAACCATTCTTAGTCTGCTGGGTTTAGGTTTAGGTGTTCAAACAAACCACACTCTGACTAAAGAAAACAACAGTGGTGTCCTGTATGGATTAGGCCATACCTGTTAAAGTAAGAGAAAGTAGTTTCCTGCTATCCATTCTTAGAAAAGGCATCAGCAGTCACTTTGATTCAGTAAGTTTGTTTACAGCCATATACCTAACTGGTAAAGCTATAAACATATACTAAGGAGGAGGCATGGGGGAAATGCATGTGCAGCAATGGGAACAATTAGTTTAATAAATTAAACTAACTGATAGTGTCTGTATGGTTTTGTCATGGCCGTTGGCTAACCCAAACTTGGCCCTCCAGATGTTTTGGGACTCCAATTCCCATCATTCCTGACCACTGGTCCTGTTAGCTAGGGATGATGGGAGTTGTAGTCCCAAAGCATCAGGAGAGCCAAGTTTGGCCATGCCTGGTACAATAAAGCTTATCTACATCTACAGTAAATTAAGGGAGACATTTACCTTAATGTTCATTTTATTAGTCTTGAAAAATCCCAGAAATCGTTTCTTTTCTTTTTCTGTTGTGTCACAGCTAGTTGAGTATCTTCTTGTTTCTGTAACACACACAATGTGTCATAACTACTCCAGCACAAATGATCAATTAAAGAATTTAAAAATCAGCTTACTAACTTTGAGGGTAGAAATCAGTAGCTGTTAGCACAGCAACATGCACAGGTTTAACATGTGCTATTTCAACTTTACGCATTTGATGTCCGGTCGATTGAAATCACACTAATTCAAAGCACGGAGGGTGGATAGCCTGAAAGCTCTTTTTGTACAGGGTTTTGCCAGCACAGGAGAGCTTTTAAGCTCTTTGCTTTGCTTACTGAGTTCTGGGATGCTCTTGCAAGATCTTGTGGAAACTAGGGCCAGCCAGACAAGATCTTGTGAGGTATCCCAGAGTTCAGCAAGCAAGGCAGATAGCTTAAAATGCTCACCCCAGAATGTAAACCCTGCACAGGAGATTGTACAGTACACAGATTTATACACAAATTAATTCTAATCAATGTTACTGCAATATTAATTGCTCACAGGAGGGAGAGGTCATGCATTGTTTTTCCAAGATACTAATTTAGACCTTACTTGCATGTTAGTCTTAAACTTCATTATTAAACATTCAGGATTAGAACCACTACTAATATTCTCCTATACTCACTACTGCATTTACCCAACCAAATATATGTAAGTCTGTGATAGGTCAATATCAAATGTTTCACCATGACACATTTGGTGATGAGGCCACAGATTGAACCTTGTATAACTGTTCATATTTCTCTAGAGAAGTTGGATGAGAGTTTGCTGAATAGCTAAACCGTGGGCCAGATTATATGTGACACAAAATAGTCTGGTGTGCCTGCCACATTAAACTATAGGTAGAATAAACTATGCTTTAATGTAAGCAAGCCACGTTGCTGCATACCGCAGGAGTTTGGGACATTTCACTTCTTACCAACTGCTACTACACTGCAAGGAAGCAAGCCATGGTCTAGTTTATCGTGTAATCCAAACACAGGACTGTGCATTGTCTAGCTCAGTGTTTCCCAACCAGTGTGCCTCCAGATGTTTTGGGACTACAACTCCCATCATTCCTGACCACTGGTCTTGCTAGCTAGGGATGATGGGAGTTGTAGTCCCAAAACATCTGGAGGCACACTGGTTGGGAAACACTGGTCTAGCTCAGGCATAGGCAAACTCGGCCCGCCATATGTTTTGGAACTACAATTCCCACCATCCCTTACCACTGGTCCTGTTAGCTAGGGATCATGGGAGTTGTAGTCCCAAAACATCTGGAGGGCTGAGTTTGCCTATGCCCGGGTCTATCTCCAAACAAACCACAAGCAGAAACCAAAGACAATGTCAATGACAATGGCTTCCTTTCTGGCGGGTCAGCATTGTTTATTGGCGGCGGCCAGGCACGTGACAATGCAAATCGCCCTTCTCGTCACCACACGTCGTGGCAAAATTTAGACAAACTAAACTAAAATTTAGACAAACTTAAAGAAGCTGGCTGGATGAGGTCAACCTGAAACTTGCTGAGCAAAGGATTGTGCTGGCAGAGAAATCAGCGGCTTGTGAAGCCTTATTACAGGAGATTGCAACCAACACAGCAATTGGCAAGTGTTTCTTACAGTCATAATTATATAGTCAATATAGGGCGGCACAGAGTTAATTTTTTAAACTTTTTTAATGGTGGTGTGCCTCGTGATTTTTTTCATGGAACAAGTGTGCCTTGGCCCAAAAAAGGTTGAGAAACACTGCCATAGGGCATCTCAAAACGATTCACAATACAAAACACATAGAGAGAAAGCAACTACATATTTAAGAACAGCTAAATCATTTGCATATATAAACACAAATTCTCAAGCACACACTTTTTTTAAAAAAAAGCTCAGTTCAAAAACAATGCAAATCCAATGCAAATGTAACTAGAATAAAACTATCCACTTAGAAGGCCTCTTGAAAGACGTACGTCTTTGACAGGTGCCAAAAAGTTGAAAGAGAAGACATCTGTCTGATATCTAATAGGAGGGAGTTCCAAAGAATAGGTGCCGCTGCACTAAATATCCAATTTCAGCATTGTGCAGAATGAGCCTCCTGATAGGATGGGAAGCAGAATGCCGTGATCAGTTGGGTATGCAGAGGATGAGGCAATTTTAAGATATCCTGGTCCCCAGCCCTATCAAATAGAATTACAGTTGTACCTTGGTTTTCAAACAGCTTAGTTCTCAAACCTTTTGGCTCCCAAACGCCGCAACTGTTCCGGTTTGCGAACTATTTTTGGAAGCCGAACGTCTGATGGGGCTTCCGATTGGCTGCAGCCAATCAGAAGCTGTGCTTTGGTTTCCAAACATTTTGGAAGTTGAACTGACTTCCGGAATGGATTCCGTTCAACTTCCAAGGAACAACTGTACTATATGCTGATGTATTAAAATGAATTCAACAGTAAATCAAGACAGTGCAGAAGAATCAATGTGGCACAAATAAAGACAAATATTTAAAGACGCACATTGACATACCCTTCCAAAACTTAGCTTAAAGGTGCACAGAAAAGTTAAAAGTCCATATTAAAAACTGCCACCAACCTGGACCGCGTAAGCCAGGCATCCCCAAACTTCGGCCCTCCAGATGTTTTGGACTACAATTCCCATCTTCCCCGACCACTGGTCTTGTTAGCTAGGGATCATGGGAGTTGTAGGCCAAAACATCTGGAGGGCCGCAGTTTGGGGATGCCTGGCGTAAGCTTAGCAGTTAACGGCAATATTCATGCCAGCTACTCTTTACAATTAATTATTACGGAATTTTACTAAGACATATGGCACCTGTGCCCAAAGAGCATTAGAAATAAAAGAGAGACTGAGTTTGAGGACTGAGAGATCCAAACAGGGACAAGCATTGCTTATTTTCTGTGAATCTATTAATAATCTGAAATGTTTGGTTTCCTTCCAGACAGGTTTCAGCTTATAGATGTTAATGCTTGCCAGCCGACATTCATGCTCATGCATAATTTCAATGCGTAACATCTCCCTTACAGCCCACTGTTGGTGTTATATGCTGGTCCAGCCAGCTCATATCTAGGGCAAAAGTTGGCGGAAATGCAATGAGAGAAGGACCTGCTGCTGGCGCCTTTTGCTTGACTTGCCCAGGGGTGCAATCATTTGGGGAACTAACATTGGTTGCGGGTGTGAGGGTATTGGCGGCGAGCCTCAGGAGGCTTGAGTGGCGGTTAGGCATTGGAAATTAGCATAAATTACGTCATCATCTGCCCAGAGAGTACTGAAATGTTCCGATAAAGGTGTTGGGGGCGGAGCTTGTCCTGAGCCTGCGGAGGTCAGGGCCGTAATGCACGCCCCAGCGGCAGCCACAGAAGGCGGTTCCGGTAGATGTACATCACTGGGCACCTTGCTGGTGGTTAACTTCTCAGAGACTGCAACACACGGGTTGCAGTCAGATTTAGTGGTTAGGTTCCAATGCCTAAGCCAATACCGCTCAACATCCGTAACCAATAAAGTTGTGGCCTTTCCGCCCAATTAAAATCTATACAGTGTGTCTTGTGTCTTATTTCATGGGAAGGAGGGTCATCGCCACACAACTAGTGTGAGTGCGTACAAGGGTGGGATTCCTTCTAAATGAAGGAATGGGGGAGAAGGAAGAAAATGCCAATGCTATCTGGAAGACTTGATCATTGCAGCTCTTATTCTAGGTGTGGGGAACCTGAGGCCCTCCAGATGTTTCGGGGTGGCAAATGCCACCATCCCTGATCATTGGCCATGCTGGCTGGAGTTAATGGATGTTGGGAGTCCAACGGCATCTGCAAGGCCACCGATTCCTCACCCCAGTCTTACACAGTGAACCTCAATGCATTCATCATCCAAGCCATGCAGAAGAAGAAGAAAATAAAAGGGAAATTCTCTCTCCAAGTCTCATTATACAGTACCTCTATTGTTCAGAGAAGGTTCAGACTGAGCTTTTGATGAAAGAACTGGAAAGGACAGGAACAAAAAGGATGAAAAGGGAATAATTAAAAGACGCAGAACATAAAGCCTGATTTGCTTTCATGCATGTCACAGGGCTGAGGCACTTTAGCTAAATGCAGGTGCTCATCAACAACCAGGAAACTGCAGTTAAAGATAAAAAGATTCAGAGAATGACCCCCTGTCCCATCAGAAGGACTCAATTCATTTTTCTTCTGGGGCTTGCCTTACAACTTCACTGAGGCTGAATTTTCCACTGAGGCTGAATTTTTCCTTCCTGCTCCTCTTCATTGGCCTTTCCTGAGAGCCCTTTGCTGCCCAAGTCCCAACTGCCAGGTTTTGCCAGGGCAGTTTCTTTCACATGCTAGCTTCTGGAGGAACCACTTCTTCACGCAACAAAGCAGTGAAAGTATGCAAAGGAGAAAAAGGATCCATGATACATATGTGGTGGAGCTGCCCAAATATAAGTAATTATTGGAATTTGATATATGAGGAGTTGAAAAAAATTATTAAAAAGTACGTTCAGGAAAAAGCCGGAGATATTTTTATTAAATTTATTACCAGAAGAAATTAAAACAACAAAAAGAATATTACTCAGGTATGGAGTAGTGGCCGCGAGAATTCTAATAGCCAGAAACTGGAAATCAGACAAAGTACCAAATATAACAGATTGGCAAACATTGATGGTAGAATATATCCAATTAGCAACAACATAAGCAAGAATAAGAGGACAAACAAGACAAAAAGCAAAGAAGGAATGGGAGATGTTTGAAGAATATTTATCAAAAAAATGGTATATCGAAATCTCTAATAGCAGGATTAGGCTGAATCTGGTTTATTTTTGTATGGAAATTATATTAAGCAGTTAATATATTTTTGAATGTGCGATAATCCGGGAAAAATATGAATTACAGACTGGATAATTGGAAGAACAATTTCTTTTTTTGTTTTGTTTTTTGAAAGTCGTTTGATGTCATTTTTCTTTTCTTTTTTCTTTTTTCTTTTGTATTTTTATTTTATCCTTATTTCTATTCTTGTCTTTTTCGTTTTTTATGTTTCTGCAATGGTTTTGTTGTTGTTGTTGTATACTGTATGGCGAAAGTTTGTATGTATGATGCTTGTAATTACATTCTTTTTAAAACAATAAAGATATTTTCTTTACAAAAATAAAATAGAAAGTATGGAATTCGCAACAAGATGCAGTGATGGCCACCAATTTGCCCAACATTGAAGGGGGTTAGACAAATTCATGGAAGATAAGGTGATCAACAGATACTAACCCACCCCAGCGTCAGGAAATACGCCAGTTGCTGGGGATCACAAGCAGGAGAGCCCTATGGGGCTCATGGTCTTCTTGTTGGCTGACCATTGGCATCTAACTGGCCACTATGAAAAAGGGATGCTAGACTAGACAGGCCTTTGGAGTGGACTGACCTAGGAGGGTTCTTCTTACGCTTGTTGTTCCTGCCATCCCCCTATCTTCTTCCCGTTTCCCTTGTAAAACCTACTTTCTGCAGTTGTGGGCAAGTTGACAGGCCTATTTCACAGTTAACTGCATAAATTCAGTCTGAAGACTCTAAAAGATTTGCTTCCGTATGAAAGCACTTGGAGAGAAATCACTGCAATGTATAGTGGCTAAGAAATTGAGCTGTGAACCAGTAAATCCCTACATTGAACTCAAGACACATGAAACCACTATTGGAGGCTGCAAGTTTAAGTGACAGAATTTGAGGGAGTTGAACTACTTGACCATTTTACTTATGACCATTTTTCTACTTGAAATTGTACCATTGAATTGTTTTTTTTCCTCCAGCTGTGGAAGGCAAGAGATAGGTACCTTCATCTTTCCCCTCAAGGGTGGAAAAGCAGGCAGGGAGTGACATTTTGAGAGGAAAAAATGGCATTTAGGATTAATTATACTGATCTCTTATACCCAGTGCTTTTATTCTTAGGGGATGCATACCCCTAAACATTTTGTGAATCTTTGTACGTTTGTCCATTTACTGTATTTGTTTCCCCCCGATTTGAACTATAAAATGGTGGTTTTCTTGAATCAAAATGAGAGTACCCCCAAACATTTTAAAGAAAAAAGCATTGCTTGTACCTATCCATCTTGTAAAAATTACTGAAATAATGTGTGTGATAATGTGTGTGCTTTCAACATTCTAAATGCTAAGAATTATTATCACCATATATTAAACAGAATGAAAAACCTGTTTCTAGGAAAGTTGGTTTCAAATCCTAGCTAAAGTCTGGGAGAAGTTTGAGGGCCTTTGGTACAACAGCTATAGGAACCTAACTTACAGGATGTTGTTGACAACCTGAGGCAAAGACTGCAAACCACAAGTCTGATTGTAAAAGCGCTTCATATATAGAATGGAATGGCAAGCCGGGGAGAGTTTCTATATCAGAAGAAAATATCACAAGAAACTGTCATTTTTTTCTAGTCTGCAGTTGTTATTTTTTCGGTATTACATCTCTCCCCACCCCCACATCTGAAATGAATGGTGTGTGATCACATAACAATAAGGTAATTAATTACATTATTAAATTTGACCACAAAGAACCAAATAGCATTTTTGTGGAATATGAACTGTAGCAGAATGGAAATGGTGCTGCATGTGATGGATAGAGGATAGAATGCGGAAAAATGCCTTTTTACATTTGTAGTAACGATCCAAACCAGACAAAGATCTGGTGTCGCTCACATGAAAGGCTGCTGCTTCCTTTCCTCCACTTTCCCTTTCCTGCCTCCTGTACCTAAAAGGGCAGATTTTATTTTTAAAACAGCTGTTTTGTGCAAGACTAGTTCTTCGCTAAAGAGATGTTTTAAATATAAACATATCATGAATGTTTCTTCAGCAACAATCAGTGGGAAACAACTGGTGCGTCCTTTCCTTTGGGGCATGGAAACCAAACAGAAGTAGGGCATGTGGCAATAGACAGCACCCAGCAAAACGTCATCACACGTGTAAAAACAACAACACACACAATGTGCTTCACAGTTGGGTAACCTTATTTTACATTGGATATTTCATCCCTTATTGGACTGCCCACCAAGAGGGAAAATCCAAATTCACTGGAGGGCAGGCTTGGATGAGGAAGTCATGTTGATGAGGAGAGACAAACAGCTTCAAATCCACATTAAACTCTAGTGCAGATGCAGCCTGAGCATTAAGGGATTTCCATTTTCATTCACATGCATGTTGTTTAGGCAATATGGTATGATATAGTATCCTATACCCCATAGATAGTTCCAGCTTCACCACAACCTCAGAGTTTAATATCTGCCAGGGATAATGTGAAGAATCAAAGTCCTTGATTTGTCTGTTCACATGGAGTCTATGCAAGGGAAGCTACCATTCCATGTTCCAATCACCCAACTGGCAAGCAATATCATTCATGTAGAATGACGGAGCCAGAAGAGACATTGGAGATCGTCTAGTCCAGGCACCCCCAAACTTTGGCCCTCCAGATGTTTTGGACTACAATTCCCATCATCCCTGACCACTGGTCCTGTTAGCTAGAGATCATGGGAGTTGTAGGTCAAAACATCTGGAGGGCCAGAGTTTGGGGGTGCCTGGTCTAGTCCAACTCTCTGCCACAGGTAAAGCATTTCAAAATACATTTCCTTTCAGCCAATTAACCGAGACAATGGGCAGGGCAAAGACTTAACTCTGCATTGGTGCCAGCACAATATTGAACATGGAGACAATGTCCCATTGTGCACTACAGATGTGGAGCAGCCTTGTGCCAGGGCTCTGAACAAAAATTACCAGTGGCACTCACTGTTTGAAGGAGGCACTGCTAAGAGCAACTACTAGTGGACCAAGGCCTTCACCTATAGGGTTCCATACCATCAAATCTGAAGGTCCCTGACAGTTCTACAATGGGCTTGGATACCATTTTGGGAAGACTGCAAAAGATAGTAGTATGAACAAAAAGCTGTCTCTGCACCAATGGCAGGGAATCTTATTTTGATTACCACATTTCCTTGAGCATAGCCTTTTGGGGGTATCACAGTGGTGGCTAGAGATGAACCCCCCTGAGATCTACGGGTGTAGGGCAGTATACTACTACTACTACTACTACTACTACTACTAAATGCCACAGCCCAAAATGGATGGTGAGATGTGAGGGAGGAGATAGATGTGAAGAAGAAAGTTGAGAGGCCAGGATAGTGGTGGTTTAGATGAGGTTTAGGAAAGTTTGGTGTTAAATGTTTGACAGAGTTATTGTACAACTGAAACAAAGCGGATAAACACATGAAACGTTAAAGAAACACCTATGTTTTTAAGATAATAAAATTCATCTCTTTTGTGCCAAGAAGAATCGTCATTATTGTTCCAGCGGGGTATCAGAACTCACAGAAGTGGTGACTCATTAGAGGACAAACTTACCTCAGGAAAGGAGGCAAAAGTTTGTGTCTTAGAGGAACACTGAGGAGGCTTAGTAAGATAACCTGAGGTGTCCACAGGTTGCCAGCGTGAAAAGGAGGCAAACTTTTACAGTAAGGGGGAATCAGGCTGAAAGGGACCCTTACTGGTGGCAGGAGGTTATTCTTTCACACAGCCTAGAGGTTTTTTTTGGATACCGGGACACGAGCGCTGGAAGGAGTGTCTCTTTATTTATAAACTCCCAAGTATAAAGTGGTTTATTTGGGAGGCGGCGGGAGAAGAGTGTGTGTGGCTTCACCTCTGGATTCCTGTGTCGCATTTTAGTAATAGAGACAGAGAGACATTCGTTACTCTTCTCTCTCTGCCACCTCTTTTTTCTTTTCCCTGCTCTCTTTCTTTCTGTGCATTCCTCACCGCTGCTCTACATATCTTACAAGTGGCCCTCTTTGAAAAACCCTATGCCTTTCCAGCCCCCAGCCTCCTCACACCCACCAAAAAACCCCAATTAGTGCTATCTGAAAATATTAGTACATAGTTTTCTCACTGTACATTAATAAATGTATTGACTTACCTCTTTTCCTATCCCATGCATAGAGCTCCTTTATTCCCAGTTCATTCAATGACTTTGTAAGTTCCAGTTCCTCCCCAGTGAAGGTATCTCTCAAGAGGACAAGGCATTCCTGACTGACCTCACATTTCTCACAAATCACTGGGATGATACTTTGGAGGGGCACCTCGGGACTCACTCGGACCACTGCCTTTTGTGTCTTGAGATAGTTCACGACCAGCCTCACTGTTTTCTAGGGAAGCAAAATAGAAAAGGAAAAAGACTCTGTGAGCCACAGCACCTCAGCGGTAGTGCTTTTGCACTGCAGTTGCAAAATAGATTATTCATACTGGCAAGAGGGTTAAAGAAAGATCAAGGAGTGTCAGATTCATTGCACAGGAATGGCATTACAGGGGCAGAACAGGATTCCTTAGAGCCTCCTTCTTCGTGTAGGTATGCATCAACACATTTTAATCGCTTATGAAATACCTGTATATGCAATGCTGAAAACAAAACCATTGTGAAGCAGATAGCAGTTATTCAAATATTAGATTGAGAGAGAGTACAGTGGTACCTTCAGGTTACAGACGCTTCAGGTTACAGACTCTGCTAACCCAGAAATAGTACCTCAGGTTAAGAACTTTGCTTCAGGATGAGAACAGAAATCGCGCAGCAGCAGCAGGAGGCCCCATTAGCTAAAGTGGTACCTCAGGTTAAGAACAGTTTCAGGTTAAGAACAAACCTCCAGAACGAATTAAGTTCTTAACCCGAGGTACCACTGTATATGAGCAATAATAGCTCTTGGACTCTAAGCAACTTGTTTTACAAGGCAGTCGCAAGACCTGTAGATGAGAACTACAGGTTTGTTTGTTTCTACAGTATTATGGGGGGGGGGGGGAATTAAAGGGTTGGAAGGGACCTAGGAAGTTTAGTCAACCCCTTCAATGCAGGATCTGCAATGTTAGGATGCAGCTATTGTATTCCTTCAGTCTTTGCTTAAATACCTCCAGCGTAGAGGGGTCCACCATTTTCATGGCAGCTGACTACTGTCAAATAGTAAGTTCCTCCTAATGTTTAGCTGAAATGAGCTCCCTTGCAATTTCCACCCATTGGTTCCAAAGCAGCAGTGGACAAGTCTGCTGGTTCTTCTGATTAACACCTTTGATTATTTTTGTACCTTCATACCAGGCTTTACATTATCTCTATTGAATTTCACATGCTGGCTTCGGCCAGCAGTTCCAGTCTGTAAAGATCATTCTGAATCTTGATTCTACCTTCTGTGCTGTCAACGATCGCTCCCAGCATTGTGTCATCTGCAGTTTCAGTTCCTGCACTAACCATACTTCCTCTAGAATGATACTTAAGTCTTAATCTCCACCAGGTGGCACAATTTTTCATTATGCTGCAACTTTGTCCATTTTACCTGCCTCCTTCCAAAATTTAGAAGTTATAATATGGTTATAGAGATCAAATAGGAGTTTTTCCTCATCAGAACTTCTACAGTTTTCTGTTAGAAAGACCTAAGAGCCAATGTTGTTGGCATCTGTTTGTCTCTCGAGAGTGAGTAGGCCTCCAGGGGTAGTCAAACCACTTCAATAGCAGTGACCTTCCTGGGGCACAAGCCTGAGCATTGTGGATGGAGGTCCTGAGCTGCCCAGATGCCAAGTCCCCCTCTCTTGGCCTTGCTGATGTGGTCCAGCTTGGCTGCAGGAGTTGCCGGAAGGAGGCATACAAGACACCATCCAACCATCTTAGGGACTCCAATCCGGATATGTGTAGGGTTTACTCCTTAGCCTTTCTTCTCCTGAAGTTGCCCTACAAGGCAGCAGAGGTTTAGGATCAGAGTTTCCCTTCTCCTAGAAGGGCTACGGTACCTTCCCAGGTGAATGAGCCCCACCTACCCCTCATTTCCATCTACAGCATATGCAGAAACAGCCTTCTTGACTGTTGGACCCACTGTTAGTCTTGTCTGCTCAATCCACCAAGCCTGCCTTTGCATGCAGGGGAAGTCCCTAACTCACTGGGGGTTTGAGACCCATCGGCTATCCTCACCTGCTTTAGCTGGCCAGTTGAAGCTGTTTCCCAGGGTGTGGCCACTATCACATGCTGACGGCTTCCAGGAGCCACAAGTGAGAGCTGAATGCAGGGTGGGGAGCAAGGCAGACAAACTACCCCAGGGGCATGATGTGCCCCCACCAGAATTACCCCTCACCTAACGCCTTAAGACCCCTTACAATACAAACAACAAAACACAGTCCTGTTGTCAAACCAAGGCCTAACACAGCCTTGGAAAACTTATCCTCCAACGAGAACCCCCAGACTTCCAGGAAACCAGGAGACCAGAAAGAGCCCTCCCTCCCCGTCCATAAGATCCAGAGAGAGCTCTCACCAGGCCCACATCCAGGGAATTCCCAGGAGGAACCCTCAGGGTGGATCTCTGCCTTGTCTGTGGCAAAGAAGCCCCTGTCTAAGCTGTATGGGGAGGCTAAACCACCCGTTAGTCCTTGAGAGAATCAGCACCAGAAACTGCAGGCTCAAACAGCTGGCCAGGAAAGGAGCACAGACTTGAGACCACAATGTCACCATGCTAGTCAACAGATCTCCAGGGTTCCTGGAGATCATGCTTAAGCATCTGGGTTTGGGCAGGGTCTGGAAGGCTACTCAGCTGAAGTCTGCTAGTAGCTGGAACAACACATGCCTCTTAACTTCTTACTCATGCAACCAGACTCCCCTGCAGTTGTCCTGCCCTCTGACTGAGTGGTGTACACACTCCTCCCCCTCTTAATTTTATCCTCACAACATTTCTGTGTGGTAGGCTTGGGTGAAGGACAGTGACAGGCCCAAAGTCACCCAGTGGCTGAGTGGGAATTTGAACCCTGGTCTCCCAGGTCCTAGTCCAGCACCCTAACCACTACTCCACCTTGGCTCTGGATAGAAACCACATGGCCTTACAGACATTGCTGGATTCCAACATCACCTGAAAGGCTACAGGTTCCTCAACCTTACTTAAAGGTAAAGGTAAAGGGACCCCTGACCATTAGGTCCAGTCGTGACCGACTCTGGGGTTGCGCGCTCATCTCGCATTATTGGCCGAGGGAGCCGACGTACAGCTGCCAGGTCATGTGGCCAGCATGACAAAGCCACTTCTGGCGAACCAGAGCAGCACATGGAAACGCCGTTTACCTTCCCGCTGTAGCGGTTCCTATTTATCTACTTGCATTTTGACGTGCTTTCGAACTGCTAGGTTGGCAGGAGCTGGGACCAAGCAACGGGAGCTCACCCCGTCACAGGGATTCGAACCACCGACCTTCTGATCAGCAAGCCCTAGGCTCAGTGGTTTAACCACAGCGCCACCTGGGTCCCCTACCTTACTTACAAAATGACAATTCAACTCACAAAAGGCCATAGTCAACTCAAAATAAACCTGCAGTAACTACTTATTGCCATATACACAGTCTCTACACTGGCTGTCAGTTAAGATTACCATTACATCGCAATAGTAAGCTCCAACCCAAGTTCAATACTGCACACATTGGGGGGGGGGGGGAGAGACTGTCGTCAACATTTCTTGACATCTGGCAAAACAGTTATGCAGCAGAAAGTTCCAACCTCAGGAATTTTGGGCGGAGGAGGCCGCTTTGCCTTTCCTTCAGGAACCTTCTCCTTCAGAAGTATCTTCCATACATCCAGTGCCCCTATCAAAGTATTTGGCTTATAACTCAAAGTCTGTTGGGTGCCTGAAGACTGCAGCTCCAGGGTATGATAGGCTGGATTTAAGTGGTACCGGCTGCACAAGTCAACTAAGAGGTCCATCACGGCTTTACTGGAAGGGAAAACAGAAAAGGCTACTTAGAACCAGGTTTAATAGAACACAGAAGGGTTTTAATGCAGGTAGAGGGAGCAGATTGAAATCATATCCAGATAGTACACATACACATATATAAAAATCAACCTGGACTATTTCAAAATAGCCATGTCCTTCAAAACATTGGGAAACTTTGTCCCTCTAGCTGATATTTGCTGACATGGGCATAGCCAGTGTTGAGCTCAAGGCAAGAAGCCCTGCACCTTTTCCTCATGACCAGTTCATCCTCACACCAGAACCACATCCACAGATCAGCTACTATGTGGGTTGTAGGGATGGAGAGACAAGATTGACTGCTCTCAGTCATCAGCTGTGGGATGGCTCTTGCTCATTAGCTTTGAACAGGGATGGGCAAATCTACCAATTTCAGTTTCTCATCTTTCCAATCTTAAATTCAGTTACAGTGGTACCTCTACTTACGGATTTAATGCGTTCCGAACGCACATTCGTAAGTCGAAAAAAAATGTAAGTCTAATCCCATAGGAATGCATTGGGAGAAAAATTCGTAAGTCGAAGCAACCCTATCTAAAAATTGGTAAGTCGAAAAAACTGCTTCCAAGATGGCGGACGGAGCTCCATTCGTAAGTAGAAACATTCGTAAGTAGAGTTATTCGTAAGTAGAGGTACCACTGTATCCACATTTCCATATCACATGGATTGTTTTGTTTTTAAAAATATCCTCATGAAAATTCATCAACATGTAATACAAATTTTTCATAATTATATGTATTTTTGCATGCAATTCTGCCTATATATTTTTTTACAAAGCAGTTTTCTGTAACACAATGCATTATTGTATGTTATTGTCACTAATACATGGATTTTTAATGTACACTTTATCCCAGCACGTGCATGTTTGTACACATTACTCGGCTGCAGAACTTCATTGCAAAATTCAGAGAACTGCAAACTTTTAAGGATGCACTGGAGGATTGTATTGTGTCAGAAAGTGTGATAATTAGGGAGGTTTCTCTCCCATCCCTAGAATGGACCCAGCAAGCCTCAAGCCCTTCAGCCACTAAAGGAGGAGTCTGAGAGCAACCCACACAATGGGAGATTTTGCTTTAAAACACCAACTGAATCACAACTCGCCCACGAACCAAACCCCAAAGAGGAAGAAAGCCAATGCGAAGGACAGAGCCTCATGAAGCCTTGCCAGAATGTGGAAAGTGTAGAGAGCAGAGGCCCAAAATGTCCCCACCCACAAATCCTAGACAGCACCACTGGTGGTCATCTGGGTGGTGGAGATGCCTTTCCATGCCCATTGCAGTGGCAAACCCATCTTATCTAGGGGTTGGGGGAGTGGAGAGCACAAATGGGAGAGTCCTCCATGTAACCTCTGGGCAATGGCTAAGAGGCAATGAGAGGCCTCTACATAACCTCCTTAATTCTTGGACATGTACTGGATTACTCCACACCAATCATATAATATGCTGGACAACAATTTGTTGTTCTCCCAACCTTTACTAGATTTCATTCGGTCAGGCCCGGCCTTACGTGAAGGCTGGGCGGCGTAGGGCACCATGGCACCGGCCCGCCCGCCTGCCGCGCAGCAGCGCCTGTTGCAGCCGTGCGGCACCCACCCGCCCACCGCGCTGGGAAACGGGGTGGGAGGGCGCCGGAGGATCCGGCACACCACGGCGCCGGGAGCGATTAAGACGGCGCTGCATTCGGTCTTAGTCTATCTGCTTTTCCTCAAGATGTTTGTATGTGTGGAAACATCTTTTCCTGGTCTTTTAAATTCTCTTCATGTGTGCTTCGCTTCAGGAAAGGATGGCTCTCTTCAGATACATACACAATGCTTCAGAGGCTAAATGGTGTCCTATACTATGCACTGCACATACGGTAATTAAAATTAATAAATATGGTAGAGAAAAATTGATTATATGCATATAAATTAGCCTTTCTTTGCATGCTGGATGAAATACATGTGCACTAAAAACAGTTGAGGAAACACAGCAGGCGTTGCTAACCTTACATGCACTGCTAGCTTATAAGAAGCGAGGGGGGGCACCTGAAAATTATTGCATTGTCTACATCTCTCCTCCTAAAAATAACATCAATGGGTAGATACAAATTGTTTCAAATGTCTGAAAGCCTTACCTGCCATGCACAGTTGTTTTCTGTTCTTCTCCATCTGGAAAAACTACTATAAAGTCCACCGTCCTGTTAATCAGATTTTCCTTCATATTTATCACCCCCTGATCAGGCAGCATTCCCAGGTCTGTAGGTAATTTGTGTTCATTATTAACCGTACAGGCGGCAGGAGTTTGGTTTGGTGGAGGTGGAGGTGGAGCACGAGCCTTCATTCTTCTTCTGAAAAAGAAAAGAAAAGAGTAAGAAGTTGGTTTGTTCCATGCACATGCTCCAACAACAACAACAACATTTATTGCATTAGCCGTATGGCCATAGCACAAGTACAGACAGGCAACTGTCGGCCAACAATAAAACTACAACAAATACAATTAGAACATTAAAGAGCAGTCGATACCATCTGCCCAGGTGATAAACACCTGCTTCCTTTGGACAGTAGCAGGATGTTTTACTTAGATTTTAGTGCTTAATAGCACACTTCCAGGACAGAGTAGCTAGTACCTCATATGCCAAGGCAGTCACCCATCCAGGCCGCCACCAGACCCAGACCTGCAGTAAGCGGCCAGAGGCATACCTAGCGTACCTCTCTCACCCCTAGCAAAGTGCTGTATTGGCAACCCACTCAGAAAAAAGCACTTTACCGCAATAACCGCAATAGAAATTACTACATTTTAAGCAACCCAAGTACTCAAAGCGTCCGGAGTGAGGGTGAAACAATTTCCATAGGGAAACTGGAAGGGGCCAGTTTCATCAAGCCTTAGGTACACCCCTGCAAGAGGCCCAATAAGTCTTTAGATCATACCTTTCTAGCTTCATGCCATCTACGAGTCTTTCATAAAATGCTGAAAGCACAGAGCCGAGGACAGAGCCCTATGACTCAAGTCCTCCCTCTGGGCTGACACAGAACCATTAACAAACCTTCCCTGGGTGTGGTTGTTCAACCAGCTGTAGTATCAACCTTACAAGTAGTATCGTCGAGCCCACATTCCAAAAATGCAATATAGTAAAAACTCAAGACAGATGCAGCAGATAAAGCAGAGACTTCAGAGTTTGTCTAAGGCCTTGCTGAAGTCCAGATATACCATGTTTGTGGCATTCCCATGATCTACCAAACAAATAACTCTCATCACAAAAAGGAGGTGACTTCTCCTTCATAAACCTTGTAACCAAAGCTTTCTTTTCTGGGTGATCATGAGGTACTTAATGATCTGCTCTAGAAATGTGGCCGATCTTGACATCAAGCAGAGTGACTTGTAATCTACCAGAGCCATTCCCCCACCCTTTGATGACAGGGGACAACATCTGCACATCTCCAGGCTTCTGGGACCTCCTCTGTTCTCAAATATTACACAAATATTCTGAATTTGCATATATTACAAACAGCATCTCTAAAGCAACACCTTCAAGCTCATTCAACTCCCTTGGTGTTCGCTAACCATCTTTTTGCCTATCCAGGCTGCAAATCCCTCCTCACATTGTTTGCTCTTGTTTTAAATATAATTTTATTTTCCACTATTCATCCAAGAACAAAACAAAACATCAAATAATACACAGTATAGTTAAGGTTTAGTCTGCATCCATAATTTCCCCTTGTTAAGCCAACAGGTCCTTCTCCAGGGTGCCAAGCACTGATGGTGGCAGTAGACACTGCAAACTATGATTCAGGCAGGGAATATAACATAGTGCCAGATTTCCACAAAATCACTCTCCAGTCCTTTAGCCTCTCCTATTTGTTCTGTAAGTTTTTCTGTTACAGCTGCACTTATATTACAGAAATACATATCCTTCAATATCCCTTCCAACTCTGCAGTGATCCTTTATTTCTTTCCAGAGCCTACTCCATTTCATACATCTTCCCATTTGCTCTCTCTGCAAATAGTCCTCTAATTATATCCTCAATCTGCCTTTTTGCCCGCAGCCCAATTCACAGACATGGAAAAACTCAGAGAAGTACACTTTTTATCTTTAATTCCATCAGCAAACTAGCCTGCCTGAAATCCACACTTCTCTCATTAATTTGCAACACCTCCTGAAGCGCTTACCTAAGAAACAAAGTGGCTCTAGAAAGCAAATTGGCCCCATAATCCCTAAACGAAACTATACAAAAGATTTGCATAGCAAGTCACTTGCTACTATACTATTATCTTACCTCTCGGAATAAGCTGCTTGGCAGAAAATGCAAGATTTTTTCCTCAAAACAAAAATAGCACGAATACAATCCCTAAGATTTATGAACACTGAGATCCCGGAATGCAAAAAGAGCCATACCCTTTGGACCAACAAGTATCTTAGTTATTTATTAATAAAGATCACTAACAATGTAACCTTGGCATACCAAAGCCCAGCTAACAGGTGATATACCCTGTCAAATGCTTCTAACAAGGCATGCTCATAGCCTTCATTTCCTCACATCAACTCTGTAAAATGACATTTACAGTTTGGGTGAAAAGTGCAAGCCCAGGATTTTCACCCAAACTGTAAACTGTACACAACACATCAGAAATCTTCCAGTGAGGTACTAAAGAACCTGGGTAGAGGTTCTCAGCGCGACCTTAGAAAAAGTCTCTGGAAAGCAGTGCTACACTATATGCAAACTTATTTGTCTGAACAGTATGAACACTCAAGAAATGCATGCATTCAGCAGTTTGATAAACAGGAACGCTGCTTATACAGGGTTCCACTAGCATGAAAATATACAAAAGAAGTTTTCACATCGTATTTAAGCCCAGTGGCTCAGATATGATAGTGGTAGCCACCCAATTCAAGAAGCCCACTGCCCAAACTCCTTGCTTGTCCTGTGCCTGTCTCAAGCACAAGTGAGCCACACCTGCTATGTCCTGCCATGATCCACAGGGAGGTGGGGCAGGTGAGAGTTCTGCTCCTATACGCTTCTGGTGTTAAAATTAAACCACATTATGTCTGCATGTTTGCCATGATCATCTATAGTTTGGCCTCCAAATAGTATTTGGCTTAAAATCAGCCTGGGATGTGAATGGCAAGTTTCACTAGATACATCCATTTCAGCTCCTTTCCCCCACTACCAAAATTGAGATGGCAGAATTAATGCAAAAGGGCTCAGAAATGCTAGTTCTGGGCTTCCTATCTGAAAACGTCTACTGCCACATGGCAGAACTAGTCTTGGAATTTTGAAAAGCAGAGTTGTGCTGCTTTCAGAAGTGCATGAAACCATATTATTAAGGGGAACAGTCACATGCATTAAGGGGTGCAAGTGAAATACTCAGATGTGAATCCAATGACATACGTAAAAAAAAATGTCATCACTTTTCTATCATCACCAGCTATCAAAATCTGTACAATGAATGATAGTCTCACCTGAAAAATCTTATCTGAATTGTACTAAAGAGGAGCTGTGTAGAGAGTAAATTCCACTTAACATGATTTTGTAACCTGCTTTTGTTATCAAGCCTTGTCCTCCAATTTCCCTTCTGTTCCCTGCCTAGTAAGCTCAGACAATTGCTCAACGGTGCTCTGTGCCACACACACACTGCCAACTTAGGCAGGACTGATCAGTCTCCCCTTTTGCATTTTTGCTCTCAGCCCCCCCCCCCAAATATATTATGAGCGGATTATTGTTAATGCCCAGTTCCTGCCACTCTCCCAACATGTTCCTTTTTCCTCACACACTCTTAGCAGTCTTTGTGCGGGTGCGGAGATCATATAAATCTCAGTTCATTTCAAACGGCTAATGAACCAAACATGCATCGCCAGTGAGGTAATGAAATGTCCTGCTTTCAAACAATAACCGTGTTGTTACTGGAACATTATAATGAATAGATGCCTCGGCTGCTATTATTAGGAAATTCCACAGTTTGAATTCTAATGGGATTTGGGTTTCTTGTATTAAACGTCCGAGTGCCAGATTTCATTTCAGGTTATATTTTCCTCAAACTCTTAAAAGATGTTTGCTGGAAGAAAAATACTGTCATGCCTAGCCCTGACCTAGCACCAGGCACAGAGTCCTTAGAGGACAGACTGGACAGGTTGAGGGTCTTGAGGAGCAGAAAGGGCCCCCTGAGCCCAAGGCTGATGATCCCCTGGAGGGGCCCTCCGCGTGGATACCTAGTGACGAACCCCTGGAGCTCCCATTGCTGGAAACAACATAGGTCCCTAGCTTCAAGGGCCTGATTCTACTCGCTCTCCCTTGTTGTGTTTTATCTTGCCACACGCACACACACAAAACATACATGCATACATGTTATGTGTGTGTGATCTTGATCTTGGACTGTTTCCTAATTTGCTTCTGGATTACATTTGGAACTACAGTCATACCTCTGTTTAAGTAAGCTTCGGTTTGAGTACTTTCAGTTTAAGTACTCCGTGGACCCGTCTGGAACGGATTAATCCACTTTCCATTACTTTCAATGGGAAAGTTCGCTTCAGTTTATGAACGCTTCAGGTTAAGTACGGACTTCCGGAACCAATTGTGTTCATAAACCGAGGTACCACTGTAGATTGATTATCTGTGCTTGGTTGTGGTTTGTTTGGAGTGTGTTCCACTGGTTATCTGTTGTCACTGGTGAGTAGTTTGGCTTATATCTTCTGTAACTGGGATCCCTGCCTCTGAGGGCCATACCTGCCAAGTTGCTGTCAGAGAAATAAGGGACCGGGCCGGAAATAGCAGACCGGAAGTAGCGCTGCCGCCATTTTGGAACTGGGCGGAGGATGCTCAGAAGTGACTTTTGATGCTGCGGTGCCCAGTTCCAAAATGGCCGTCGTGCCAGAAGTCGCACTGCAGCCATTTTGGAACTGGGCAAAGCAGCATCAAAAGCGCTTCTGAGCATGCTCCGCCCAGTTCCAAAATGGCCACCGCGCCAGAATAAACCGGGGGGAAACAAAAAAATCCGTTTTTTCAGCTAGGAACAGCGGGAAAAATGGGGATTTCCTGGGGAAAAACGGGAGACTTGGCAGCTATGCTGAGGGCATCTCCTGGAGTTACAAACATTCCCAGAGAGAACAAGCATTATACATGCACACATTCACACTTACATATGCTGCATTTGTAACATCAGTGTACAAATATCTGACATTTCCTTATTAAACTAATGAAATAGAAACTGCCATGGAATGCATGGAATGCACACAATCACAGCAGTTGTTATCCATTATTTTGCTAATGCTTGCACTGAACAATTTCTGAACAATTGTGCTCATACAATTTCTGAAGGAATGAATAAACGTTTTGCAGTGCTGAAAGCTAACATGTTAACCTTCTGCACCAGGGGTCAGCAAACTTTTTCAGCAGGGGGCCGGTCCACTGTCCCTCAGACCTTGTGGGGGGCCAGACTATATTTTGGGGAATAAATATGAACAAATTCCTATGGCCCACAAATAACCCAGAGATGCATTTTAAATAAAAGGACACATTCTACTCGTGTAAAAACACCAGGCAGACACCACAAATAACCTAGAGATGCATTTTAAATAAAAGGACACATTCTACTCAAGTAAAAACATGCTGATTCCCGGACTGTCTGCGGGCCGGATTTAGAAGGCAATTGAGCCACATTTGGCCCCCGGGCCTTAGTTTGGGGACCCCTGTTCTGCACCTACAGACACGGGGGCTACCCAAGTGAACAGCAGCAGCAGCTTACTCACAAGCCTGTTTGTCTCTTTTATTAACCACATCCCCATTCCAATGAACTCCTGTCTCAGAAAGATTCAGCCTGAAATGATTTATATATTAAAAAAACCTGAACATAATTATGATGAATAAAATCGCAAACACCATTATCATTACGCCATATACCTGTATTTATTCAACAAACAAGTCAAAAAAACAATGGAAAACAAATGCTTCACCTAACATCATGGTGATGTCAAGTGATGGAAAGGGGGCAGCCCCACCCACCTGTCGAAGTGTCGAAGTGGCCCCCAGGGTGTGGGAGACCATAGGATCTTGGCTGCCAGCTGGATCCAGTTTCTAGTCCCACTCCAACCAGTCTTTGAAGCAATCGAAATGTGTGAAGAGTAGATGGAGCAATTTTTTGTTATTCCCTATCAGGCTCACACAGATGAGCCATCTGATGTCAAAACATTCGCTCCATCGTTGGAGATCTGATACATCCTATGGCCCCTGAAATGCTCTAACGGGGACTCAAAGGATTGCAGCTCAGTTGTTTTTAAGCTAGGAAAAATATGTGGGTTGGACTTAAATTCTGCACACCCTTCTCCTTTTATATTTAGTGTGTATAGCTAAATATACGAACACTAACATAATTAAATCCTCCACAGCCCTTGTGACTTCAGGGATCACATATATATTTAGTAATTATACCTATTTATACATAGCTGAATATTAATCTTGAAGATTTGTTCAAGATATCATTTATACTGGACTCTTCCAGAAAAAAGTTTCTTTGGGGGAGGGTGATCACTATATTTCAGGGGTGGTTTGATGAGTCCCTTAAAGGGAGCTTGACTCACCTCTAGCCCTCCAGAGGTTTTTGAAGTCGAACTCTCATCTGCTTTAGCCAGCATGGCCAATATTCTTGCAAAACTTAAGAGGCTAACCACCCTTGCTTTAAAGTTATTATCATCTTGGAATAGCAGCATTTAATCTTTTACTTGTTTTAGGTAAACAACAGAAGCACTTATAAAACTAACTTCCCATTCTAAAATGTATTTTATATAATTGACTTTTTATTTTTATTCTTTGTTTATCATATTGTTGTTTTATTGCTATGGCCGATGCAAATAAAGATTAGAATCAAAGAATCATAGAGTTGGAAGAGACCACAAGGGCCATCCAGTCCAACCCCCTGCCAAGCATTCATTCATAACTTCCCATTGCTTTTTGACACACATTCTATTACATTTTTTACACATACTATTACATTTTTTAATCAATTTTTTTATTCACACGCTCCAGAAAGCTTAAAATTATTTTTTTGTCATATGTTTATTTGACTTGCCTTTTATTTGGTGCAATCTGATGCAAGCTTGTATCATCTGGGGCCCACAATTCAACCCCTACTTTGTATATTTTAACGCACAATATAAAAGCTTTGAAAATACAGCACCTTTTTATTAGCTAATCTACCACTATGAAAAACCCAGAAAAAATGGCCCCAAACTGTAACTGTTTATTTATAAAAAAGATATACAAAAGGTATACAAAAAAGATACTTGTATACTACTGTTTCATATAAAGAAACCCAAAGGGGGGGGGGAGGAAAAAAGAAACCCAAAGGGATTTACCACAATTATATATACACCAGAAAAAAACCTCATAAATTTAAAGCATATCACCGACTATGAAAGAAAGTAGTATCTTAATTGTCTGCATAAGCCTGGTGGCAAAGGAAATATTTCAGCAAAAGTTTAAAGGTGAATCTAGAAGACACCTGCTGAATTGGAAGAGCATTCCACAGGTCTGGGAAAATGACCCGCAGAGCATTTCCTACTAGAAGAAAAAATGTGAATTTCACCACCAGTACGCCAACAGGACACAGCACAACCTCCACTATCCTGTGAAAACCCCTTAATCCCCATTTTATTTTATTCTTTGGTAGATTTGCAAAAAGAAAAACACACACCAATAAATGCATTTTAGAAAGGGGCCCGATTAAGCATGGACACACAAAAGCATTTTAAAAAATAAAATCAAAGACTCCTTGCGCTCTGCTCCCCTTTTCTTCCCACCCAGGGCGGTCTGGCCCTCTGCCTGCCCTTCAGAGCCAGCATGTCACATGGGGCTGGGCCTTGGCGAGGGCCATTCCTCCTCCTCTTCCTCTCTTCACCCTAGAAATCTAATGGGGAATCAAGATCTGTTGGGAGTGCTAATGCTGTGAGCCCTTCCATCTTATTCTCATGTTGTAGATTTGTGTAAGTAAGACCATATATCCTAAAGACACTAGAGTCTTCAGTGACCTTAATTCCAAGGAACTCAAACTCTGGGTAAGCGCCTGGAACAGCTCAAATCTCTTCCTGCTCAGAGACTGGGGTGTGCGTAATAATATTTTGGTTTGATTAAGGGGACTGACAGTCTAGAAATTATGATATCAGGGTCTTTCTGAGATGCAGGAATCTTGATTTATTTATTTTAACAGCAAATTAGACTTGCAATTCATTAGTCCTTGAAGTGACCTCTTACGAGTGTGTGTTTCTATTTTGACTGTTGAGACTGAACACTGTAAAACAAATATACAAACATTTGTCCCCCATTGAGTTATCCAATGCATGCGGCTACGCCCATGTCCTGAAGGAGTGATCCAAAATAACTGTGGCATTCATATTACACAACTATAATTTTAGATACTGCTATAGAGGCAGGAAGAGCTTTCAGAAGTATGACTGAAAAGGAATGCTGCAATTTTATAGCATCTGTATACCTCAGGGACGCGGGTGGCGCTGTGGGTTAAACCACTGAGCCTAGGGCTTGCCGATCAGAAGGTCGGTGGTTCGAATCCCCGCAACGGGGTGAGCTCCCGTTGCTCGGTCCCAGCTCCTGCCAACCTAGCAGTTCGAAAGCACGTCAAAATGCAAGTAGATAAATAGGAACCGCTACAGCGGGAAGGTAAACAGCGTTTTCGTGTGCTGCTCTGGTTTGCCAGAAGCGGCTTTGTCATGCTGGCCACATGACCTGGAAGCTGTACGCCAGCTCCTTCGGCCAATAATGCGAGATGAGCGCCGCAACCCCAGAGTCGGTCACGACTGGACCTAATGGTCAGGGGTCACTTTACCCTTTACCTATACCTCAGGAATTATCTAGATACAGCATGGATATTTAAAATGCTTGTGGGAGAGCCACAGCTACCGGGGGAGGGGGTATCCAGGTTTTTTTGCCCTGGGTGAAGCCTCCAGAGGGGCGCCATTGAGGCTCTCAGCCTCTGTCTATGTGCGTGTGGCTTGCCAAACTGGGCTTCTGACCTGGGTGAAATAAAACCTAGTTTTGCTCCTGCTTGTCGATATTACTCTTAAGCATATTGCAGCAAAAAATGTAACCTAAAATGCCTCCTACACAAGGAACTACTCACTAACCTGAAAACTATTTAGCTTTGCATTTGAACATTCATTTGCATCTCATTGTCTGTAAATCCTCCACCCAATAGTTGCAGAGGAAAAATAATATTTAGAAATAAACTCAGGTAACTTGACTGTGGCTTTCTCCCACTAGGCAATCCAGAGCCCATCCACAACCAACATGAAAGTTCCAGGAACTTTGTTAGCCTTCACATTTTGTACTTAAGCTCTAGCTGCTGCCTAGCATTCTGAAATTAAATGAATAAACCTCCCAGGCCAGGGAAAGCTTGCCCTAATAGATTTCTGAATCCCAGGCTGCTAAGAACTTTTAGAAGCCTACTTGAAGCATGTTTATACATCAGTAAGACTCACTAAGCTCACTGAGACAACCTCAAGTATATATTGGACTAGTTGTACCTGGCCACGCGTTGCTGTGGCTCAGTCTGGGCCCCCGTTTCCCAGGAGAGGCGCATGACGTAATGACACCCCTCTCTGTTGCCCCCAGCGTGTGACGTCATCTTCCCCCGTGACGTCACCCTCCACCCCGACCCCCCCTCTCTCCCCCTCGCATACAGTATGCACATTTTGGGGAGGGCCTGGCCACTTCCCACTGCAGATCCCAGTAGGGAGGGGTCAGGCGGCCCAGCCGCAGTTCCTTATCAAAAGCGGACATGCCGAGGGTGGGGGGGAGTGACGAGGCGACGGCGGCGAAGGGACAGGATCTGGCCCCCGGTCTCCCAGAAGGAGCCATCTACCATATGCACATTTGGGGGAGGGCCTGGCTGCTTCCCCCGGCGGATCCCAATGGGTGAGGGGGCAGGTGGCTCAGCTGCAGTTCCTTATCGAAGGCGGACATGCTGAGGGAGGGGGGGGAAAGGCAAGGCGCCAGCGGCAAAGGGACAAGATCCGGCCCCCGCTCTCCCAGAAGGACCCGCCGGCTACCCGCTCCTAGTACCCTCTGCACGCTCACGCCAGAAGGACACCACCGCGCGCACCCTAAAAAATTTACTATAGCGTGTGTTGCTTTGACGTCCAACAGATGGCGCTGTTTTTCCAAAAAGGCATGTTTTTACCTGTCACAGGTGTGCCATCTATATAATCTAATTATATGCAAACACTCCCGTATTCGAATGCAACGTTGTGTCAAAATTTCAAAGCACTCGGTCAAGAACTTTCAGAGATTTTTGATTTTGTACAAACATACATTTACATTTTTATTTATATAGATCATAGGCTTCATGGTATATTACAGGGCAACCTAATCAGTGAGAAAAATAGGTCAGTTTTTAACTGGCGGCACAGGGCACTGTTGTATTACAACTGTTACTAAGGGCAGAAGGGCACACAGGTAACTCAATTTCGGGCTGCTAAATTATAAGTTATGAGCGTTGGACTAGTTGACTCTCAGGGGTCCCTTCCAACTGTGCAAGAGCGCTGGCCACCTCATATGAACAGGGAACGGACCTGAGTGAAGGCTGCTGCCCTCAGGTCTGCTCCTGAAGGCCCACCCCCAGGTTGCCACAGAATGGGCAAATTTCAAATTGGGTCAGGCAGGAACCCAAGATGTTCCACGGCGGCCGGGGAGGAAGCCAACAGCTGCAAGCATGATGGCACTGCTCTGGGGAGTAGCAGAGCCACAGTGATGGATCTCAATCACCGCCCACCCTGGACCAGGTAAGCAGCCATTATGGGGAATTTACAAGTCATGACCGTAATACTTATGTAACTGTTATAATTATGTTATTTGTATGTAGATGGTACAATATTTTTAAGGTTTAAAGAACTATGAAATCAATTAGACCCCATATTTTTTTTGTAGGTATTCTGCACTTTACAGAATCTTGGATCGTTATACGGTAATTGTTTGCTTGGAGAGAAACGAACTATGAGCATTGGTTTGCACAAAATGCTAAGCTAGTACTCGGGTTTGTGTCCTCCCAACATAGTTAAGAGAGGGGATCAGCGTGCCTGACGGTGCTTGCTAGTTCCAGGTAAGCTGTAATTTGTTTAGCTTACCATTATGTGCAAACTAGGCCTTCTATTAAAATATAATCAGAATTTGTATTTTCCTTTAAAGAAAGAAGGCTTGTTAAATGTGGCATTTATTGATAAATTGGTACTGTATTGGTGTGTGTGTGTCCTTTTTCACTGATCTAAGCTTTGGATGGGATTACTTAAAACTAGTTGCCATGCATTATCCTCAAAATCAGGTTCCTGTGCAAAAGGCTGCTGTGTGTGAATTAAGAACTAGCACCTGGATCTGGGCATTCAAATGTGCACACACCAACTAAAGAGATGGTGAGTTTCACTGCCACCAATTGCCTCTTTTGAGCTGAGTGTGGGGAATGACTGTCCCCACCAACAGTACCAGGAGATTAGAATGATCAAAGATGGCAGAAGTGACCCAATCTTCATCAGTTGCATGTATTCAGATCCTAAAATGCAATGCACTCAGACCAGTTCTGTACTGTAAGCATCTATGGACAAATGCAATCTTGCATGATGTGAATATGATGCAGATGTTGGACTTTCAAAGAGAACTAAAATTGTTAGGTCTCAAATGGCATACCATTTCTGAGATAAGGAAGCGTCACAACAAAATAATAATTACCATGTATTAGTTAGCAGCTCACTATATGAAGTTTCGCTCATTTAACTAACAGCTCAAGGCAAAATATTACGTGTTTTTGCAGCGAAGGAAACATTTGCTAAAAAGGCCCTGCAGCAAATGCTGATACAGCTTCTTAGAAAATCCGTACCTTTGAACATTCTAAACATCAAGAACTTCCAGTCATTTCTTTAGCATTTCATTATTGTACCATGCTCAAGTACAAAAAATACAACAATAACTTTATAATTAGGAGAAAGCACTCTCTTAAAAAGCAAACACATCAGAATAATGCAAGTCATTATTCCATCGACTGCTTTTCTTCTATCTAGGAAAAAGGATTCATTCATTCACTCACATGCAAAGACACAGCACTTCCTGGCTACTTTAATTTCAACATCAAACAATTCAAAGAAATTTAATCCAGGGAAGCCCAGGATGCTGAATGAAGTAGCTTGTGATTTTCTGTTTAAATATAAACTTATAAAAGATGTACAACACATCCAGCCTGGTGCTAGTGCAAGGTTCTGCTGCGATCTGAGCTTAAACAGACTTACTAAATGATCCTAACACAGTATTTATATTTGGAATAAAAGCACATTCTGATAAAATTGCAACCAACCTGCTTACTGTATGCTAGTGAACTCCATTCCAAAATACAGAACTTATGATTTATAGCACTGGTTTTCAAACCTTTATACTTTCAAGGAGGTGTTTCCACATGAACCTCTCTGCCTAGAAACCCCTAGGCATCTGACACAAAAACCCAAAATGTTGTAGGATTCTGAGAAAAAAATTACTGCCATGGAGGCAATTGCTCATAGTATTACTGATAGGCAATTTCACAGTGGTTTAACAAGTTTAAACAACAAAAACATCATGATAAAAAGAAGACATGAAACAACCAGTTTCAGCAACAGCAATACCCAAAGCATAAAAGGAGCTTGTCACCCACCATATAAGGAAGGCGGCCACCCATCTTTTCCAAATGCTTTCAAAGAAAAAGAAAAACCACACACAATTTGCCCCTTACCTCCAAAATGACACCAGCGAGGACGTTATGCAAACATCTCGTGAAATGGTGTTCCAGAACATCAGAACTGCTCCTGAGAAAGCCTATTCTGGTTGGCCGCTAATCTAAGGTTACCATATTTTTTTTCAATGAATCCAAGGACACTTTTCAACTTCAGTTGAATTCAGTGGATTTTGTCAGGGGACTGACTTGTAAATCCAGGGACTGTCCCCAGGAAACGGGGACGTCTGGTAACCTTACGCTAATCCAGCCTACCCCCAAGATGGAGCATGGCTTAATTCTGGCATCTCACATGCCAGTAGGGTTCATATAGGAAGAGATATTTCTTGAAATAATCAGGACCCACGCAATCTATGGTGGTTGTTGTTTTCTTTAAAAAGTACGAACCAGCACCTGGATCCCAAAGTCAAACTGGCTTCTGCACCTATTAGCAGGTGGGCTGCTGACTTCCGCACTGACATTTCCACACCATTTTCAAAGGCAGCCCCAGGTGGAATGCATTACAGTAGTCTAGTATAAAAGTCACCAAACCATTGAACCATAAGCCTCAGAAAACTAGAGTGTGAAATGGCCCCATAATCCTGGAGATGGTATTGGAATTTGTCATCATGTCCAATTATCTGCACCACTTTTATAACTCCAGATGACATATGGCTAGGCACATGACAGAAGATAAAATTCTGTTTATGTGATCCTCATAGATGCCTCCCCTCAAAATCAGGGAGCAACAATAACATGGATTGGACATAAGCACAATGGGATACTATCCCCCAATCGAACATTATGTACAATGGATGGATTTTTAAGGCAGAGCCAGATATAAACAACTGCACTGGGGTGGAGCCTCACAACTCTCTGGGTAGAGATTGGATCATGTCTATTTAATTTTGCTGTGAATATTATCTTTAGTATTAATTGCTCTCTCTTTCATTCCCCCACCCCAATATAGTAGTCTTGTGTTAAATTGGTTAATAAAAAATCAGGCAATGCAAAGCACACTGGAAATTTTATTTTGTACCAAACTACAGTGATACCTCTACTTACGAATGTTTCTACTTACGAAAGGAGCTCTGTCCGCCATCTTGGATGTGGGCTAGATAGGATTTTTTTCTGCTTACAAATTTTTAGATAGGGTTGCTTTGACTTACAATTTTTTCCTGCCAATGCATTCCTATGGCATTTGACTTACAATTTTTTCGACTTGCGAATGTGCGTTCGGAACGCATTAAATTCGTAAGTAGAGGTACCACTGTACTTTTTAAAATGGAAATCACAACTGAGAAAGCCTGCATTTTCCCCCTAGCAGGAAGACCAGGCCCTTTTTACACTGGGGTATTCTTTTTAGTAGGGCATGGCTCCATAATTTCTATTTCTAAAAACTCAGCCCTCAACTACTGAAGGACAAGGAGCGGCATTGCTTTTTGGAAACTACCACAGCTAACTTGAGAATTTTTTAATAAACAGAGACTGAACTGGATGAAGTTTATGTATTGTTTTTAACACTCAATTGGGTGCCGCCCAGAGTGGCTGGGGAAACTCAGCCAGATGGGCGGGGTATAAATATATTTATTTATTTATTTATTATTATTATTATTATTATTATTATTATTATTATTATTATTATTGTCGGGAAGGCAAAACACAGCAGTACTTACGACTCGGAGCTTTTCAAAACAAGATCTGTACTATCTGTCCCAAGTACAGGCTGGTGGCAGCTGTCAAACAAATCACGTTCCAAGGGGCCCTGCACTGGCCTGAGACGGACCCTTACGCACCAGGCACTCCTGCACCCGGCCCCACTCCTCCCAGACAGGCCCCTGCCTTGGATGCTCTGGGTGGGTAGCACAATACCTGGGCTTTCGATTCGGAGTCGCTCAGTTGCTGTGTGCTCTGGTCATGTGTGCTTCCCAGGCATTGCACACTGGGTAATCTGATAGCAGGCACAAATGTCCACAGCAGTGCTGCTACTAAGGGAGAGAGGCAGCAGTGGGGTGTGGCGCTGCCTAATTTTGTGCTTTGAGGGGTGGGGGGCGGGGAGAGAACATATAACCAGGCGTCCCTCACTTAATCCTGTATAGGGTAATGTAATGCTTCGTGATTTGGCACTACCACTGTTTTGCACCGACGGAAACAACAGAAGGCACGCTTTCTTTGCTCCCCCGGCAATAAAATAAGAATACAAAACAAAACCTTGAAGGGGCCAGCTGCCTCTTCTGTGGAGCACGGTAGGGATGGCTGGAGGCTGAAAGGAACCCCAAAGGGAAGAAGATTCAGAGCCCGGCGATTGGTGGTGGGAAGACAATGAGTGGTAAGAGGGAGAGCAGACAGGGAGGAGTCGTCATAAGCCATGGGTAGGCAAACTAAGGCCCGGGGGCCGGATCCAGCCCAATCGCCTTCTAAATCTGGCCCGCATGTTTTTACATGAGTAGAATGTGTCATTTTATTTAAAATGCATCTCCGGATTATTTGTGGGCCCTGCCTGATGTGTTTACATGAGTAGAATGTGTGCTTTTATTTAAAATGCATCTCTGGGTTATTTGTGGGGCATAGGAATTCATTCATTTTTTTCCCCTTCAAAATATAGTCCAGCCCCCCACAAGGTCTGAGGGACAGTGGACCGGCCCCCTGCTGACAAAAAGGTTTGCTGACCCCTGTCATAAGCTGAAGAGGCAACAGGGTTTAGTGAGCTGGAAGAGGCTGGAGCAGAGAACAGAAGCAGAGGCTAGAGAGGAGGGGGGGCAACAGGTGACGAGATATGCTGAAGAAGCCAGGGGGTCTCTCCCTCCTACTGTGACCAGCTCCCCACCCCACCCCCGTCTCTCAGAACCTGCAGAGGTATGAAGAGGGCAGAGCAGAGCTGGACAAGGTGCCAGTGTCTCCAATTGCTTGAGAAGGAGCCAGGGGAAGAGAAGACTTAGAGCGCTGTGGAAAAGTGGGGACCTTCGACTGCTTCATTGGGGCAAGATCTACTGGGAATAGTTGTTGTGCTCACAAGGCCTGAGCTGATTTGTTTCTTTGACTAAAGAGTTAACTTCACGGACACCTTATAAGTTATTGCTGGCCTGCTCCCAACACCCTAGCATTTCCTTTTGCAAATAAAACAGAGCCGAGAGCCAAGCAGTCAATAGACCAGAAATAAACAATATTGTCTTTAAAGGGGGTGGGAATCCCTTTGAATAGAAGAGCTATTGTGCTGGATCCATCCAAAGACCCATGTAGTCCAGCCAGGTGCTTCAGGAAATGCACAAGCAGAGTTTGAGGCCAATAACCCTTTTCCGGTTGCTTGTCTCCCCTCCTTCAGCATATTCAGGGATAGGCAGCCTCTGAACCAGGAGGACGAAATATGTCTAACAAATGATACTTATCCAATTGATATTTTAAAGTTCTCTAAGCCAGTGGCCAACACCATATGATGTGTTGTGGGGGAAAGTCAGTTATCTTCTGCTGCACTTCAATTGCATGGAGGGATCTCAAGTTCTACTTTTACAGAAATGATGAAAACCTGCCGGTATGAGTACCAGACAAACAAAGCAGCGCTTGTTAAAAATATCTAAACTACAATTTGTAATTTCTTATCTCCTTTCTCAGATCTGTACCATGCAATTCTCTCTATGTTTACTCAGAATTAAGTCCCACTATGTTCATTGTGCGAGGCTTGCTCTCTAGGAAGCCTGTTTGGGAGGTTCCATGATTTCATTCGGATAGCTTTAAGAGTATGATCACCATGAACACAAAGGCAGCACAGGACAATCGATGGAAGGGGGAAAAATAAAACTTTTGTCTACGTTTTGGTTCAGGACCGGCTTAGACCATCAAGGGGCTGCACCAAAGACGACCCACTGATAGTCGTTTGTCCAAGGGCCACAAAAACCCTGCAAAACTATCCAACAGCTGTTTTTAAAAAAACAGTTGTAACAGCAAACATGTGCATTTCTAAACAGCAATTCTTAACTTACATATATTTTACATTGCCAAGACCCATAACTGAGTCATAGGCCAAGCATGGTGTTTTCTAAAAAAACAAAACAGTAATAATAAGGAATTGGTCCCATAATGCATGTCTAGCCTTCTGGAGCTGGAAAGGTTGCAGAATGTCCAACTCACTCAGTTCTTATGGGGTAGGAAGAGGAAGGTGCCTCCTTTGAAACACAACAATCTCATCATGTTACCAGGGCAAAATCAGAGGTGGCATTATCAAGAGGCTCCGGAATCAGGTTAACCGAAAGAAAGTCAGAGTATCACAAAGTTCAAGGTGTCAGTGGCCAGACCCAAGGTCTTAAGTACCTGTCTAAGAAGGCAAAGGAGACCCCAGGACAGGCCAGCGCTGGTTTTGGTAAACACACAACCTAGAAAGATTTTTAAAGGAGTTATATAATATGTATGTGGTATGCACTTCATGTGGATATCTGCAATAATTATCTTTTTAAAAGATTGTATTCAGGAATAGGCATACTGTAGACCATTTTTAGTCCTATTTGAATGCATGTTTTTTCCACACACACAAAATCCCTGAAATTGCCGCCTTGGATTAGAACTCAGTTTGTTCCTATTAAAAAACAATGTAAATGCAAAATGAACTCAAAAGAGCCCAACTTTTGATCCTCTCAAAATATCAGAATCCAAGAAAACCTACTTCATCAAGAATATATAGTTCCTCTCAGATGAGGAACTCAGAAGTGGTATGCACATGAAGCAGAATCAATGGAAGTATTCCA